>NC_136916.1:98903071-99225571 GCF_949752795.1 Hyperoodon ampullatus | reverse complement strand
AAACCACCCAGTTTCTTATAAATCAAGTCAATAATAAAAAGAAGGTTAGAAGTAATATTCGAAGATTAGGCTTGATCTTTTATTTTTCCCCTCTTGAGGAAAAAAGGGACCACTCCACTGTAAAATTTGTTATTGGCATCTATGGAAAGCACAATAAACGTACTACATATATCAAGAAAGAAATTAAAGCATTAAGGGGTCTGTGGACGTAACAGAACAGGATGTCAACATACACAGTGGCATTAAGTCCACCAAAAGTAGATTTAAAAATATCAGTGTGCAGGTTCATACCCGATTGATGACAACAACTCTTTATGCTACCTCGTGTTGTAAGCACCACAAACAGTGGGTGAGTTTGGATTTGCTATATCTAGGTGAAATGGAGGTGGGTTTATGTTGATGTTTCTGTTGTGGCTGTCAATTCTCTTCATTTTGAAGAGT
This sequence comes from Hyperoodon ampullatus, assembly GCF_949752795.1. Taxonomy (NCBI): domain Eukaryota; kingdom Metazoa; phylum Chordata; class Mammalia; order Artiodactyla; family Ziphiidae; genus Hyperoodon; species Hyperoodon ampullatus. Next base: position 99,225,130 of record NC_136916.1, on the reverse strand, counting down.
TCTGGATTCTCAATAATTCTGGACAATTACCTTAGGTCCTACTAGGATCTTGTTTTGAGAACAATATAGAGATTAAGTGCTTACTACCAACAATTAACCAATAGACACAGGAAACACTTAGAAACACTGGTGTTTATTTCAAGAGGCATAATCTGAGCTATATAAATACTCTTCGCAGTTGGGTATTCATTTTCTAATTCACAATGTCTTTTGGATTATTATCACTATTATTTTTATTTTTTTTTAACTGAGGGAAGCATGTGTTATTTCATCACATGACATTTCTTTGAAAAATCTTTCTTGTCTAGATGTGGACCTTAATGCATTATGCAAAACCCAGGGATTTAGATTTTTGACATTGCATACACTCACAATATATTCTAAAGGGAGACATTATGTGCTAACTTCTTGTGAAATCCTGTAGCAGCTGCTTGGTTAATATAATATGTTGAAAAATATTTATGTAGTTTGTTTTCTTTTCTGTCAGCCCTGGTATCTTATGAAATTTTTTTTCGAATGGCCAGTAGCTAAAGTAGTGACTTTAGTTTGACTTAATATTATGCCACATTGACAGATGAAAACTCCTTCTAAAAATGTCATTTGAGTGCTCGACTAATTTGCATTTAGCTCGAAAGCTTTTAGTGCTTTGCACATTCACATTATAAACATTTGGGTGAACATTAATACCCCAGCTAAACAAAAATGCTATTCACTCCAACCATTTCTTCCACTACATAAAAACTATAAACGATTCTCCTACCAAAAAAAAAAAAAAAAAAAAAGAATGCAACCCGAAAATCAATTATAGTAACTATTTAGAAATGTAAAGGAAAGGCAGTAAAAAAGTGACAAAAAATCTTTAATTGTAGGGAAAATGTGCATCTTTTTTTCCCCAACATGTGAATAAAATGCATTTCCTTCTTTAACAATCACAGTTACAATAGATCCATGCATCTCACAGGAAAAAATTGACAATTTGATTATGACTTGTACTTTTTGCCAGGGCCATGAAAGTGGTTTATGTTTGAAATGTATCAGCTGGAAAGTACTTATTACTCATAAATGCTCTGCTATTTCACTTTCTGCAAAGTGAGCTGTTAACAGATACAATTTGAGCAGAATAGCCAGAGGAGGCCTTTTGATATGCAGAAGAGCTGACCCGCGTGCTGAGCCTTTAATTGGGTTTTTAATTTTCCAGGCCATCTGACAATATCAAACATGATCCCAGTGCTTGAAATGTTGATTGGAGGCTAAGAAGGATGTACTACAACATGGCATTATGGAGAGAAAGAGGGAAGCATGCAGGTAGAGAGGAAGACACAGAGAGCCAAATCATCTGCCTTGTGATTTTTGTTGGTTTTAGAGAATATTTCCAAACAGTTTAGCATTTCATTTTAAATGATGAACATCTGATTATTTTGTAGTTATGCTGAAGATGTTTGAAAATATTTCTAAATCATATGTCTCAAGCTACTTAGCTAAACGGATCTACTCAAGTGAGTCAGAATTGGAAAAAAAAAGCACTTTGCATGTTCTCTTAGGCAAACCTACCAAAAGTAAAAAAATGGTTGTAGAGGAAATATTTAATTACTTTGCTATCATTTGGATGTTTGCTTTGAAAAGCACCTAAACCGCAATGCTTCTTTTCCCATTATGAAGTTCTCATTTTTATAAAAATTTATAATGTTAAAATAATCATTTTATTCAATGTCAAGTAGATGCTCATTTATAGCTATCAAAACGTTTGGAAAAGAGAAGCATAAGATTTATTCTGGCTTTGGACAGCTTATTCAGTAAACATTTTTTTATTTGCTCATTTGTGAGGATCAGGCGAAGAATAAAATCTAATTTATTATTTTATTGGAAGTCAGTATCAGAGTGATGCAGGTCTGTGGATTTAAGAAATCTGTAAATCTCTTTAATAAAGGCCTGGGGAATTATTAGTAAGAACAAATGTAAAGTGCCTGACAGTTACATTTCTAAAAGAAAAACACAATAATCTCATTAAAGAAATTACTGACAGCAGCTCACAGATGTTAATGGTTGAAGTAACAAAGGACATACAATATCAGAAAGTAGATTATCTTTTTCCTCTTTCAGAATTTTGCTATCGATCTAACTTATTGGGCATATCAAAATAAAAGGTTGCAGTGTTTCACTCAACAATCCTCTTTTTCAGTAGTACTAAGCAATTTAGAATAAAATATATTTTAATATAATGAATAGTTATAATTTAAACACAAAGAATTGTGAAACCCATTAGAGGAAGAAGGTTAGATAAAAATGATACTGAATTCTGCAACATAAGAACTATAAGGAAGACTGCACTGAAGCAACCAAATAATAAAATAGTAGTTACATCCTGGGATATACATATATATATATTTATATAACATTATATATTTGTAAAAAATATTTTGAATCTTGAAGGCTATACAGGAAATTATTTAGATATATGTAGTAATTTCATAGTCTTAGGAATTAGAATTTTATTTATTTTTTTCTTTATCATGCTCACTTTCTCTTATCATCCTTAACAAGGAATGAGTGAATTATTCACCTAAATGAAAGTCCAAGAACAGTCCAATAAACAAGGAAGTGGGTTTTGCTTTAAAGGAAAAAAGGCAGTTGTAAAATATTAGCCACATTATCTTCCTAATAATCTTAGATACTAACAGAGTAGGCGAGTGGGTTCAGTTTAGGTCTATCTAGTGCTTTTTTGAGATACTTTGTTCCATACGCCAAATTATGCTATGTATCCTGTTGTATTACATCATACTGAATATTACCCATTTGGATCAAAATTAAGAAAGACGGTTTGTACACTTAATTCTTTAATCTTTCATCTGAGCCTCTTAAATGTTTCAGTGTTCTGAAAGCTGCACAGTTCTCTAAGATGTAGTAAATATTCAATTATGTCCATTTTGTACTTGAAAAAATGAAGGCACTTAGAGACTACTGATTAGAATAATGTTTTCAAATATGTTAACGTAGCTAAGGAATCTTAAATCCTGGGCTGGGATTCACTGGGCACACTGCCTAACAAAGACCTCAGGAGTAAGAATCTGAATCCCAGCACATTATGGGAATTTAGACAAGCCTCAGATTAGCACTCTTTCTTCATTTTCTTACATCAAAATTTGAGAAGAAATGGCTTAAATTTTAGGTGCAACATCTTTGATGGGAGGAAAATATATGGAAACAGGAATGCCTCTCCTGGTTTAGGAAGAGATATCTTATGCCTTAATATTAAAATGACTTAAAATATATAATATGCAGATAAAAATACTACTCCACATCACAAGTTGAGAGGTATTTAAGATAGTGGTCAAACCACATAGTAAATTTTGCCTAGGATCCTTACTTGCCAAAGTAAAATTTTACTTAAAAGTCTATATGATTTATATACTAAAATCCATCATGTAACTTGGAAAACAAGATTTTAATTTTTAATATTTTTATCTATATTCTAAAAAGTAAAGTCTTTAATTATTTCACCTTTGGGTTGTGAGTTGCTGGGACAATAAGAGAGAGGCTGAAAAGGAAAGTAAGAAGAAACACTTTTCTAAAGAACCAAGTCAGAAAAAGGGAAAGAGGGGTGGAATTCTTTCTATTTAAGGCATATGAAGTCATTTGGATAGCTTGTACACTGTATTTGTGTAAGAAAACATTTTTATATAGATCTTGTTCCTAATTTTAAAATACCTCTAATGTACCAAAGTTTCTTGCAAGGAGCCAAAATGAATTGGGTAGGCACTGATACACTGAATTGGCTTAAGGGTTTGTAAGGTTATTTTGGGGGGATCTGGGTCAGAAGAACCCAGTAGGGTCCAACAAGAATCATTCTGCATGTAGCAGAAACTACCTCATAAACATAATTAAAATACCCGTGTAACCATTCTTACTCCTGGCAACATACAAATGAAAATATGGAGATGGCTCAGACTTTCCCCAGAATCCTCTGGTTGGATTAGGAAGGGGAAAAGATATAGAAGGACATACATAACAGTTTGTCCATGTGTCTAGAAGAGAAGAGGTAACATTTACAGAGCACCAACTCTGTGCTTCTATGGATGTTTCTTCACTTGAATATTTTAAAAAATAGACTTTAATTTTGAGAACAGTTTTAGGTTCACAGAAAAACTGAAAAATAGTACATACAGAGAGTTCGCGTATATCTTGAACCCAGTTTCTCCGATTATTAACATCTATATTTCTATGGTACCTTTGTCACAATTACTGAACCAATACTGATCCATAGTTATTAACTGAAATCCCTCCTTTATTTAGATTTCCTTAGTTCCTATCCGATGCTTATTTTCTGTTCCAGAATCCCATCCAGGATACCACAATACATTTGCTTGTCATTTTTCCTTAGGCTTCTCTTGGCTATGACAGCTTCTCAGTCTTTCCTTGTTTTTGATGACCTTGACAGTTTTGAGGAATATACAGGTCAGGTATTTTGTAGAATGCCCCTCTATTAAAATTTTTCTGATGTTTTTCTGATGATTAGACTGGAGTGCCTCATTGACTTTAATCTCAGTCCTTTACGTTTGATATTTTACAAATGAGGAAACTGAAGTGAATAGAGTTAAATTAAGCACAGCTCCACAGTAGTAAGAGATCTGTGTGATGCCCATGGCTCTGTGTGTTCAGCTGCACTATATTGTTTTTGCAGCTATTATACTCTTATGTTTAAAATATGCCCTATATTTGTTTATTTCACTTATTTCTATAGGGCTTCATTTGTTTTCCCATATGAGAGGGGTCTAATCATCTGTTTTGCCAAGGAAAAATGAACAAACAGGTAAATAAAAGCATATAGAAGTATTTATTCAGTTTGGATGTTTAAATAAAGAAAATAGCTGGGTTTATGGTTCTTTGGATGTTCAAATAGCATTCTTCAGCAGACTCCACTACACTTTTTTAGGGTCAAGTTAAGATAGGTAAAACTATTTAACCATTTCCTCTTCTTCTGCACTCAATTCAAGGGTAGACAAAGCCTCAGGGTAGACCTTTATAGATAAATGCTGTTTCAGGAAACAGGTTTCTCCCTTAAGCATCACAATGAACTTAGGTAGTCAAAGGGACGACTTCTAGGAGGTTAAAACAAACCAACCAACCCATGTGTATGGTGGTGGGAAGGTTTGCTTCATTTGCGGTACTACCTCTGCTACTTCTCCTGCCCCTCTCCTCAATATCTAGTGACATAACTAGTCATTAGACAATGAGCTATGAATGGAGATAAAAGATGAATTAAATTTGTCCTAAAAGAGACCTCTTTTAGGTCACTGCTTCTGTGTAGATGCAGTGCTGGGGAGATGACTTGCCCAGGGAAGCACAATTGGTAACGACCTATGACAACAGAGCTGTTTGCATGACTTAGCTTAGGAAATTTTAAAATTTGCAGATACCAGGTTCCACTCTAGGCTAATTCAATCAGAGTCCCTAGAGTATGACCTTGACATCAGTATTTCTAGACTGAGAACTACTAACCTATATCCATTAGAAAAAATGCCAAGTTATACATTTTGCCAAACGTCTTTTATCAATGCACATTTAACTAATTAAGGACATGGCAGTTTCTATGGATACAAAAATGAAAAACAAAAAAGTTTTCAAGGAGAGAATAGTCTAATAGTATCCCTAGTAGGGATAGGGGATGAAGCAGTAATCAAACTACAATGTAATAGGGGCAATAGTCACGACAGCTATGAGACGCCAAGGGAGTGCCCTTTAGTGGGTGCTCTGCAAAGCATCAGGAAAGCAAATAGCCAGTTGAACTGGTGGTACCATCTTGCTCTAAAATATAGGGAAAATTACATGACCTCTTTGGGCTTGGTTAAAAAAAAAAAAGGTTAGACTATACTACAGCTAAGGTTCTTTGTAGGAAATGCTATTGTGTGCTAACTGTTTAGCAATATCTTTTGGAGAATGTTTGGAGCACATCACACATAGTTAAAATTTCAAGTTGGGCAAAGTTTGGTACCTATGTAAGTAACCAACCTTCCTTATAAGTGAAACATTTCATACACACAGATGTACACAAATTGGTCATTTTTCCCAGTAACTATTACTGCATAACCAACCACCCCAAAACTTAGTGGATTAAAACAGCAATATTGGGCTTCCCTGGTGGCGCAGTGGTTGAGCGTCTGCCTGCCGATGCAGGGGACGTGGGTTCGTGCCCCGGTCTGGGAAGATCCCACGTGCCGCGGAGCGGCTGGGCCCGTGAGCCATGGCCGCTGAGCCTGCGCGTCCAGAGCCTGTGCTCCGCAACGGGAGAGGCCACAACAGTGAGAGGCCCGCGTACCACAAAAAAAATAAATAAATAAAAATAAAACAGCAATATTTATTTTGATCCCAAAGCTGTAATTTGGGTAGGGATTCATGGAAATATCTTGTCTCTGCTCCATTAATTATCATCTAGGAATCACCTAGTGCTTTCATTCATACGTCTGGTGGTTGATGCAGGGGATTAAACAGCTGAGAAGCTAGAACAGTCTGGGGCTCCTTGGGCACCTTCTCTCTCTAGGTGATCTTTCCACGTAGTCTGCAGCATGGAGACCGAGGGCTGGACGTAGGTGTGTGTCCTAACAGAGCCAGGGTAGTCACACCACTTTTCCCTACCCAGCCTTGGAAGTCATACAGTGTTATTTCCTCCATGTTCTGTTGCTAGAAGTGAGTCACTAGACCAACCTCCATTCAAAGGGAGAGGAATTAAACTCTCCTTTTTTATGGGAGGAGTGAAAATATTTGTAGACCACCGTGATCACCAAACAATACAACTTTCTACATGACAACATTTCGTTTTGAACACAGGGCTTCTTTCGATCCTTTAGTTTTATATAATCAACCTTTTATAGCAGATGCAGAAGTTGGTCAATACATAATTAATATTAAGGACTATTCAGAGAAAGAATAGCTGTTTCCCTATGATAGTAATTCCTGGAAAAGTTAAAAGCCAGTGAAGCATGCTAATAATATTTACACAGTATCTATTTTTATGCATTACTATGTAGATACTAACACACTTCATATCTTTAACTCATTTAATCCTTTCAACAAGTCTATAAGGTAGATACTTATGTTATTTCCATAATAGAGGCTCATATAGGTGAAGGAAATTTCCCAAGTTCAAAAAGCTATCAAAGGGAAGACCAGGGATTTTCACCAATAAGTTCTCACTCGTGAACCAAGGTCTTAATAGTCATACTAACTAGAAGGATCGCAGTTGTCTAGATATTCTGGATAATGAACTTGCTCACAATATTTATAAAACTTCTTCCTTCCAAAGGGTATGGAGTTTGAAACAAACTTATCTTGTGTTCCCTCATTCGTATTTTGTACTGTGACCCAATATTCTCATTTGCAAATTTAAGAGCGTGCATAAACGAATCGAGTAAAATTTATACTCAACCTTGACTTTCTAACTTAGAAATCATTGCTATATCAATAGAGCTCTCTCTAAAGGCCCAATAAACTTAGATCATGGATTCCCTGTATCTTCTGACAGGGATACACCAAAGCACCTTGTTGTCCACTCTGTCCTTTGAGTGGACAACAAGAAATCTATAACGAACACATGAAACTTGGTTTGAAATGAGTATGTTCCCCTTTAAATATATTCTTTTGTCTACTCTGCATGGTGCTTTGTCAAAAATGTCTGAATCATTTCACATCTCATTTTTGCATATCCTTATTTGTCTGATGAAAGTAGATGTGATGTAAGCAACGAAGAGGGAAAAACTTCCCAGGAAACGCACATTGCATACTCCACCCTCCCCGCAACATAACACTGATCATGTTAGTAACAAATTGCCTTTCCATTCAGGACTGTGGCTGCAATCTCCATCCAGGGCAGGGAATAGGGTGTTTCCAGAGACTCCTCCTGTGAGGCAGAGGCAGAGGCAGAGGCAGCAGCAGTGCTGTGTGCTCAGCTGCCTAATTATGTCATGGGACAGCCCAGAAAAAGAAATAAGGTGTAAGGTGAGATGGAGATCAGGTAATCACTCTGGAGCAAGGGACAAGGGAGGCAGGGGAGAGTTGAATAAAGGGGACAACAAGGTTGGGGTGGCGGTGGTGGGTGGAGAAAGAGTCCTAGAAATGAAAACCATTTGAATAATCAAGCACATAAGAACCCACATCTTCTTTCTATCGCTTTGCATATAGCTGGATGCCTATCTACATTTAAAATTGTAACTCAGAAATATATTCTGGCCCAAACTATACCTTTGCTGTGTCATTTTAGAGACTAGGAAACCAGTGGGTTAGATAGCTTCTGTACTTACTATGTCCCTGTATCCTAGAATCAAATAATCTATGATTATTAACGATGAAGATGCTCAATATATTCATTCAGTCAACTATAGGGTCCTTAAAATATTAAGGTTCTAGGGACATGAAGATGATTGCAATTTAGCTTTTGGCTTCTAGGCAAGACAGACACATATATAAATGTTTGTACAGTGTGAATAATGCTGTAATAGATGCACATGCAATAAAAGACGGGGTAGTTTAGCTGCACACTGGGACTGTTGGAGAAGGTTCTTCAGAGTGAACTTGGCTGTGGATGGAGGATAAAGCAAGTGTTCTCCAGGAGAAAAGGGTTCCATGGTAGAGAGATCAGTTTTGAATGGCACACAGAACTGAGTACATTAGGGTGTGGTGTGTAGTTTGGGGTATCTGAGACTAAGGGTATGTGGCATGGGAAATAGGCTGTCAGGAATGTCCAAGCTGAGAAGAACCTTGAACCCCATGTTTTGTTTTGTTTTTTAACATCTTTATTGGAGTATAATTGCTTTACAGTGGTGTGTTAGTTTCTGCTCTATAACAAAGTGAATCAGCTATTGAACCCCATGTTTTAAAGTATTAATTTAGCATCACATTTACTAACTCTAATTGCTTATAATAACCCAGGAGAAACCTTGCATAAATCTAAAACATCTTTTCATGCCTCAGTTTCCTCATCTGAAAAATAGGGATAATTATTTTGATTTTCATTCCTACTGCCAATACCTAATTCATAATTTCATTACTGCTTGTCTATACTATTACAGTAATCTTCATACTGCCTTCCCTGACTGTCTCTCCTTCTTAAAGCACATTCTTGTGCTATTACTGGATTAAAGACAAAAACATAACAGAGAATAATAAAAAAAATACATTATCATCTATCTTCAAAGCTCCCCATTCCCAAAGAATAAATTTCAAACTTTCTGAAAAGGCAGTTAAGACTTTCCAACAACTGATTCCAGTCAGATTTTACTTTCTATCCCAATATATCCTATACTCTTGGTTTCTTGGACTGTGTGACCTACTGCATTCTTTTGTTTGATATGGCCCCTCCACTGCGCTACTCTCCTCTCTGCCAACATCTTCTTGTTTAGTTTTCAAGACCCAGCAAAATGCTGCTTATAACAGTCAGAAACAATATCTTCAGCTTCTGAGTTCTTAAACAGCCATTGTGTGATCAAAAGAACTACCATATGGGGCTTCCCTGGTGGCACGGTGGTTGGGAGTACGCCTGCCGGTGTGGAAGGCGCGGGTTCGTGCCCCGGTCTGGAGGGATCCCACGTGCCGCGGAGCGGCTGGGCCCGTGGGCCGTGGCCACTGGGCCTGCGCGTCTGGAGCCTGTGCTCTGCGGCGGGAGGGGCCGCAGCAATGAAGGGCCCGCGTACCGCAAAAAAAAAAAAAAAAAAAAAAAGAACTACCATATGACCCAGGAATCCCGCTACTGGGCATATACCCTGAGAAAACCAATATTCAAAGAGTCATGTACCACAATGTTCACTGCAGCACTATTTACAATAGCCAGGACATGGAAGCAACCTAAGTGTCCATTGACAGAGGAATGGATAAAGATGTGGAACATATATATGATGGAATATTACTCAGCCATAAAAAGAAATGAAATTGAGTTATTTGTAGTGAGGTGGACGGACCTAGAGCCTGTCATACAGAGTGAAGTAAGTCATAAAGAGAAAAACAAATACCATATGCTAACACACATATATATATATATATATGGAATCTAAAAAAAAAAAGAGGTTCGATGAACCTAGGGGCAGGACAGGAATAAAGACACAGATGTAGAGAGTGGACTTGAGGACATGGGGAGGGGGAATGGTAAGCTGGGATGAAGTGAGAGTAGCATTGACAAATATACACTACCAAAAGTAAAATAGATAGCTAGTGGGAAGCAGCTGCATGGCACAGGGAGATCAGCTTGGTGCTTTGTGACCACCTAGAGGGGTAGGATAGAAAGGGTGGGAGGGAGACACAAGAGGGAGGGGATATGGGGATATATGTATGCATATAGCTGATTCACTATGTTATACAGCAGAAACTAACACAACACTGTAAAGCAATTATACTCCAATAAATATGTTAAAAAAAAAAGACCTTGGCCAGAACCTTCCTTCTGCTATTACCATTTGTGACATTTTAGCAAGACACTAACTTCTCTCAGCCCCGGTTTATTTCACCATAAAATAGGTAAAATATGGGTAATAATACCTACTTCACAGGGTAGTTGCATGATTTATTATAAGTGAGATAACACAGAAGAAAAAACTTTTATAAAGTTTGCAAGCATATGTTAATGCAAACAACAGTATGGGGTTTCCAAAAGTAGAATAAGAAGTAAAAACAACAGCTACAAGCAGGGGTTAAGTCCCCAAAAGGTCACGTACCCCATGCTTGGTTATAGACATGTCCCCAAACTTAACTACAATGAGTGTATCTATAGAATTGGAGTAACATTAATAATATCTACATCATGGAGTTATGAAATGTTTCAATGAGATAATAAATGTGAAAGCAATGTGAAAGTATAATATTATGACTACACAAATATTATTTATTATTTGTTTCTTAAGTCACCATGACCATTCTCCATCCTAAACAGAATTATTTATGTGCACTTCTTGTAACACATGTGAAACTGTTAGAAATTTGAGGGTGAGCTGAGGTTTTAATCATATTTATTCTCCCATGGAATAAATAAGTGAAGCTTATAAGATCAGTGTATTTCTTATCAAAGCCACACAGCTCATGTTTGGCAGGAGAGCAGTCTGTGCTTAGGCAAGGCTGCAGTCTGTAATCACAGCATCCTTCTCTGCCTGGGCATTGTTGCCTACATGGTAGTGTGGGTGAAAGACTAGCTTATCTCTTACATATATTTTAGTCTCGAACATCTGAATCATTAGGGGAAAATTCCTTTGCCCTTACTCATCTCTATCCGTACAGTTCTTCCTCTGATTTTTATAATCACAATTTCCCACGTTGCTATAGTTGCAGCCCTCATCTTCACGCAGTGTTCTTCCTCCACTATCTAACCCTGCAATGTACCAGTATTTCCTTTTACATTATAACTTACTGGAAAAATTCAATTTTCACACCTGTCTGGTGGATTTGACTGATACTCTGCTCTCCCTATGTCGATATGACTGAGAATTCCATGCATGTAAAACTGAATGGTGTGGAATGAAAACCAAATGTTAAACTTTAGCTGTAACACAAGGAGCTTCCTTTTGTATTGCACTATTTTCTTTGGAAGATATGCCTATCACTCAACACTTTTTTATTTTTGCATGGACTACATGAAAAATGATTACTTATATGCATGTACTTCTGGGACATCTTTAATTGATTAGTGTTATATATTGAATGGACAATTGGTTTTAGTGAGGTTATTTTCCATTAAATGTTGCCTATTTCTAGCCAAGCCTTCCAAATTAATGACAAGCCTGGCATTGGAATCTAATCTGAATACCCCTTTTCAATTTGAAAAATAAGAATTATGTAAGTGCCAAAAAAACACTGGAATGTGGTCTTTGCACAAAACTGGTGTCATTACAACTAATGGCCTTGAAAAAGTCTGCTGGTGATTTATGTTGTGAAAGTTATAATGAATATTAGGGACAATAATTCTGCTCCTCATGTTCCAGTAGAGGGTGGGGTGCCTGGGAACAGGCTTTTACAAGTTGATAAACTTTTGGTGCTTTTTTTTTTAAACAAGGAAAATCAATTGATTTTGAACACTTACATAAGTGATTGCTGTTTTTTTTGTTTTGTTTTTGTTGTTGTTGTTGTTGTTTCGGGCCATGCCACACAGCATGTAGGATCGTTTTTTTTTTTTCTTTTTTTAATGTTTTTCTATTGTGGTAAAAGTCACATAATATAAAGTATACTATATTAACCATATTTAACTGTAAAGTTCATGGCACTAAGTACATTCACATTGTTGTGCAGCACTCACCATCATCCGTCTCCCAAACTTTTCCTTTCCTAAACTGAAACTCTGTCCCCTTTAAATGCTAACTAGCCAGACCCCTTCCCCACACCACCCCCCTGCATCTACTAGTGTACTTTCTGACTCTATGAATTTGACTATTCTAGGTACCTAGAATAAGTGGAATCAAACAGTATTTGTCTGCACCTAATGTGTATTGGAATGCATTTTTAAGGTTAACTTAATATATGTCCTGCAAACAGATTGTAACTTTTTTCCCCTGAACTATATAGTAGGCACTCACCAGCCATCTACTTCATACATAGTGGTGTACATACGTCAATCCCAATCTCCCCTCCCAATTCACCCCCCCACTTGGTGTCCAGACATTTGTTCTCTATGTCTGTGTCTCTATTTCTGCTTTACAAATAGGTTCATCTGTACCATTTTTCTAAATTCCACATATATGCATAAATATATTTGTTTTTCTCTTTCTGACTAACTTCACTCTGTGTGACAGTCTCTAGGCCCATCCACGTCTCTGCAAATGGCACGATTTTGTTCCTTTTTAAGACTGAGTAATATTCCATTGTATATATGTACCACATCTTCTTTATCCATTGCTCTTTGATGGACATTTAGGTTGCTTCCATGTCCTGGCTATTGTAAATAGTGCTGCAATGAACATTGTGGTGCATGCATCTTTTTGAATTATGGTTTTCTCTGGGTATATGCCCAGGAGTGGGATTGCTGGGTCATATGGCAGTTCTATTTTTGGTTTTTTAAGGAACCTCCATACTTTTCTCCATAGAGGCTGTGTCAATTTACATTCCCACCCGTGTAAGAGGGTTCCCCTTTCTCCACACCCTCTCCAGCATTTATTGTTTCTAGATATTTTGGATAATGGCCATTCTGACCTGTGTGAGGTGGTACTTCATTGTAGTTTTGATCTGCATTTCTCTAATAATTAGTGATGTTGAGCATCTTTTCATGTACCTCTTGGCCATTTGTATGTCTTCTTTGGAGAAAAGTCTATTTAGGTCTTCCAACCATTATTTGATCAGGTTGTTTGTTTTTTTGATATTGAGCTGCATGCTGTTTGTATATTTTGGAGATTAATCCCTTGTCAGTTGCTTCATTTGCAAATATTTTCTCCCATTCTGAGGTTGTCTCTTTGTCTTGTTTATGGCTTCCTTTGCTGTGCAAAAGCTTTTAAGTTTAATTAGATCTCATTTGTTTATTTTTATTTCCATTACTCTAGGAGGTGGGTCAAAAAAGACCTTGCTGTGATTTATGTCAAAGAGTGTTCTGCCTATGTTTTCCTCTAAGAGTTTTAGAGTGTCCAGCCTTACATTTAGGTCTTTAATCCATTTTGAGTTTATCTTTGTACATGATGTTAGGGAGTGTTATAATTTCATTTTTTTACATGTAGCTGTCCAGTTTTCCCAGCACCACTTATTAAAGAGATTGTCTTTTCTCCATTATATATATTTGCTTCCTTTGTCATAGATTAGGGTACCATAGGTGCGTGGGTTCATCTCTGGGCTTTCTGTCCTGTTCCAGGCTTTCTATCCTGGACTATACTTCTGCTTTTGTGCCAGTACCATACTTTCTTGATTACTGTAGCTTTGTAGTATAGTCTGAAGTCAGGGAGCCTGATTCCTCTAGCTCCATTTTTCTTTCTCAAGATTGCTTTGGCTATTCAGGGTCTTCTGTGTTTCCACACACATTGTAAAAGTTTTTGTTCTAATTCTGTGAAAAATGCCATTGGTAATTTGATAGAGATTGCACTGAATCTGTAGATTGTTTTAAGTAGTATAGTCATTTTCACAATATTGATTCTTCCAATCCAAGAACATGGTATATCTCTCCATCTGTCTGTGCTGTATTTGATTTCTTTCATCAGTATCTTCTAGATTTCTGAGTACAGGTCTTTTGCCTTCTTACGTAGGTTTATTCCAGGTATTTTATTCTTTTTGCTGCAATGGTAAATAGGATTGTTTTCTTAATTTCTCTTTCTGATCTTTCATTGCTAGTGTATAGGAATGCAAGAGATTTCTGTGCATTAATTTTGTATCCTGCAGCTTTACCAAATTCATCAATTAGCACCAGTAGTTATCTGGTGGCATCTTTAGGATTTGCTATGTATAGTATCATGTCATCTGCAAACAGTGACACTTTTACTTCTTCTTTTCCAATCTGGATTCCTTTTATTTCTTTTCCGTCTATGATTGCTGTGGCTAGGACCTCCAAAACTATGTTGAATAAAAGTGATGAGAGTGAACACCCTTGTCTTGTTCCTGATTTTAGAGGAAATGCTTTCAGTTTTCACCATTGAGAATGATGTTTGCTGTGGGTTTGTTGTATATGGCCTTTATTATGTTGAGGTATGTTCCCTCTACGCCCACTTTCTGGAGAGTTTTTATCATAAATGGGTGTTGAATTTTGTCAAAAGCATTTTCTGCATCTATTGAGAAGATCATATGGATTTTATTCTTCAATTTGCTAATATGGTGTACCACATTGGTTGATTTGCATATATTGAAGAATCCTTGCATCCCTGGGATAAATCCCACTTGATCATTGTGTACGATCCTTTTAATGTGTTGTTGGATTCTGTTTGCTAGTATTTTGTTGAGGATTTTTCATCTTTGTTCATCAGTTATATTGATCCGTAATTTTATTATTTTTTGTGAATCATTGTCTGGTTTTGGTATCGGGGTGATGGTGGCCCCATAGAATGAGCGTTGGAGTGTTCTTTCCTCTGCAATTCTTCAGAAGAGTCTAAGAAGGATGGGTGTCAGCTATTCTCTAAATGTTTGATAGAATTTGCCTGTGAAGCCATCTGGTCCTGGACTTTTGTTTGTTGGAAGATTTTTAATCACAGTTTCAATTTCAGTACTTGTGATTGGTTTGTTCATATTTTTTATTTCTTCCTGGTTCAGTCTTGGAAGGTTGTACCTTTCCAATAATTTTTCCACTTCTTCCAGGTTACCCATTTTATTGACATATTGTTGCCTGTAGTAGTCTCTTATGATCATTTGTATTTCTGTGGTGTCAGTTGTAACTTCTCCTTTTTCATTTCTAATTTTACTGATTTTTTTTTTGATGAGTCTGGCTAAAGGTTTATCGATTTGGTTTACCTTCTCAAAGAACAAGCTTTTAGTTTCATTGATCTTTTCTATTGTTTTCTTTGTTTCTATTTCATTTATTTCTCCTCTGATTTTTATAATTTATTTCCTTCTACTAACTTTGTTCTTTTGTTGTTGTTGTTGTTGTTCTTTCTCTAGTTGCTTTAGGTGTAAAGTTAGGTTGTTTATTTGAGATTTTTCTTGTTTCTTAAGGTAGGATTGTACCAATATAAACTTCTCTCTTAGAACTGCTTTTGCTGCATCCCATAGGTTCTGGGTCATCGTGTTTTTGTTGTCATTTATTTCTATATAGTCTCCATGTGTTTGTATTTTTTACAGTTTTTTTCCTGTAATTGATTTCTAATCTCATAGCACTGTGGTTGGAAAAGTTACTTGATACGATTTCAATTTTCTTAAATTTACTGAGGCTTGATTTGTGACCCAAGGTATGATCTATCCTGGAGAATGTTCCATGAGCACTTGAGAAGAAAGTGTATTCTGTTGCTTTCAGATGGAATGTCCTTTAAATATCAATTAAGTCTATCTGGTCTAATTTGTCATTTAAAGCTTGTGTTTCCTTATTAATTTTCTGTCTAGATGATCTGTCCATTGGTGAAAGTGGGGTGTTGACATTCCCATTATTGTGTTACTGTCGATTTCCCCTTTTATGGCTGTTAGCATTTGCCTTATGTATTGAGGTGTTCCTATATTGGGTGCATAAATATTTATAATTATTATATCTTGTTCTTGGATTGATCCCTTGATCATTATGTAGTGTCCTTCCTTGTCTCTTGTAACGTTCTTATTTTAAAGTCTATTTTATCTGATGTGAGTACTGCTACTCCAGCTTTCTTTTGATTTCCATTTGCATGGAATATCTTTTTCTACCCCCTCACTTTCAGTCTGTATGTGGCCCTAGGTCTGAACTGGGTCTCTTGTAGACAGCATATATACGCTTGTTGTTTTTGTATCCATTCAGCAGTCTGTGTCTCTTAGTTGGAACATTTAATCCATTTACATTTAAGGTAATTATCAATATGTATGTTCCTGTTACTATTTTCTTAATTGTTTTGGGGTTTTTTTGTAGGTCTTTTCCTTCTGTTGTGTTTCCTGCCTAGAGAAGTTCCTTTAGCATTTGTTGTAGAGCAGGTTTGGTGGTGCTGAATTCTCTTAGCTTTTGTTTGTCTGTAAAGCTTTTGATTTCTTCATTGAACCTGAATGATATCCTTGTTGGGTAGAGTAATCTTGGTTTTCCCTTTCATCACTTTAAATATATCCTGCCACGCTCTTCTGGCGTGCAGTTTCTGCTGAAAAATCAGCTGATAACCTTATGGGGATTCCCTTCTATGTTATTTGTTGCTTTTTCCTTGCTGCTTTTAATATTTTTTCTTTGAATTTAACTTTTGTTGGTTTGATTAATATGTGTCTTGTCATGTTTCTCCCTGGGTTTATCCTGTATGGGACTCTCTATGCTTCCTGGACTTGGGTGGCTATTTCCTTTCCCATGTTAGGGAAGTTTTCAACTATAATTTCTTCAAATATTTTCTCAGACCCTTTCTCTTTCTCTTCTTCTTCTGGGACCCATATAATTCGAATGTTTGTGCATTTAATGTTGTCCCAGAGATCTCTGAAACTGTCCTCATTTCTTTTCAGTCTTCTTCCCTTATTCTGTTCCACAGGAGTGAATTCCACCATTCTGTCTTCCAGGTCACTTATCCGTTCTTCTGCCTCAGTTATTCTGCTATTGATTCCTTCTAGTGTAGTTTTCATTTTAGTTATTGTGTTGTTCATCACCGTTTGTTTGTTCTTTAGTTCCTCTAGGTCCTTGTTAAACATTTCATGTATTTTCTCCATCTGTGCCTCCATTCTATTTCTGAGATTTTGGATCAACTTTACTATCATTACTCTGAATTCTTTTTCAGGTAGATTGCCTATTTCCTCTTCATTTATTTGGTCTTGTAGGTTTTTACCTTGCTCCTTTGTCTGTAGCATATTTCTCTGTCATCTTATTTTTGTTGATGTGTGGGGCTGTGTTCCTGTTTTGCTGGGTTTTGGCCTGAGGTGTCCAGCACTGGAGTTTAGGCAGTTGGGTGGAGCTGGGTCTTGGTGCCAAGATGAGGACCTCTGGGAGAGCTCACACTGATTAATATTCCCTGGGGCCTGTGAGAAGATGAGAACTCCATGTCTTCCTACTCTGCCATTAGATCACCAGCTCATTACAAAAGATAAAACTCAGGAACAGCCAGATGGGGGAGATACAGAGGGAAAGGTAGGGAGAGAGGGCTCAGAGCTTCCATGCCTTCTCCAGGCTGCCATTCTCTCCAAATCTCCAGCATGTGGGATCTTAGTTCCCTGACCAGGGATCAAACCCACTCCCATTGCATTGGAAGTGTGGAGTCTTAACCACTGGACTGCCAGGGAAGTCCCCCATAAGTGATTGTTGTTATCATTATAGTTACCCACAAAATACTAAACCAAGGCTCCTATCAGACAAAGTCCATCAAGCATGAAGTGCCAAATTCTGAACCTTTGAGTGTGGGTTTCAAATGTAGTCAAAGCAGGGCAGAAGGACAGTACAGGGAGAAATGAACAATGAGTTAGCATCTACTATGTGCTGGGCACTATGCAAAGGGATTCCCTCTCATCATTTCAGTTCTCTTCTGAACGACCCTGTGAGGTAGATGGTATTATTTTCACTTTACAGATGAGTACATCGAGACTCAGACTTTAGACTTCAGACTCCAAAGCCCAAGCTCTATCTACTTCACAAAATGGACGAAGTCAATGAATAAGACTACAAAAGTTTGAATCAAAGAGAATTTCTGCTATTAAAGAAGCTTTCTGCAGTCTTGGCAATGTTTCTGGTCTTGAAAATACATATTAAAAAGCATCTTGAACTTTTGTGGAATCAAGATCTCTCCAATTAGTATATTGCAATGTAGGAACATAGTGTGTTAGGTGAAGAATATTAACCCAATTCTCTAATTATTCCCAAGAAAAATTAGATTTCCTTTATCACCAAATGCATGATGACAAATGACATTCATAGTGTGAGTACTGAACAAATGCCTGTGGTAGACAGAGTATAAAGAGAGTATTAGAAATAGGATGTGGGCACAGGAGGTCAGGGGGTGGAGGGACAAACCACAAAGACAACAGGAGAGTTGAAGAGGACTCTTTTGTTGTTGTTGTTGTTGTTACTTCCATCAGCTATTTTGCAGATGATGATACTAAGCTCAGAGTTTTGCAGCTGAATCCCTCCTCATGGTAGTTTGGCTTCATGGCTGGGTTTGAAATATCCTACAACAGTTATGTTAGCAGATAGTTCTATTTGCATTGTTATCTGTGGGTTTAATGGCAAAATGATCTTTGGGGTTTGAGGTTATTATAAAGCTGATGGCTCTAGATTAAATTAGACTAACCCTGCGTGGAAATTCAGATTTCAGTGGCCCTTGAAAATACTGCTACGACTACAACCACTACATCTACCACTACTACTACTACTGCTGCTGCTGCTATCTTAAGAGATAGATAGTAATATACAGTTCTTTGTAATTTACAAAGTATTTCCTCATCTATCATCTTATTTGATCTTCATAATAACCCTGCATAGTGTTATAGGAGAAGAGGAGAACATCCATGAAAACATGTTTTAGTCCTGCTAAAATTTCAAGTTGAGGTCTTTGCTTCTCAATTTTTTTTTTTTTTTTTTTTTTTCGGTACGCGGGCCTCCCACCGCCGTGGCCTCTCCCGTTGCGGAGCACAGGCTCCGGACGCGCAGGCTCAGCGGCCATGGCTCACGGGCCCAGCCGCTCCGCGGCATGTGGGATCTTCCCGGACTGGGGCACAAACCCGTGTGTCCCCTGCATCGGCAGGCGGACTCTCAACCAGTGTGCCACCAGGGAAGCCCTGCTTCTCAATTTTTGATATCTTTTTGAGCACTTTAAAATGGTCACATTTTTCTTATCTATATCATGAAGATGGTAATATCATCTCTTTCTGTCTCCAGGGCCATTTGAAGAAATCAAATGAAACACTATTGTGAAAATGCTCAGGAAACTGCAAAGCTCTTTTTCCTTAGTATTATTGGGAGGCACTTATTACACAGAAGCTCCATGAAGGAAAATATGATGCCTAATTTGTTGTCTTGAAAAGGCGTGTAATGTAGTAATTAGAACAGAGACTCTGGAGTTAGACTGCATCAGATGATTTCTAGCTCTGCCAGTTACTAGCTGTGTGACCTTGGGCAAGTTACTTAACCTCTTTGTATTTTAGTTTCCTCATCTGCAAATTAGAGATCATAGAATTGATGTGAGGATTAAACATATATATATATGTTTAATCCTTGAACTTAATGTGTCAGACACTGTTAAAAGCATTTTATATATTACATAAAATGCTTTCAATAGTATTTGACAAATACTCAGTTCTATTTAAGTGTTAGGTTTTCCTATTAGCTATGGTTACCACTATGGTTTGACATATTGTAGATAATCAATAATACATTTTTTTGAATACATAAATAAAGTAATAAACATAGAGCAGGTGGGACAGTATTGTAGTCCAATATTGTAAGAAAGGAACAGAAATTTTAGAAACAATTTGCCCTACCACCTAGTAAAATAATGGATGCTCATAATGATAACTGAGTCATCCAGGAAAGTTACAAATAAGTTCAGAAGCCAAAGAGATAACTGTAAGATTTTCCTGTATATTGTGGACAAAATACTCTTGCATGTCTTTCATGTAATTATTACCACAAACCAGTGATGTACATGTAGAGATAAGAAAATTTGATAGTCACGGAGGTTCATTGGTCCAAAATCACCTGGGAATGTGTGGACAGCAGGAATCCAGATTTTCTGAATTGGGTACATTTTCTATCACCCTAGACTCCACTCAAAGTCTTTACCTGTCAGACACAGTACTATGATACCACGTCACTGAAATCATTTGTCTTTCTGTTCAGCTTGCAGTCTTCTCCTTATCCTCCTAACCAAGAGAAAGAGTAGTGGAGAGTGGGAGTAGGGAAGAGAACAAGCATTCTGTGAGCACTTAATTAGGCATCAGGCATCTTGAACGGCATCCCATTTGCTCTTTTTCTCCCCAGATTTATTGGGGTATAATTGACGATAAAATGGTATATATTTAGGTGTACAATGTAATGATTTGTCATACATATGTATTGCAAAATCATTACCACAATCAAGTTAATTAACACATATATCACCTCATAGTAACATTTTTTTTGTGTGTGGTGCGAACACAAGATTTACTCTCTAGCAGATTTCAAGTATACAATACAATATTATTAATTATAATTAGCATACTGAACATTAGACCCTCAGAAATTATTGTATAATTGAAATTTTGTACCCTTTGACCAACATCTCCCCATTTCCCCTCTGTTTCTATGAGTTTGACTTTTAGATTCCACATATAAGCGACACCATACAGTATTTGTTTTTACTCTCTGGCTTATTTCACTTAGCATAATGCTCTTTAGGTTTATCCATGTTGTTGCAAATGGCAGGATTTTCTTCTTTATTGCTGAGTAGTATTCCATTATATACCACATTTTCTTTATCCATTAATCCATCAACAGACATGTAGGCTGTTTCCATATCTTGGCTATTGTGAATAGTGCTACAATGAACATGGGATGCAGATATTTTTTTTGAGATACTGATTTCAAGCCTTTTGAATGTATACCCACAAGTGGGATTGTTGGATCATGTAGTAGTTCTATTTTGAATTTTTTGAGGAACCTCCATAATGTTTTTTGTAGTAGCTATTTTAATTTATATTCCCACCAACAGTGAACAAGGATTCCTTTTTCTCCACATTCCTGCCAGTACTTAGCTCTTGTCTTTTTGTTAATAGTCATTTTAACATGTGTAAGGTGATATCTCTTTGTGGTTTTGATCTGTATTTCCCTGATGATTAGTGGTTTTGAGCACCTTTCATATACCACTTGGCCATTTGTATGTTATATTTGGAAAAATGTCTGTTCAGGTCCTTTGCCTATTTATTTATTTAAAGAGTCTTTTATTTTATTTTATTTATTTTTTTGGCTGTGCCGTGAGGCTTGCAGGATCTCAGTTCCCCAACCAGGGACTGAACCCAGACCCTCAGCAGTGAAAGTGCTGAGTCCAAACCATTGGACTACCGGGGAATTCCCTGCCCATTTTTATTTTTATTTTATTTTATTTTTTTAATAAATATATTTATTTTATTTATTTATTTTTTGGCTGCACTGGGTCTTCATTGCTGTGCGCGGGCTTTCTCTAGTTGCGGCGAGTGGGGGCTACTCTTTGTTGAGGTGCATGGGCTTCTCATTGCAGTGGCTTCTCTTGTTGCAGAGAATGGGCTCTAGGTGCATGGGCTTCAGTAGTTTTGGCACGCAGGCTCCAGAGCACAGGCTCAGCAGTTGTGGCGCACGGGCTTAGTTGCTCTGTGGCATGTGGGATCTTCCTGGACTAGGGCTCGAACCCATGTCCCCTGCATTGGCAGGCAGGTTCCCAATCACTGTGCCACCAGGGAAGTCTCCTGTCCACTTTTATGGTTTTTTTTTTTTTTTTTTTTTTGCGGTACGCGGGCCTCTCACTGCTGTGGCCTCTCCCTTGTGGAGCACAGGCTCTGCGGCCATGGCTCTCGGGCCCAGCCGCTTCGCGGCATGTGGGATCCTCCCGGACCAGGGCACGAACCCATGTCCCCTGCATCGGCAGGCGGACTCTCAACCACTGCGCCACCAGGGAAGCCCCCCCTGCCCACTTTTAAATGGGATTATTTGTTTGTTTGTTTTTTATGCTATTGAGTTGTATGAGTTCTTTATATATTTTAGATATTAACCACCTATCAGATATATGGTTTGCAAATATTTTCTCACATTCTGTAGGTTGCCTTTTAATTTTGTTGATGGTTTCCTTTGCTGTGCAGAAGCTTTTTTGTTTGATGTAGTTCCACTTGTTTACTTTTGCTTTTGTTGCCTGTGCTTTTGGTCATGTCCAAAAAGTCTTTGCCAAGACCAATGTCAAAGAGCTGTTCCTAGAGTATATGGTTGTAGTTACTATGTTTGATTTTAATTCATTTTGAGTTAATTTTTGTGTATGGTGTAAGATAGGGGACCAATTTCATTCTTTTGCATGTGGATATCCAGTTTCCCAGCACCATTTGTTGAAAAGGCTATCCTTTCCTCATTGTGTATTCTTGGCTCCCTTGTCAAATCAAATATTAGTTGACTGTATACGTGTAGGTTTATTTCTGGGCTCTCAATTCTGTTCCACTGGTCTTTGTCTTTTTTATGCCATTATCATACTGTTTTCATTGTATCTTTGTGGTATAGTTTGAACTATACCACAGGAAGTGTGATGCCTCCAGCTTTGTTCTATTTTTTTTTTTCAGAATGTCTTTGGCTACTCAAGGTCTTCTGTAATCCCATACTAATTTTAGGACTGTTTTTTCTATATCCATGAAAAACACCATTGGAATTTGGATAGGGATTTTACTGAACCTTAGATAGCGTTGGGCAGTATGGACATTTTAATAATATTAATTCTTCCATTAAATGAAAGCAGGATATATTTCCATTTATGTCTTTAATTTTTTTATCAACATGTTATAGTTTTCAGAGTTCAGATCTTTCATCTCCTTAGCTAATTTTATTCTTAAACATTTTATTGCTTTGATGCTACAATAAATGGGGTTTTCTTAATTTCTTTTTCAGATAGTTCACTGTTACTGTATAGAAACACAGCTGTTTTTTGTATGTTGGCTTTGTATCTGCAACTTTACTGAATTCCTTTATTATTTTTAACAGTTTTTTGGTGGAGTCTTTAGGGTTTTACTCTTTACTGAAATATGGGGTAGATGGAGTAAATCAGCTAGGCTTGAGTGATTTAGCTAAGACTGAATAGCTGGCAGGTAGCTGAGAAGAATCTATACCACAATGTGACTCCAAAGCCAGGTTCTTTCCACCTCGTAGGGAAATTGCCTCATGTAGCCTATCCCTACAGAAAGAGTGCCATGAGCTCTGTGTGAAGCAGCTTTGCATTTACAGAATAGCCCTTAGAGAAACCTCCTGATCATTCAGTGATTACTGATCTTTTAGCAAAGCAGACTGCTTTTGCCAAGATAGTGCCAGACCTGGTATTTTATGCCTTAGTTTAGAATTTCTCAAAATGTGGAATGTGAGCTAAAGATTCTTCTTATTAAAATTCTAATCACTGTATATTTATTTTAATGTTTTCAAAAATATAATTAGTTATTGTAACAGGAGAAAGAGAAAATTTCCTCAATAAAGAATACATTGAGTAAAACATTTACCAATTATCTTAAGGAAAACATTTTATAAATAAAAACACAAGTGGTGGGTGGACATGGCAAAATTCATAGAAGGAAATCATGGGAGGAAGCCAATTATATTGAAGTGTAATTATCAAAACAGTAGAAAAAACAAATTATAATATAGTAATATACATACTTCTTTAAGATATTAAATAACTAGTTCTAGAGGCAGGTCTAATAATGATCACAGTTTTGAAGTAGTGACGAGCGTAAGTGCTATTTTGAGAGATCTGCAGTAACTGCCATGTGATAGGAAAATATCTGTGCTTTCTCTTGGTGTCAAAGTCACAAGCACTGCTAATATCACTTGCTTTATTGCCTGTGTTCATAGCTGAAAGAACAATACACATCAGTTAGAAGTTAGGGCAATTCAGATATGATTCTGCCCCTTTAAATGCCCTTTGAATTAAGAACCTCTAGTCAGGTGTCCAAACGAACTGGGTTTAAATCCCACTGCTAGCACGCAACATCTGTGTTATCTTAGCAAGTGACCTAGGCTCTCTAAGCTCCCAAAGGGGGAGGTGATAACAGAATTTATGGAGTTTATGGGTTGGTAGAGTCTAGGTTATGCACAGAAAGTACTTGGCATAGTGCAGGAATTCACTAAATGTTATAAATGTGCTCCTAATGTTCCAATGATAGTGGGGTGAGCATTCAGTCAGCAGGGGCTGCATTCCATGAACAGTCTAACTATCAGAGACGTACTCAATTTCTTAGTTCCCCCCATGGGGCTCAAATGAAAAGATTAAATTTTTCTGGGGAAAATTCATGATAACACTAAATGAGCGTGCTTTTGTTTAAACTTGCATTTTGTGACTAAGAAAAAATGATTCCATTGAGGCATGCATGTAGAAGAGTGGATGGAAATGTGGATATTAAATACCTGTAGTGTTTTTAGGGTACACAATAATGGGGAAAGATGATATATGCAGTGCATTGTCTGAAGCAGTAAGCATTAAAAGTGACGACATTAATAAGGGGAACAGCATTTACCAAGGTATTTCATGAGTAGGGAAAGTATTGAGATTTTCTCTGTCTAATGTAGTCTGCTATGCTATTGTACGGGTTGGATCTACTCTATGAAACAGTTCCCCATTATCGGTTAGAGAGTGGCAGACTCCCTCGTGATCTGCTCCACTTTAATGCTTTTAAAGTGAGTGAATTTAATATTAAAAATGAAAAATGTGCAGGCAGATTTTACTTAATGGGAATTTGTCCACTTTGCTTCTTGGTAAAAACCCTGCATCAGGAATGAAATTTGGGAAGAGTTTAGATAAAAGAGTTTGAAAATAGTTACTGATGAGATGTGATACTTACTGTTAAGTAGAAAGCATGAAAGATCATTCCCAGTTCACCTGAATGGGAAGTTAACAGTGCACAATGCTCTTGTAATGGGGCTGACATTCAAGTCTTTGGAGAGGATTATATATGTGAAAGGAAGTCCGTGGAGAGGACATTATGATATCAAGACAATGACAAAACAAATTTCAATGCAAATCTATAGAAACCATATTACAATGTCAAGGCGAAAGTAAAATGTAAGTCTAGAGAGACCATTTTACAATGTCAAGACAATGGTAAAACAATGTCATTGAAAGATTATTGAGACCACATTGCCATGTTAAATTACAGTGTCAAAACATTATCATTGCAACTCTTTAGAGATCATGTACCTCTTTTAAGATAATAGCAAAACAATGGAACTTGAAATAGCAAACAGTGGAACAAAGGAATTTTATGTAAGCCCCTGTTACTATCAAGAGAAGATGGTAAAAATGTAGAGGCAAGTCAAAAGGTTGTTAAAGAAACAAACAGTGACAAACTCTAAGATTGTGCAGTACATCCAGTTAGCATTCAACTTTATTCTTGATTTGAAGAAAGTAAAGTTTCTCAAGTAGTGATGTTCTAAACTTCAGAATTAAGATTGCAAGCAAGTTTAGCCAAAGGATGGCAAAAAAGTCGGGATGAGCGACTGCGATATTAGATCCATATAAGCAGCTGATTTATAGAATTAGAATCTCACTCCTCTTCCCAAATAACTGGATTATTGTTTTAATTATTCAGGTGAATTGTCTTCCTAGCATGACGTTCACAAATCCTGCTTCTGATTCCTGCTTTGTCTATGACTTCTGTTTGTGATGTAGCGTCCATCACTCACTGTTAAACTTATCTTCAGCTCACAGTTATCACTATGTGTCAATCATTGTGCTAGATACTGTGGGTAAAATGGATTTTTCCTCTTTCTTATGAAGCCGAGAAGAATAAGGAAACTACCCATACAAAGATGATGTACGGGTAGTCCATCAAAGATGATGGTCACAAACAGGGTGTAGAAAGAGGGCTTTCTAATTGCAGCCCTGCTGCCCTCTTCTTGCTTTGTGAATTTGGGTACACTGCCTTTCTGAGCTATGTGTAGGGTTCTCTGTATAGAAGACAGGGAGGATACACATGTGGTTGCTACCACTTACATTCTACAAACTGGACTGGGAATGCAAGGCTGTGTGCCTTGAACAAGTTGCTTAGCTTTTCTGGATTTATTCATCTGTATAATGAGGGTGTTGATTGAGGGTGCTTTTCTAGTTCTAAATCTGTTTTTTAGAATTAACTAAAATGTTTATGCTATGTATGAACAAACTATCTGTCAAAACTGTTGTCATAACCCATCCCACCCACCACACACCCAATTTGGTGCCATTCCTTGTTTTTGGGGGGCCACACCACGAGGCATGCAGGATCTTAGTTCCCCAACCAGGGATTGAATCCACACCCCCTGCAATGGAAGTGTGGAGTCTTAACCACTGGACCACCAGGGAAGTCCCAGGCCATTCTTGTTTATAGGTTTCCATCTATTTTAAGATTCTTACAAATGAATTTGCTGCAGACTTTTAAGCTAAAATAGTAGCTATGAATACTTATGGATATAATTTCATATATATATTTCAGTTTTATATATATGTGTGTGTGTGTGTGTGTGTGTGTGTGTATAACTATGGTTTAGAAACAGAGACAATGAGAATAGGAGGAAATGTTATAGAACATCTCAGAAGCTTGCAATCTTTGAATAACTCCTGGAGGGTTAGGGAGTTAGAGTAGAATGTACTGGTAAGCCTCCTTGCCTCTGCTTTTTAATATGGTATGTGATAAACATAGACTCACTAGAGACTTAGAATGAACTATGAAAGAGCTTATTTTAGCATTGCACTAGATACAAATGGTGGAAGTGCACAACTGATACTATTAATTCAGGATTTTTCTGTTCTTTGTCAAAATTTCTCAAATCCTTACATAGCCTTTTTTTTTTTTCAGAAAAAAAAATTGAGGCTAAGAAAGGTTAATTAACTTGGAATAAGCCACATTGCTAACATGTGGCTGTGTCAAGAATGGGATCAAGATTTATCACAGTTTAAAATCTGTGATCAACTAACAGTATAATCAGTGACAAAGGAAAAATCTGGATTCCATTATAATTCCTGCACTGACCACCATCAGTTAAGGAGCCTGTCCTCTGTCCTTTATTTATTTATTTATTTATTTTGCATTACACCATTTATTCAATGACAAATTCTGAGGGTCTACAATCTCAGATGGTCATTAGTCTATTTTCTCCTCTATCTTCAACCTCTTCTTCAAACTGGCTTTCTGCCTGAGGTAGAAAAACATAAATCTCATATACCTTTAAGAAAGTCTTTCATTAGCAGCATGTTTTCATCTAGCTTTTCCTTCTCATGGCCAAGCCTCTCAAAGGACTAGCTCCCCACCTGCCATTTACATTTATGTCTTACCCTTTCTAAATCTGAGTATTTGTGGCTTTTATCAATTCTGAAAAATTCTCAGCTATTATTTTTCTCAAATACTGCCTCTCCCACATTCTGTTTTTCTTTTTAGAATGTTTTTATAGGTGTATGTTGGACCCTCACATTCTAGTTTTCTAATCTTTCTTCATATTTTCCACCTATATATTCTCTTGTGTGGCATCAGGGCAATTTCCTCAGATCTTTCTTCTAGTTCACTATTCCTCTCAACTTTGTTGCTTCTGTTGTTTACCTGTCTGTCTCATGTTTAAACTTTGTTTTAGTGTCAATGACTGTGTTTTTTGCTGTGTATTTTTATTTTTAAAAATAGTAACTTTTCCCCCCAAGTTTCCTAGTATTTATTTTCTTCCCCTCATGTTTCCTCTTTATTTTACTTTATTATTTTCACCATCCACTTTTTAAAGTCTCTATTTGATAGTTCTATCATGACAAATTCTGAGGGTCTACAATCTTCCTGAAACATCAGTATGATCCTTTCTCATGATACATTGTTTCTTCTGCGTATGCACATGTTAGTGTTGTGTGTGTGTACACTTGGACTATAAACTTCAGCTCATCTTCAGCAGGGCAGTCACGTGGTCTCCTTTTGCTTCTGGGGTTGAAGGTACATCCTTCCCAAGATATTTTTTGCTTCTGGCAGTTATTCTAGGATTATCGATGGCTGAAGACCACTTTTTATGTTAAGTCCTATTTTTGATAATTCTTAGACCACATTTGTAGTTTAATTCAAACTAAAAATCCAAATGGGAGTAGGTCCAAGGTTTAGGATTCTCAGAGGAGAGTATTTTCTCACCAGAGACGAGGCTCAGAGACACAAGTAACTGTCATTTCCCTGCACAGTATGAGAGACTTTTTTCTTTTCCTAATCTACTTTTCCACTAAGGATGTAGCATTTCCAGAGTCCCATGTCTTGTAAGGATCTCAGCTCCAATTCCCTATGTCATGTGGGCCCACAAGGCATCATCAACTGTTCCTACATGAAAGTCAAAATCCAAACCACTTGCTTTCTCAGCCTGTAGTTATTCTCTCTTGATTCTCCTCTACCATTCTGATCCCTTTCCTTTCCTCAGTCTCCTTCATAAGCTTGTTCTTCCCTTGCTCTAAATTATTAGTCCTCTCCTAAAGATTGCAATGTCCAGTAATCAACAGATTCTATAACTCTCTGCTCACCCAAAATCCCTTGAAAATATCCCATCATTGCTTATTAGGGTGAACTCTTTACCCAACTCCATGCTTCATCCCCTTTAATCTCTTCCTCATACCAAGGCTGGAGTGAATTTACTGCAAACACACACATGCACAGACACACAAATAAAATAATACCCTCTCACGGCATGTAAACCCTTAGGATCTGTTTCCTGCGGAGCTCTCCTGTACCTAGTTCCAGTTTTCTAGCCATTATGAACTGCTTTAGTCTTGCTTTTTAAAACTTCTTTGCTTCTGTACCTAGTATTCCTCTATATGTTACAAAATTTTAATTGTTACGTTTACTTGTGGTATGTCTTTTTTTTTCTTCGTACACAAATGAGTATAATGTACTCAGAAATTTAAAAAATGAATCTATGGAAAATTAGTGTACAAGAAATTAGAGCTCATTGTACATAGAAGCATGGATCCCAGAAAGTTCTGTGGTTGCAATAATGAGTAGCTCTGACCTCTTCTATGCACCTTTTTGTCCTTTTCTCCAATAATCTTTCCTTCCATATCTAGTTGTTATGCTATTTTGGAAGTAAGGCCCATGACTAAAAGGATTACATCAGGATTAGTACCAGGGACATGAGTTCCTCAATAATCATTGATCTACCTGTGAAGCCTAGAGAATTTAACACAGCTCTATAGCAACACTTGCATTTGGAAATATGTCGTTCCTAAATATTAAAAACTACATTTACTCTGCTGACAACAGCGTTACTCTCAGGAGTAAAGGCATTATTTTTACTTTGTTCAAGGCAGCAAGTACCTTGCTGCTCCAGACTGGTTAGCTCTTCTTTCCTCAGTTTACTCATCCACAAAATGGGAATAATAAAAATACCTATGTTTTCTGTTATTTGGATATTAAATGAATAAATGGCTAATAGTGCTTAGAACAATGCCTAGTATTGAGCAAAAACTCAGTAGAGATTAACTCATTATTGTTAATTTTCCCATCATTTTTCTCTCACCTAATCAGATAAGTTTTTAGAGAAAAATAATGAATATTTTAAGTAAAACATAATGTACTTCTCTGTTAAGGTTCTCGTTCCTATCACGGTCAACTTTGGAAATAGGATCCGTTAGTAGTCCTTTATTTATTGGTATGATCTATAAACGTTGTATCTCTTTGATTTCATGTTAATTATGAAATGAGAATTTTGTCCTCTGTTAAAGCCATTCAATTATTAGCAATTATAGGAGGAAGATTTTGGAAAGTAGAAGGCATCTTAGAAAATTCAAGATAATGCTTTACTCTATTATCACATAAAGCCCCTGTGGCTACTACAATCCAACTTATTTCCTACCCACTCTTACCTGCTGGGAAATCTTTATATTGTAAACTACTTCCTGTAACTTTGTATTTCTTATATTGGGATTAGAGAGCTAAGAAAGTCCTATGGGATTGTGTTCTCTCTCCACTTTTCCCTAGTCTATGTATATCCTGCTTTAATGTCTTGGGAGGATTATGAAATACCAAGTATAGAAACTACGTTTATAATGAGGTTTTCCCAGCATGTATCAAGTAATAAAAGGTCATTAGATGAACAACTGTTCTCACTATAAGACTGATGGAGTCATCTTGTAAGAACATAAATCTAACATAAATTGAATGAATATTATTCATTAAATAAAAGATTGATACTATTTCTGAAATGCTCCTGAAACCCCAAGATTCCTTGGAGAGAAACAAATGGTCTGTGAGTTAAACGTTCTAACTTGCTTCTTTTTCTGAGAATTTTGCTTGCATGTTCAAGACGCCTTATTTGCTTGTAGAAATAATAACTGGAACATGAAACTGAGGGGTTTTCCCTTAAATGGGTCTAGTACTCTTCTTGAAAAGAAGTTTTCTACTCCCTTGAAATATCATCTTACTTCTTACTTTTCATTATAAGAGAAAGCTATGAATAAACAAAGACCAAGATATGAAATTGGGGAAGTGACAGATTAAATTTAGGAATTTAGGACACCAAATCCAAGTAAGGATTTAGTCAAAAGTCCTAAGTTACAAGAGTTTAGTCAGAAGTACAGAGTAAAATAAATCGTGATGGAGGAATTTTCTACTGTTCACTTTAATAGCAGAACAGATGTTTTAGTTGCCTTTTAGAAGTAAAATTCACTTTCGTCTACCACACTCATATTGCCCATTTCAACTGTCAAGCTCTAAGAACTGTTCTATTTTGATACTTCTTTTTCTAACTTTATTTTGAAATAATTTTGAATTTACAGAAAAGTGTGCAAAAAGTACACAGAGTTCCTATATACCTCTTATTCAGCTTCCTCTAGTTGTCCTATACAACCATAGTACCAGTATCAAAACCAGAACTTCGTGTCAGTATAAGTCTACTAATTAAACTAGAGACCAAATTTGAATTTCACTAATTATGCCTTTTTTTTTTTTTTTTTGCGTTACGTGGGCCTCTCACTGCCGTGGCCTCTCCCGTTGCGGGGCACAGGCTCCGGACGCGCAGGCTCAGCAGCCATGGTTCATGGACCCAGCCGCTCCGCGGCATGTGGGATCTTCCCAGACCGGGGCATGAACCCGTGTCCCCTGCATCAGCAGGTGGACTCTCAACCACTGCGCCACCAGGGAAGCCCACCACTAATTTTTTTTTTTTTTTTTTGGTACAGTTCTGTTGTTCCTTAGCCTTAGAATATCCAGCCAAGACACTGTTTTCCTCAGTTATATGGATCAGTTCTTTGGTTCCCCACCCCTTCAGTGTGGTTATGTTACTCATTAGAAATACAGCTGAACGGTAAGGTTTATTTGTTGTAGTTTGCATTCCATTTGGGTTCCCCCACATCCTGATCAACTTTGATTCATTATCTTTTTGGAATGTAAAATAATATCATGATCTTAAAAGTCAGAGCTATACAAAATGGTATACTCAGGGGGATGTCACTCCCTCCCCATCTCTACTCAATCTTATTCTACAATTTTTCTGTCACTTCTCTACTCACCCCCTCTAGAGGACCAATC
The DNA here is from genome assembly GCF_949752795.1 of Hyperoodon ampullatus. Lineage (NCBI taxonomy): Eukaryota > Metazoa > Chordata > Mammalia > Artiodactyla > Ziphiidae > Hyperoodon > Hyperoodon ampullatus. The sequence goes on along the minus strand of NC_136916.1, from coordinate 99,193,435 downwards.
TCTTTAGTTTCTGGTTCATTCTTCCTGTATTTATTTTCCAAAATTAGCAGATACATGTGTAGTTTTTATATCCCCTTCTTTCTTACTACTTCTGAAACTCTCGATCTAGCTTTGATATAGGTTCTTTTCATATAAGATTTGAAAATTTCCTGAAGATTTCATATATTTTCTTCCAGACCAATATCATCAGAACTTCAAGTGGCCAATGATTCTGTCAGACAATGTCTCATTATTTCAGATCTGATTTTTATTAGCCCTATCTTTACTAAAGTTTTGTTATTTATTATTTATCTTATGAGAGCTTGGTGTCCATTGTCTGCCTTAGATTTCATTTTCAGAGGCCGTTTATCACTTCTGAGGCAGGTCACAAAAAGGTTGCTCTCATTTAAAACAATTAGAAATACCAGGCATCATTCAGCTTCAGAATTCATCTTCTTGGAAGGGGGCGGGTAGAACATGTGTTTTCTGACCTTGACCAGGTCTAATCTGGTCCTTAACTTCGTGGCATGCAGCCTCTCCAGTTTTACATGGCTATGGGAATAGATTCTCCACAAAGAAAGCAGCAGGCACACCATTAAATGACATTTCATTCTTTCTTTAATGATCCGTTTCTTTGCTCTTGGAACAAGTCTGTAAAGATTACAAGTGTGTCTCAGGGGAAAAAAAAATAAAAGTATAGTAAAACCAAAACTTGAGCAAGTTCACAAAGAATCAGAAGGGGGTGGACGAGGTATTAGAATATAAATAGAAAGTACAGTATTAGCTCCAAACAAATGCTTTCAAAGTCTTTGTGTGCACTGACAGCTTCAGATATTTGATGTAAATGAATTTTTCTCTAGAAACAATGGAATCTGTAGCTTGTGGTGGCAGTGTTTCTTTTCTGAACCTTGCTTTTCTTTCTTTTATTTTTTTTGTACCTGAGGTGAAAGCAGAGCTAACTTAGGTATGTATTTGCATCAGAAAGACTCCCCAGCAGCATCTGTACTAGTCAGTGATCATTTTCCCATTATTTTAGGTACCTACTTGTTTGCAATTTTCCTTTTTAAGCCCCTGTGCTCCTCTCCACAAAGCACAAACACAGTCACTGTCACACACAGACACACAGACACACTCAAATGAGGATGACGATTGGCATTGCCATTTTCATTGAATATTAGAAGGTAAGGCCTATATCCACACTGTCTGCATTTTATGCTGATTGAAACCCCTTCAGTTTGTGAGAGCCTACTCATCTCCATTAATGGCACTTCCATTTACCTAGGTGCTGATGCCAGAAATAAGAGAGAGCTTCCCAACACCTCTTCTGTCCCACAGAACCCCTGCCCCAAGCGATCCATGATTAAATTTTTCAGAATCTCCTCACAAAATATACCTGGAGTCTGTTCTCTCTTCCTGTTGCCACCCTTCTAGTCCAAGCTTCCTCTCTTGCCTATGTGACATCCCCTGCCCCTGATACAATTTCATCCCCACAAGAACCAGAATGATTTCTTGAAATTTAAACAGCACATCATTCCCCTAAATTAAATGCTCTCCCCCATCCCCCACTGCCCATGGGTTCCTACTACACTTAGGATAGACTCCAAAATTCTTTACAAAAACCTACAGGAAGTTGTACGATGTTTACCCCTCCAGATCCTTCACTTACTTTTCCTCTGGCTTTCCGGTTACAGCCACACTGCCATTTTTTTCAATTCCTACACAAATAACCAAAATTTTTTTATATCTCAGCAACTAGAAAGTTCTTCCTTCTGTTTTTTCACCTAATTCCTATTAATCCTTCAGGACACTTCCTCAGAGATGCTTTGCCTAACTCCCAGTTCAAGTCTTGATTCCGCATTATTACTCTCTCCCATTACCCTGTATCTTCTTTCAGAACAACCAACATGATTTCAAATTATTTATCCGGGTGCTTGAATTTGTGTCTTCTTGTTCACTGTATATTCCAGACCTGGTATGGTGCCCAGCATATGGTAAATGCTCAATAAACATTTGTTGAATAAATTAATATTATGGTAACTGTATGCATGGTCTCAGACCATTTACTACATTATTCAAGAAAATCATGAAAACTGGTGAATTATCTATCATTTTCTCTCCAAGTATTTTGCATATATGTTGGTTTGCAAATGAATGACTACCATCCCAAACTCACTGCCACCTCCATGAAGCACCCCCTACTGAAATGGGCCCACCTACTTATTTTTTCCTGCTTGACACCTTATGAGCAGTTGGTGGCAGTGCCCACCTTGATAGGGTGATTTGAAGGATGTCTGAAACATGGCCAGAGTTTCATTTCCATGAGCAATATACCATGACATCTTCAATTTGGGGGGTAATGGCATTAAAAACTCCCTATTGCAAAATTGTTACTTAGGAGAAAAAACATGTGAGCCACTATTGGTCACTACTGTCATATCCCAAGAGAAAATGGTCAGCTGAATGGAGACCAAATGTTCAAGGGAAGGGGACATAATACGGGTATATTTTAATTGGGTTGAAGAATTGCAAATGCCAAGACACATTAAGGTGTTCTCTTGAAGTGGGTGTATTGAGGAATTTGTGCAGCATTACTTCTCAGAGAACCCTGGGGGTGGGTTGCTAGGCACCTAACAGGAAGTTGGATCATCCAAGGGATGCTGAAAACAGTGGAGGTGGGCATTGGTGGGAACAAGAGTTTAGAAGACGCATTAACAAGTTATACTGCTCTCTTTAGGTTGGCTTTGCTAGGCAAACTCTGTCCTCATACTGAATATTAAGCTTTTTTTTTCTTGAGGAGAACAGTCAGGCTAGACCATAAACATATAAAAACAGGGAACAGGCAATTACAGTTCCCCAGGCCACCTGTGCTGAATGGCAAACTTAACCTTTTATATCTCTCTGCTTCAACTCTCGTGCCTGCACCTTGGTGCTTCCGTAATGGCCCCCACCCCCATCTCCTGGGTTCCAGACCTGAGATGATATCACTTGATCTGGAAAGGGACCTTAGTTTCTGACCCCAGACTGCTTCCCTGACTCTAAGTGCTCCTGATTGAACGCTTTACTGTGAGAGCTTGCTTTTAGCATTTCTGTCTCAGGACTCTATGATGACTCCTCAGAGTTTCTCAGTATAATTAATCTGACCTCCTTCCTATCACCTTGCTTTTGTAGAATTTTAAAAAATGCATTCAAAAATATTTTCTCAACTGATCATTATAGCAACTTGTGAAATAGGAATACAGTTTACAGATGAAGAAACTGAGTCCCTTTTCAAACTAGGTTGACTTGTTCCTTTCTGTTTTCCTGGACGTATGGTTGCTAATAGGATACTAACTGATTCTGATAAGGCAGGTAATGGCCCCTTGGGCTACCTGCAAATTTAAAATGACTCAAATGGAAAATAACTAAAATAAGAATGGAATTTTCTAGAACATCTTCAAACCACAAATCCATAGTCGTCAAAGCCACAGAAACCTGGCCTCCATTGAGATGGATTTAACAAGGTATCATGAGTATAGACTAAAAGATAGTACATAGTGAGCACTTAAGTGATACTGAGGGATTCCTCTCTAGAGCATTAAAGACTAGGAATACGGCCTGCACTGGCATTCTGGTCAAATAAGTCTGGATTCAGTGAGTCACCATCTAAAGCTGGATATTTGCCAGGGTTTTAAACTCAGTCTAGCAAGTGACCCCAGGCCATTTTGGCAAACATTACAAACTTGCTACTGTTCCCCCATTGAGTTCAGGGCATGAAGCATGTGTGAAGTCTACCAACATTCCTCTATTTGCTGGTTTCATTATAAACAGAGACTGGAGCAATAAAACAGAAAAAGGTCAGTCATATACACCCAGAGCAAAACGATAAACTTGAAAAGCAATGGTATGTTCTTGATGATTTCATCACTGAATCTAAGTTCTCTGTAAGCCTTTAGGCAAACATACCATTTTCTAACCCCCCAACTGTCATATTCACTTGCATTCTTCTCAATCTAAATTGTATACACAGCACATGTATACAAAATTATTCTACATAGTGAAAAATCCACATGTAACCATATATTCTGGTAAAGATTCTCTATGTGGTCTTTTTCTTTAGAGAATCCTCATTTATATAAATGTGCAATATCTTCCTTTTAAATGTTTGTCTGCAACTGGCGGGGGGAGATTGATTTTTGGTTTTTAGAAACCATGATGATGGGGTTTCACTGTACTTACGCATCCTTTGCATATGAAGAGCATTTAATACATTTCAGATTGTAATATATTTACATTGTTCTTGACATTGCTATCAACTTGCTGGTTTGAGGTATAATGGTCAAATTCATCTGAGTTCCTTCACTATACAATGGGATAGCTGAGATTCAGGAAAAGTAGGTGCTCTAAAGCAGAGTGAATCAACAATAGAGAAAAGGGGAAGAGGATTCATTTATTGAGGGCCTGCCATATGCTTAGTTATAAGGGTTTTCTCACATTATATTATTTAGTCCTTACCAAAATCCTGTGAGATAGGTATTATTATTCTTGCTTAACAAACAAGGGAAATGAGTCTCAAAGAGATTAAGAGACTTGCCCAAGATCACACAGTTAAGTGCAGAGCTGAATTATAACCGAAATCTGTTTGAGAGCCCATGTTTCTTACACTATGCACATGGCCCCCCAGATCTGAACAAGGACTCAACCAAGATCAAGTATTTTCTTCAGTCTATCTTTTGGAATGCACAATTCTTTAAGGCAACTCTTGAATATAATGTTCAATAGAAACCATGCTGTTGTCTATTTCCTGGTGTGTGTGTTGTCTGACTTAGCTGGTTTTCCAAGTTACATGTTCTCTACTTTTCTCTAGATTTACTCCAGAATTTGTGTAGAGGGAGGCATTGGGGGTTGTGACTTGCTAAGCTATGAATATAAAATCAAAGGTACTGTGATATGTAACAGATACACCAAGTGATCTCTTGGAAGGGTGCAGCTTTAGACTCTAGAGCTAACAGTGATCACTCTTAAGAGGTACTGAGGGATTCTTCTCTAGAGCATTAAAGACTAGGAATATGGCTTGCACTGGCATTCTGGTCAAATAAGTCTGGATTCAGTGAGTCACCATCTAAAGCTGAATATTTGCCAGGGTTTTAAACTCAGTCTGGAGCTAATAGTGTTAGCTCCAGAGCTAATAGTGATCTCTCTAGTAAGCATAGATGGCAGTGGCTTTTTGTTCCCTACCCTTTCCTCAAGGTTATTTCTAAAGAGCCAATAGCCCCAAGGAAGAATTTTGGATTCCTGAGCAATGAGATTTGGGTAAGGACACAAGGGAGAGCAGTGAATCAGAATTTTGTTTTCTTCATTTAGAATCGGACAGATTTTGAATCTGCAACAGTTGTGTTTTCCAAAAATAGTCATAACAGTTATCTGGCATCCCACATAACTCTTCCTATCCTGTGATTTTAACATTCATCTCGTTGAGAGGTAGGGTCTCGAGTCTCTCCCTTAGATCTGGGCTGACTTGTAACTATGGCAGAAAGGATGCTCTATGACGTCCAAGCCTAGGTCATAAAAACTGATACACGGGCTTCCCTGGTGGCGCAGTGGTTCAGAGTCCACCTGCCAATGCAGGGGATATGGGTTCGACCCCTGATCTAGGAAGATACCACATGTGACGGAGCAACTAAGCCCGTGTGCCACAACTACTGAAGCCCACACACCCCAGAGCCTGTGCTCTGCAACAAGAGAAGCCACCACAATGAGAAGCCCATGCACTGCAACGAAGAGTAACCCCTGCTCACCGCAACTAGAGAAAGCCCACATGCAGCAACGAAGAACCAACACAGCCAAAAATAAATTAATAAATTAATAAATTAAAAAACAAAAACAAAAAAACGGATTCAGCCACTGCCTGGTTCTTATGGAATTCTCACTCTTGAAAATCAGCCTCCATGCTGCAAGGAAGTGAAAGCAACTCATGGAGAGGCCCAAATGGAGAGATTCATATGGAGAAGAACTATAGACCCATAATCCTCTGCTCTGGCTGAGCTCCCAGATGACAGCCAATATCAACTGGCCAGTTGGGTGAGTGAGCCATCTTGGAAGCAGATCCTATAGCCTCAGTTGAGACACCTCAGCTGACCTATGTGGAGAAAGACAAGCCTTCTCATAGCACCCTGCCCAATTTGCAGACGTATGAGCTAAATAAAATGACTGCTTTTATTTTAAGCCACAGGGTTTTGGGGTAGTTTATAATTGAAACAGAAAGCAAGGCATAGACATCAGAAATGATGGGAAATCATTAAAAAGTAGCTTAAGTATACAAACAGCTTAGAAACGTAAAGGTATACTCAGGCTTTGTAAATCCCTATAATTAAAAATATTATAAATTCCATATAATTAAACTCAGTTTCTTGCCTTTAAAAATGGGATTTATAACATACTATTTGGTACAAAATGTCAGGTAAGCATGTCTAGCGAGAGAGTTTATCCTTGTTCATTCCTTTGAAAAATGCAACATGGTATGAATTAGGCCATAGACTGTAAAGAGAAAAAACTCTGTGAAGACAGAAGGGAAAAAGCTGATAATGTAGCATGAGATTTTCATTAAATACAACAGTAATGACAATGTCATTTTGAAATTATATAATTCTATCTTTTTAAAAAAACTCAGAGATATTAAACAAGCTTTTTAGTACTGTGATGTTATAGACGGGGCCAGAACTGTTGTCTTTCTCTTTTTCTCCTTCCGTTCCTTCCTCCCCCCTCTCTCAAAAACAACAACAAAACAAAAACAAAAAATAACTCAACACAGGAAATGTTATGATTTGTTTTTATTCAAGGAAGAGCCAACTTTAAGGCTAGTCTGCACTTATACCCATAAAGACTAAGGATGAGTGACATCATCATTTTTGTTTTTTTATTAAATCATCAGTACTCTGTAGTAACTCTTCACAATTAGGCAATTGTTTCTCCAAAACATTGTTCTATTCTTGCCCATTTCTTTTTGTTTTCTCTCTACCAGGTCCTTCCACTTCTATTTCTCCATTCTTCTTGGTTTCCCAGACTCCAGCCAATTTTCAACATAGAATGTTACAGCTAAAATAATTCTTAAGTCATTCCAGCCATTCTGTTGATATTGTTCATTGTCTTCCTATGAATTATCCTCACCATTCTTTGCATTTAATTATAATAAACATCTATTTAAGGCTTACTATGTCCTAGGTATTTGAGGTTATCTTCAAGATTCTCTTCCTTTCTGCTTCTCTCTTTTTAGTGCCTAAATTTCAATTCTCTGTTTTGTAAACTAAATTCTGCACAATCTCTCTTCATGTCACCCAGTGGTTTTCCTTTTACTCTCACTCCCAACTTTATTATTTTTTTTAGTTGAGTCCTACTTTGCTGGGGCTTAGAGCTCTCCCAGGTAGCCATCTCAGATTTATTATTCACCTTTCTTCAATCAACTAGCACAGTTCTTTCTGTTTGTTTCTCTTCTATCTATTCTGGCAGTTACTGAAGTCATGCAGTAATTTATCTTGTTTGTCTTGTCTCTCCAAGAAAGAATTTAAGTTACATATTTCTTCAAGGCAGGTACTGTGTCTATTGTTTTAAATTCTTCTCATTTGTTCTATAATGTGATCAGTGACAAAAGCATGTGACAAAAACTTAACAAAATGGAAAAACAAATGTCTTTATGATTAATATAATTTGCAAATGAGCACTACTCTACCTAGAAGAAAATAGATTATGGATATTAGAAATGGGTGTGATGTAAATGTATTCATTTTAACACACCTTATTTCTTATTAACATACTCAAGTGTGGGTTGTTCTGAGCTCTTCAATATTGTATGTAGAAGAAGGGAGCTTATAAAAACACAATGTTTTAAAAGGTAGATCAATAGCAGATATGGTACTTAATTCCTAACTGTTTAAATTCTAGAATAGTTCCCAATCTCTTTAGATGTGTTCATTAATAAAATAAAGTACTCAGATTTACATGAATGAAATAAATGTTTCAGAAATTAGCAATAAGATACTGCAGAACTGTGAGTTCATGGAATTCTAAACTGGTTATTTTTCATCACTTATAGATGGGGCTTACATAATTATCTTTCCTCGCTTTTCACCTTATGTATTCTCATATATTAGTGAGCTTCCCAACAATCTACCTGTTTCTTCTCATTATGTATAGTTGCTTCCCAGTGTTGTTGAAAATGGTGTTGAAAAGAGGACAAGCATTGTCAGCTGGTGATGTTAATTGCTGCCCACAGCCTAAGAAATGAGGCGGAGATGGATGCTTAACATATGCTTAATGTGAGGCCCTTCCCCCTTCATCTAAATGGGTTATAACATGCTTGCTAATGGTCTACACCCGAACTTGGAAAACCTTCTGAGTCAAAACACATCTAGTTCTTGTTATCTACTGAAAGGGGCATTCTGAGAGCAGAACCAAAGATAAGGTATGTTGAACTACTTGTGTTTTTGAATTTCTTGAGTAACTGAGACTGAACTGAACTTGATATAGCACACAGTGAAGCCCAGATTTCAGGGTAGCTTTTCTAGGGATAAGTCCCTCTGCTGTGAGGGCAGAGAACTGCGTGAGCCTCAGGTCGGGGCTTTTGCCAGGTGGTCTTCCGTTGTGCCTACAGTAGCATTGCAGGGAGCTCATCCGGAGGCAGAGGAAAGAGATTCCAAATTAGTGTAATCTGCCTTGGACTGGGCAGTACAATATTGGATATGGTATCTGAGGGGAAGGCCGGATGTAATAAAGTCTGATTGACGATTTGTCTTATGTTGCCTCAAAATTCATGTAAACTAGTTCTGATAGGCAGCTGAGTATAATCATTTAGAACTGCACTGTCCAGTATGGTAGCTACTAGCTACTAGCCAGATGTGGCTATTTAGCAATGACTTAGTTCAAAGAAAGAAATGAGATATAATAATTTTTATACTTAATGCATATTGAAATTATAATATTTTAGATATATTGGGTTTATAATTAAAATTAAAAATTGACCTATTTCTTCTTTGTACTTAAAAAAAAGTGACTATTAGAAAATTTAAAATCACCTGTGTAGCTCACATTTTATTTTATTGGGCAGCACTGGTTTAGAGATCTCTAGTAAGGTAGGCCTGGCTTTGAATCCTGGCTCTGGTCCATTGAAGCCTAATTTCTCCAAGTCTCAGATTCCTTCTTGCATAATAGTAGTGTTCACCATAATGTTTCATGAGGATGACTTGAGATAATGTTGGTAAAGAACTTGGCAAATTACCTGGTATGAGAATAAATACTTAATAAATGTTTAAATTAAAGCCTAATGCTAAAGTTCTGGAAGTCTGGATTTTCCTTTGATTACTAACCATTCGTGTGTCACTGAAGGAGTCACTTATTCTCTCTTGTTCTCGGTTTACTCATGTATAAAATTATAGGTATATGTAAAATATTTTAAATTAATTCATTCAAAACTTTGGTCTATCACAGTTCTAAGAACTAAGTTCGTCAGCGTGTTGGTAAGGGGAGACAGGAATACACGATGAATAAAACTCTGTAGTAGAAACCCAGTTTTGTCTGCTGAGTCTGCTCTGCTCCCTTCCCTGGAGACTTCCTTCTCTGCCATCCCCATAGTTATAGTAAGAACAGCCGTGTTAATACAACTGACTGGTAGAGGAGTGGGCACTTGTCCTGGTGGGTCCAGGCTTTCCTAGGAATTATATTTAAGACAAGGAGATTCCAAATTGATCTAGCTTATTCTTGAGTGGAAGTGCTGTCAACTGGAGAGTTATCAGCAGTGTCCATTTCCAACTCTGGGGACTGGGAAAGTGAGACAGCTGCTCTGTGGGAGCAGCAAAGAATGAAGCAGATGCACAGAGAGAAGCAGGAACAAGAGAAATAGGGAGAGGTCCTCCTGGTCCCTTGTAATGCTGCAGTCCTGCATTCAGTCCATCCCTGAGAAGGGGCTGCATCCCTGCCCTATATTGTGGAAGCTGTCCTACAGATTTTTAAAACAAAACAAAACTCTTTGCTGATGTTAGTTCAAATAGGTTCCCTTTATTTGTAACCTAAAAGATATTAACTAATTTGGGCACTGTGTTTATATCTAAGCTTATGGTCAAATGGGAAAAATAGGCTCACAATCCAGTCATGTAACATACTGCAAGATGTTGTAAGAGAACACAGAGAGAACAAGGGACTGTCCGATGGAATTGGGGGAAGGTTTCACACCAAAAGTAACATTTGAAGTGGGTCTTATGAGAATGAAGTGGGCTTTTCCATGTGGTGAAGGAAGGGTAGCTATTTCTAGGCAGAGGAAGTAAAAAGTATGAAAGAGAGTGTTACAGTGAGGGAATGACTAGTAGACTAGTTACTGGATAAAAGGATCTATTGGGACCTTTCAGGGTCTAAATTTATTTTTAGTTTTAAACATTCCTTAGGAATATACAGGAAAAAATGGTAGGGGGACAATTACCTTGGAGTAAGGAGACTTGGCTCTTGTCCCAACCCTGACATGGATTAACTGTGTTACCTTGGGTAATTTGCATCATTTCTCTGGGAATTGGTTTCCTCACTTGGAAAATGAGAAGGTGGATTACATTATCTCTATGGCCCCTTTCAGCTCAAAATTCTGTGACGCTGTAACTTAAACACAAAAACTTTGTCACTGCTGACAAAGCATTTCTACTAGGTTTGACTGGGGAAATGATTTAATTTAGATATGTTTCCTTTTCTGTCAAAACCACTGTCAAAATCAGTGTGACCTGATATATGCTACATTCAAGAAGTCTTGGCCCAAAGACTCCTTCCTTAAACTAGGGAATTATGAAAGTGAATTCAATAACCAGAATCATCCCTGAGCCTGACTTAGTTATAGCTTTTCAATACTTTATTTTCTCTACCTGTGCAATGGGACCAAAGAAATCTGTCATATGTATGGGTATTGCAAAGATAATGAATCATTGAGTTCTATGGAAGAAAAAAATTACTCCTATCTGAATATGAAAAACAAAAAGTATTTCCCATGAAGATATCTCTAAAAATGCTTTTATAAAAATTTTATCTATTTTAAAATATCATAGAAAGTGGTAATAGGAATGGCAGATTTGCAAAAATTCACATGCTTCCAAGTACAGTGCATTTCTTTTGTGTATATCTTTTATATTCCCTGCCACCTGTCTTTGGATATCAGAAGAGGGAATTGTTATTCTTTCTCACTATTCACCTATGATGATCTTTTGAAAACTTGGTCTTTGAACTTTCCTCTATTTATATCCAAGGACAAATACTACGTGGGAACAAGTGACACACAGTGTCATTTACTGGATACATTTGTTATCAGGCATGGGTGTGCTTTCTAAGTGGAATGGGTTCCTAGCCAACAGAATCGGAATGCTAGGCATAGGTGATGTTGAATGACAAATAAAATAATTAGAAACACAAAAATGAGTGGGAAGATGAGTAGAAAAGGTAAGCAGAACATTTACTGTGTCTACCATGTATCCAGCTTCATGTTCACTGTGTTCTTATGAGACCTCTTTCAAAATACATAGATGCTGAAGCTTTTGGTTTCACTATTGGTAAAGTACTATTTTTCTAAATTATCATAACCAAGAAATCAACCAGCATAATACAGTTTATAGTGAAATTGCCTGGTACTAAAATCCCATTCTCACCAGCAGTGTCCCTTTTTAAGGTGATTTAGCCACAGAAATTTCTTGAGCCTCAGATAACTAAAATGTTCAGTGTACCATGATGTCCTATTTATACCATGCCAGGTAATTAAGCTGGAAGTGTAAAAACTTTGTAGTCTATCATACTTTAAACTTTCTCAAAGCATATTTGGATGTTATTACTTAATATAAATGATTACTTTTAACAAAGCTATCCTATCATGTTAATCTTCTGATTACTGTTAGTAGTAGAGAAGATGTGTAGGTATGACTAGCTTCAATAATGTAGTCAAAAATGCATATAGAATTAGAAGAAAGCATTTGCAGATTTAAGAGTTTAATTTAAGGGATTAAAGTTAGACCAAATAAATATTAAGTATGACAAATTGGTAGATGGCAAAACTTTATAAATGCGGTTTCTCATTGATAAAGGAAACTGAAGGTGATTCAGAGAAATGGAAAGATATCTCATGCTCTTGCACTGGAAGAATACATATTGTTAAAATGACCATACTACCCAAAGCAATCTACAGATTTAATGCAATCCCTGTCAAAATATCCATGACATTTTTCACAGAACTAGAAGAAATAATACTAAAACGTGTATGGAACCACAAAAGACCCAGAACTGCCAAAGCAATCCTGAGGAAAAAGAACAAAGCTGGCGGAATAACCATCCCAGGCCAGACAATACTACATAGCTACAGTAATCCAAACAGCATGGTATTGGCACAAGACAGACATATGGATCAATGGAACAGAATAGAGAGCCCAGAAATAAACCCACACACCTGTGGTCAATTAATCTTTGACAAAGGAGGCAAGAATATACAATGGAGAAAAGACAGTCTCTTCAGCAAGTGGTGCTGGGAACGCTGGACAGCCTCATGTAAATCAGTGAAGTTAGGACACAGCCTCATACCATACACAAAAATAAATTCAAAATGGCTTAAAGACTTAAATATAAGATAGGACACCATAAAATTCCTAGAAGAGAACATAGGCAAAACATTTTCTGACATAAATCATACCAATGTTTTCTTAGGTCAGTCTCCCAGGGCAATAGAAATAAAAGCAAAAATAAACAAGTGGGACCTAACCAAACTTATAAGCACAGCAAAAGAAACCATAAATAAAACCAAAAGACAACTACAGACTGGTAGAAAATACTTGCAAATGATGTGACTGATGAGGGCTTAATTTCCAAAATATACGAACAGCTCATACAACTCAATATCAAAAAAACAATGAACAACAATCAAAAAATGGGCAGAAGACCTAAATAGACATTTCTCCAAAGAAGACATCCAAATGGCCAAAAGGCTCATGAAAACATGCTCAACATTACTGATTATTAGAGAAATGCAAATCAAAACCACAATGAGGTACCACTTCACACTGGTCAGAATGGCCATCACTAAAAAGCCTACAAATAATAAACTCTGGAGAGGGTGTGGAGAAAAGGGAACCCTCCTATACTATTGGTGGGAATGTAAATTGGTGCAGCCACTATGGAAAACAGTATGGAGGTTCCTTAAGAAACTAAAAATAGAACTACCATATGATCCAGCAATCCCACTGCTGAGCATATATCTGGAGAAAACTCTAATTTGAAAAGATACATGCACCCCAATGTTCATAGCACCACTATTTATAATAGCCAAGACATGGAAGCAACCTAAATGTCAATTGACAGAGGAATGGGTAATGAAGATGTGGTATATATATACAATGGAATATTGCTCAGTCATAAAAAGGAATAAAATAATGCCATTTGCAGCAACATGGATAGGCCTAGAGATGATCATACTAAGTGAGGTAAGTCAGACGGAGAAAGGCAAATATCACATGACATCACTTATCTTTGGAATCTAAAAAAATGATGCAAGTGAACTTATTTACAAAACAGAAACTGACCCACAGACATAGAAAACAAACTTATGGTTACCAAAGAGGAAAGTGTGGGGGAGGGATAAATTAGAAGTTTAGGATTAGCAGATACAAACTACTATATATAAAATAGGAAGACCTTCAAGATGGTGGAGGAGTAGGATATGGAAATCACCTTCCTCCCCACAAATACATCAAAAATACATCTACACGTGGAATAACTCCTACAGAACACCTACTGAATGCTGGCAGAAGACTTCAGACTTCCCAAAAATCAAGAAACTCCCCATTTACCTGGGTAGGGTAAAAGAAAAAAGAAAAACAGAGACAAAAGAATAGGAACAGGACCTGTACCTCTGGGAAGGAGCTGTGAAGGAGGAAAAGTTTCCACACACTAGGAAGCCCCTTCACTGGCGGAGACACGGAGTGTGTGGGGGGGAAGCTTCAGAGCCACGGAGGAGAGCGTAGTAACAGGGGTGCAGAGGGCAAAGCGGAGATTCCTGCACAGAGGATTGGTGCCAACCAGCACTCACCAGCCTGAGAGGCTTGTCTGCTCACCCAGCGGGACAGGTTGGGGCTGGGAGCTGAGGCTCAGGCTTCAGAGGTCAGATCCCAGGGAGAGGACTGGGTTGGCTGCGTAAACACAGCCTGAAGGGGGCTAGTGCTCCACAGGTAACCAGGAGGGAATCTAGAAAAAGTCTGGAACTGCCTAAGAGGCAAGAGAATATTGTTTTGGGGTGCACAAGGAGAGGGGATTCAGAGCACCGCCTAAATGAGCTTCAGAGATGGGCGCAAGCCATGGCTATCCGCATGGACACCAGAGACGGGCATGAAACGCTGAGGCTGCTGCTACAGCCACCAAGAAGCCTGTGTGCAAGCACAGGTCACTATCCACACCACCCAGCCTGGGAGTCTGTGCAGCCCGCCAATGCCAGGGTCCTGTGATCCAGGGACAACTTCCCCGGGAGATCACACAGTGCGCCTCAGGCTGTTGCAACATTACATTGGCCTCTGCCGCTGCAGGCTTGCCCCGCATTCTGTACCCCTCCCCCTCCTCCAGCCAGAGTGAGCCAGAGCCCCCTAATCAGCTGCTCCTTTAACCCCCTGCTGTCTGGGCGAAGAACAGACACCAGAGGGTGACCTACATGTAGAGGCAGGGCCAAATCCAAAGCTGAAACCCAGGAGCTGTGCAAACAAAGAAGAGAAAGGGAAATTTCTCCATGCAGCCTCAGAAGCAGCGAATTAAATCTCCACAATCAACTTGATGTACCATGCAACTGTGGAATACCTGAATAGACAATGAATCATCCCAAAATTAACGTGGTGGACTTTGGGAGCAACTGTAGACTTGGAGTTTCCTGTATGCAACTTACTAGTTTCTGATTTATATGTTTATCTTACCTTAGATTTTACCACTTGTTATCACTGGTGGATTTGTTTATTGGTTTGGTTGCTCTCTTCTTTTTTTTTTTTTTAATTACTTTAAAAAATTTTTTATTCTACTTGATTTTATTTCATTTATTTTTCTTCCTTTCTTTTTTTTTCTCCCTTTTCTTCTGAGCTGTTTGGCTGACAGGGTCTTGTTGTTCTGGTCAGGTGTCAGGCCTGAGCCTCTGAGGTGGGAGAGCCGAGTTCAGGACATGGGACCACCAGAGACCTCCTGGCCCCACGTAATATCAATCAGTGAGAGGTCTCCCAGAGATTTCCATCCCAACGCTAAGACCCAGCTCCACTCAACGACCAGCAAGCTCCAGTGCTGGACACTCCATGCCAAACAACTAGCAAGACAGGAACACAAACCCAACTATTAGCAGAGAGGCTGCCTAAAATCATACTAAGTTCACAGACACCCCAAAACACACCACCAGACGCGGTCCTGCCGAACAGAAAGAAAAGATCCAGCCTTATCCACCAGAACACAGGCACCAGTCGCCTCCACCAGGAAGTCTATACAACCCACTGAACCAACCTTCCCCACTGGGGGCAGACACCAAAAACAATGGGAATTATGAACCTGTAGCCTGCGGAAAGGAGGCCCCAAACACAGTAAGTTAAGGGAAATGAGAAGGCAGAGAAATATGCAGCAGATGAAGGCACAACGTAAAAAACCACCAGACCAAACAAACAAAGAGGAAATAGGCAGTCTACCTGAAAAAGAATTCAGAATAATGAGAGTAAAGATAATCCAAAATCTTAGACACAGAATGGAGAAAACACAGGAAACAATTAACAAGGACCTAGAATAACTAAAGAGCAAACAAACAATGATGAAAAACACAATAAATGAAATTAAAAATTCTCTAGAAAGAATCAATAGCAGAATAACTGAGGATAAGTGACCTGGAAGATAAAAGAGTGGAAATAACTACTGCAGAGACGAAAAAAGGAAAAAGAATGAAAAGAATAGAGGACAGTCTGAGACATCGGGGACAAAACAAAACACACCAACATTCGAATTATAGGGGTTCCAGAAGAAGAAGAGAAAAAGAAAGGGACTGAGAAAATATTTGAAGAGATTATAGTTGAAAGCTTCCCTAATATGGAAAAGAAAATAGTGAATCAAGTCCAGGAAGCACAGAGAGTCCCATACAAGATAAATCCAAGGAGAAACATGCCAAGACACATATTAACCAAACTATCAAAAATTAAATACAAAGAAAAAATATTAAAAGCAGCTAGGCAAAAACAACAAATAACATACAAGGGAATCCCCATAAGGTTAACAGCTGATCTTTCAGCAGAAGCTCTGCAAGCCAGAGGGGAGTGGCAGGACATATTTAAAGTGATGAAAGGGAAAAACCTAAAACCAAGATTACTCTACCCAGCAAGGATCTCATTCAGATTTGATGGAGAAATTAAAACCTTTACAGACAAGCAAAAGCTAAAAGAATTCAGCACCACCAAACCTGCTTTACAACAAATGCTAAAGGAACTTCTCTAGGCAGGAAACACAACAGAAGGAAAAGATTTACAATAACAAACCCAAAACAATTAAGAAAATGGTAATAGGAACATACATATTGATAATTACCTTAAATGTAAATGGATTAAATGCTCCAACCAAAAGACACAGACTGGCTGAATGGATACAAAAACAAGACCTGTACATATGCTGTCTACAAGAGACCCACTTCAGACCTAGGGACACATACAGACTGAAAGTAAGGGGATGGAAAAAGTTATTCCATGCAAATGGAGATCAAAAGAAAGCTGGAGTAGCCATACTCATATCAGAAAAAATAGACTTTAAAATAAAGACTATTACAAGAGACGTAGAAGGACACTACATAATGATCAAGGGATCAATCCAAGAAGAAGATATAACAATTGTAAATATTTATGCACCCAACATAGGAGCACCTCAATACATAATGCAAATGCTAACAGCCATAAAAGGGGAAATCGACAGTAACAAAATCACAGTAGTGGACTTTAACAGCCCACTTTCACCAATGGAGAGATCATGCAAAATGAAAATAAATAAGGAAACACAAGCTTTAAATGATACATTAAACAAGATGGACTTAATTGATATTTATAGGACATGCCATCCAAAACCAACAGAATACACTTTCTTCTCAAGTGCTCATGGAACATTCTCCAGGATAGATCAT
Organism: Hyperoodon ampullatus; assembly: GCF_949752795.1. Lineage (NCBI taxonomy): Eukaryota > Metazoa > Chordata > Mammalia > Artiodactyla > Ziphiidae > Hyperoodon > Hyperoodon ampullatus. The sequence goes on along the minus strand of NC_136916.1, from coordinate 99,176,313 downwards.
ATGTTGGGTCACAATCAAGCCTTGGGAAATTTAAGAAAATTGAAATCGTACCAAGTATCTTTTCTGACCACAATGCTATGAGACTAGATATCAATTACAGGAAAAAAATCTGTCAAAAATACCAACACATGGAGGCTAAACAATACACTACTAAATAACCAAGAAATCACTGAAGAAATCAAAGAGGAAATCAAAAAATACTATAAACAAATAACAATGAAAACACAACAGCCCAAAACCTATGTGAAGCAGCAAAAGCAGTTCTAAGAGGGAGGTTTATAGCAATAAAATCCTACTTCAAGAAACAAGAAAAATCTCAAATAAACAACCTAACCTTACACATAAACAATTAGAGAAAGAAGAACAAAAAGGCCCCAAAGTTAGCAAAAGTAAGGAAATCAGAAAGATCAGATCAGAAATAAATAAAAAAGAAATGAAGGAAAAGATAGCAAAGATCAATAAAACTAAAAGCTGGTTCTTTGAGAAGATAAACAAAATTGATAAACCAGTAGCAAGACTCATCAAGAAAAACAGGGAGAAGACTTAAATCAACAGAATTAGAAATGAAAAAGGAGAAGTAACAACTGACACTGCAGATATACAAAGGATCATGAGGGATTACTACAAGCATCTGTATGCCAATAAAATGGACAACCTGGAAGAAATGGACAAATTCTTAGAAAAGCACAACCTTCTGAGACTGAATCAGGAAGAAACAGAAAATATATACAGACCAATCACAAGCACTGAAATTGAAACCGTGATTAAAAATCTTCCAACAAACAAAAGTCCAGGACCAGATGGCTTCACAGGCAAATTCTATCAAACATTTAGAGAATAGCTGACACCCATCCTTCTCAGACTCTTCCGAAGAATGCAGAGGAAGGAACACTCCCAAGCTCATTCTACGAGGCCATCATCACCCTGATACCAAAACCACACAAAGAGGTTACAAAAAAAGAAAACTACAAGCCAATATCTCTGATGAACATAGATGCAAAAATCCTCAACAAAATACTAGCAAACAGAATCTAATAGCACATTAAAAGGATCATACACCATGATCAAGTGGGGTTTATCCCAGGAATGCAAGGATTCTTCAATATATGCAAATCAATCAATGTAATACACCATATTTACAAACTGAAGGATAAAAACCATATGATAATCTCAGTAGATGCAGAAAAAGCTTTCGACAAAATTCAACACCCACTTATGATAAAAACTCTCTAGAAAGTAGGCATAGAGGGAACTTACCTCAACATAATAAAGGCCATATATGACAAACTCGCAGCCAACATTATTCTCAAAGGTGAAAAACTGAAACTATTTCCACTAAGATCTGGAACAAGACAAGGTTGCCCACTCTGACTGCTATTATTCAACATAGTATTGGAAGTTTTAGCAAGAGCAATCAGAGAAGAAAAAGAAATAAAACAAATCCAAACAGGAAAAGAAGAAGTAAAACTGTCACTGTTTGCAGATGACATGATACTATATATAGAGAATCCTGAAGATGCTACTAGAAAACTACTAGAGCTAATCAATAAATTTGGTAAAGTAGCAGGATACGGAATTAATGCACAGAAATCTCTTGCATTCCTATACACTAATGATGAAAGATCTGAAAGAGAAATTAAGGAAACACTCCCATTTACCATTGCAACAAAAAGAATAATATACCTAGGAATAAACCTACCTAAGGAGACAAAAGACCTATATGCAGAGAACTATAAGACACTGATGAAAGAAATTAAAGACGATACAAACAGATGGAGAGATATACCACGTTCTTGGATTGGAAGAATCAACGTTGTGAAAATGACTCTACTATCCAAAGCAATCTACAGTTTCAATGCAATCCCTATCAAACTACCAATGGCATTTTTCACAGAACTAAAACAAAAAAGTTCACAATTTGTATGGAAACACAAAAGACCCCGAATAGCCAAAGCAATCTTGAGAAAGAAAAAGGGAGCTGGAGGAATCAGTCTTTCAGACTTCAGACTCTACTACAAAGCTACAGTCATCAAGACAATATGGTACTGGCACAAAAACAGAAATATAGATCAATGGAACAGGATAGAAAGCCCAGAGATAAACCCACACACATATGGTCACCTTATTTTTGATAAAGGAGGCAAGAATATACAATTGAGAAAAGACAGCCTCTTCAATAAGTGGTGCTGGGAAAACTGGACAGCTACATGTAAAAGAATGAAATTAGAACACTCCCTAACACCATAGACAAAAATAAGCTCAAAATGGATTAAAGACCTAAATGTAAGGCCAGACGCTATACAAACTCTTAGAGGAAAACATAGGCAGAACACTCTATGACATAAATCACAGCAAGATCCTTTTGGACCCACCTCCTAGAAAAATGGAAATAAAAATAAAAAAAAAACAAATGGGACCTAATGAAACTTAAAAGCTTTTGCACAGCAAAGGAAACCATAAACAAGACGAAAAAGGTAACCCTCAGAATGGGAGAAAATATTTGCAAACGAAGCAACTGACAAAGGATTAATCTCCAAAATATACAAGCAGTTCATGCAGCTCAATATCAAAAAAACAAACAACCCAATCCAAAAACAGGAAGAAGACATAAACAGAAATTTCTCCAAAGAAGATATAGAGATTGCCAACAAACATATTAAAGGATGCTCAACATCAGTAATCATTAGAGATATGCAAACCAAAACTTCAATGACGTGTCACCTCACACCAGTCAGAATAGCCATCATCAAAAAATCTGCAAACAAAAAATGCTGGAGAGGGTGTGGAGAAAAGGGAACCCTCTTGCACTGTAGGTAGGAATGTAAATTGATACAGCCAATATGGAGAACAGTATGGATGTTCCTTAAAAAACTAAATATAGAACTGCCATATGACCCAGCAATTCCACCACTGGGCATATACCCTGAGAAAACCATTATTCAAAAGGAGTCATGTACCACAATGTTCACTGTAGTACTATTTACAATAGCCAGGACATGGAAGCAACCTAAATGTCCATCGACAGATGAATGGATAAAGAAGATGTGGCACATATACACAATGGAGTATTACTCAGCCATAAAAAGAAACAAAATTGAGTTATTTGTAGTGGGGTGGACAGACTTAGAGTCTGTCATACAGAGTGAAGTAAGTCAGAAAGAGAAAAACAAATACCATATGCTAATGCATATACATGGAATTAAAAAAAAAGGTTCTTAAGAACCTAGGGGCAGGACAGGAATAAAGACGCAGATGTAGAGAATAGACTTGAGGACACGAGGAGGAGGAAGGGTAAGCTGAGACGAAGTGAGAGAGTGGCATGGACATATATACACTATCAAATGTAAAATAGATAGCTAGTGGGAAGCAGACGCATAGCACAGGGAGATCAGCTCAGTGCTTTGTGACCATCTAGAGGTGTGGGATAGGGAGGGTGGGGGGAGATGCAAGAGTGAGGAGATATGAGGATATATGTATAGCTGATTCACTTTGTTATACAGCAGCAACTAACACAACAATGTAAAGCAATTATACTCCCATAAAGATGTTAAAAAATAAATAAAATAAACCACAAGGCCCTGTCCTACTGTATAGCACAGGCAACTATATTCAATAACTTGTAATGAAGTATAATGAAAAAGAATCTGAAAATTTACATATATATATATATGACACTTTGCTCTATACCAGAAATTAATAGAACATTGTAAATCAACTATACTTCTCTTTTAAAAATATGGTTTCTACCAGAGTTATCAAAGTTTGGAAAGATACAAAATTTTTAAAAAATCGTTAGCTATACAATGGTTAATATTCATAAAAGGAAACAATTCTAAAAATGTTAGATGTGAGAGTTTCCTGATCCAAGAAAAGTTCTTTTATACTTACATTTGTGTTATGATATAATCAGTAGATAATTAAATACTCTATATCTACCAGTGCTTAGTTGGAAGAAACAGCACTGAACATATCTATATGAAAGTTTTAGAAATTTGTTTTATACCGTTTTAGTTTTCTAATAGTGGACTACAGACGTTATAAGTTTGGAAAGGTTTCTGGGATGATGGTAAACGCCACAACTATATGATTAGAAAAGAAGGATATCTATCATATACCAGACCAGATACTACATTACAAATTTTCATATACATTAGCTCATTAAGCTCCGATAGTTTAAGTTGCCAAGCTATTACCTACTCACTAAGTGACGGGATCATAATTCTGAATCCAAGACCAATTGACTTTCTTTATATTTGGGAGGGTAAGACAATTCATACTCAATAACCTCTGTGAATTCACCATCCATAGTGATTCTACTATTTCATAGTAAAATTTAAACACCTGCCTTTTAATGTTGAGGATACATAAGTTTATAAATTTCTATAAGCCTGCTCCCCCTTCTCCCACTGTTCGAAATTCTCTACCCAACACAAGCAGGGTTCTCAAAACCCGGGACAGGAGCTAAATCTATGCTCATTATCCATTTTATGCAGACAATGGCATGCAGACAAATCAAAGCATAGACAGCAGAACTAGGCCAGTGAGTAAGCTCAGTATAAGGGGAATTTCTAAAAATAAACCCAAATCTTCAACAACGTGTAGCCACTTGAGATATTATGATCTTCCTGCTGAAAAAGAAACCGAGTGATTGGTCCTCAGGAAAACCATAGAAGGGATTCCTGTGTGGGTAGATGATTGGTTTAATGGCATCTAAGAAACTTAACCTCCAGGAGTGTCAGTAGTGCTAGGCCTTAGTTCTTTTCTCTATGAAATGGGCATGGTCGTGGTGACTTCTTTTGCAGAATTATTGGGATGTATAAATACACCCATATTATTCAATATAAAACTCACTTTCTGTAGTCTTTATCAAGAGGAAAAAAACTGATCTTGGGTGAAAAATGAAAGAGAAAGAAACCTATTAAATATTGTTTTATAAATAACCATTCAAATATCTCTTGAATAATTTTGTATTATCCAATTTAAAGTCCTTATCAATAATTTTAGAACTGTAAGTATATTCATTAACCCCCTTTTTGCACAGATGATAAGATTGGGAACCAGAAAAGTCAAAACACTTGATAAAAACTACTGAGCTAACAAGTGGCCGAGCCAGGCTTGGTTGGATTCTGACACGTGCCCCAGTGTTCATATGTCTAGTTTCCTGTCTCAGGGTACTGCAATTGGCTCGTTTTGCCAGATTCTAAGTGGAAAAATGAGTATGGAATCAAATGTTTACATTAGTAGTTTTGTGTCCTCTTAGCTTCTTTTTAAAATTCATTTTCATTCATATAATGTATTGACAGCTGAGTGAAGTGTGATGCATCTAGAAAATATTTATTAAGTAATTCTGTATTTAAGCACATCTCTGTAGAATTTTGTTAGTGAAAGTGTAATCATCTACCTCCTAGCAGTTGTTAGCAAAATCAGAAAAAAGATTAATTTAATCTTATATATACAATTCTCTTTGAGGTTATCCAGATTTGTTCCCATCAATATAAATTATTCATACAGATTACTATGTATTTATAAATTGGATTTCTTATAAGCATGTAAGCTCAGACAGAAAATTTTCTATCTATGCCAAAAAACAAAACGTTTCTTAGTCTTTACTGGTTGAAGTCAAAGAAGGAGTAATTTGAAATCTAAATCGTGACATCTCTAGACAATATAACATAATGAGTAGGTATAGATATAGCATGTCCTACCTTCATCCCTTATTTTGATTGGTTTGTTCTGAATGCGTTTGCTGGTACCTGAGTCCAAGTGGAAAATTTCTTATTCTGGTTCTTCTTTGAGTAGCTGTAAACCTTTCCCCTGTTACAGAAAATACACATAAGATGACATTAATATCAGTGATACACTCCCAATAAGCAAATTCCCTAAAGCAGGGGCCCACAACCCCTGGGCCACGGACTGGTACTGGTCTGTGGCCTGTTAGGAACCAGGCCACACAGCAGGAGGTGAGCAGTGGGCGAGCGAGCAAAGCCTCATCTGTATTTACAGCCACTCCCCATTGCTCGCATTACCGCCTGAGCTCCGCCTCCTGTCACATCAGCGGCACATTAGATTCTCATAGGAGCTCAAGCCCTACTGTGAACTGCGCATGTGAGAGATCTAGGTTGCACATTCCTTATGAGAATCTAATGCCTGATGATCTGAGGGGGAGCTGAGGCGGTGATGCTAGCACTGGGGAGCGGCTGCAAATACAGATTATCCTTAGCAGAGAGGTTTGACTGCACAGAGACCATAATAAATCAGTTGCTTGCAGACTCATATCAAAACCCTATCAGTGAGTGGCAAGTGACAATTAAGCTGCATCTTATGGAGTAGACAGGACATAAGCAACACACTTCGGGTGTCACTGTCTCCCATCACCCCAGATGGGACCATTTAGTTGCAGGAAAACAAGCTCAGGGCTCCCACTGATTCTGCATTATCGTGAGTTGTATAACTATTTCATTATATATTACAATGTAATAATAGAAATAAAGGGCACCATGAACGTAATGTGTTTGAATCATCCTGAAACCATCCCCCCCCACCCCATTCCGTGGAAAAACTGTCTTCCATGAAATGGGTCCCTGGTGCCAAGAAGGTTGGGGACTGCTGCCCTAAAGGTTAGTTGAAACTCCATCCCTCTTTTCTCACATTCAAGAAAGCATATCTGCATGAAAGTTTCATTTAAAGTAACAAATTAAACTCTCTCTCTCATCATCTCTCGATAGTTTTCAAGAATTAGTATATTAGCTTTTCTCAGTAATTCACTTCATAAGTGATCAGCTATATCAAAGTATCAAGACAGCACTGGTTGGGATCACTCCTGTCTCAGAAGGAGATAAAGCGGATCTGCCTGAGGGGCAATGAATTACCCACTGAGGTGACCTTTTCACCTTCTGATGGTCAACTCTATTAGGAACACTTGTATTATCCGTCATTGCCTGGACTAGAAATCACAGAACATGGAAAGACACTTGCCAGACTATTATTTCTTTGTGTGTATTTAAAATTTTTTAGGTGTAGATCAATTTTCAGAACTTTTTAAGGGTTCAATTCTATTGATTAATCTGAATAATGTGTGTGGGAGTATAATGACAAATATCACCATTTTATTTTCCCTTTGATTCATAGAATCTTGAGTCCCTGGGAATGCTGCAAATCACACTTCAGCACACCTGTGTATGGTTAGTGGGACAGTCTTTGTCATCAGGTAAACAGATTGGGGGTTCCAACTTCGCCACCTCCCAGCAGGGTAACCCTGGTAGGTCAGTTTTCCTCTCAGTGTCTGTTTTCTTATCAGAAAAATGAAAGAGAGTGTTTTGAGGACTGAGTGAGATAATGTATATGAAAACGCTTCCCAAATTCCAGGCACACAGTATGCACTTAATAACAACAATACTAATGATTATTAAATAATTCTATTAACTCAAACCAGGATGTAATCAGCAAGTCAGCCAAACAATGATTTTAGATTTTGCCCTATTTTGTTCTCCACAAAAGGGGAGAAGTTCCAAGTGCAGGGTACAGCAAGAATCCATGCCTCATGTTTGACTAAAGGGATTGTCATGTGAATTCCAAAAGATATTTATCCAAGAGCAAACTAGCCTTCCTGGGTCATACCTGAGCAAGTCACAGACTTACAAAATTCTCCCTTCTAATAATACTACTTGCTATATTGATTGGTTTTACTAGCTTAACCTTTTTGAGTCTGTTACTCTTTCATAAATGTTGTTAGTGTTTGGTGTACTAGATGTTAAATGGATAATACAGTATATCGATTCTGAATCTAATTTTGGTTTCCAGGGTATTGAGGATAACTGAATCTGGCATTTAGAGCCTTCCAAAACTGCATGAAAATTCTCTAAAATATTTTTGCCTGAAAAAAGATGTTATAAGCACATTGAAAGAATTCCTAGTAAAAATTTTCTGCACAATTTTTTTTGTTTTGAAGATATCATTAGACAGCATTGAAGAACTAAATTTATTCCGATAATCATTACAATGATGAAAAAATTCCTTGCTTCAATAATTGATTTATGCTTCATTTAAATGTACAGAGTAGTTCTAATATAATTTCTTATTAACTCTAATGACGAATTTTAAAGTAGCATGACTCTGAAATAAGGATGAAATTCTCCATACAACTTATTGCATTTAAATGGATTTAATATTTAATATTTAAAAAATCATTTGATGTAAATAGCCCTCATGAATCACTGCAAATATACTAAGATGTAGTTAAATGCTTTTTTCTTTTTAAAGGCATCTACTTGTTTCATAATAAATTCTTTTTGTACTTTCTTCTTTTAAGCTGTGCTATTACTTTTGAGATTACTTTTAATTGTGAAATAACATGAACTCTAAAATTCAGCAAATTTCTAAAAATATTTTCTCTCAGGCAAATTCAGCTGATTCACTTTGTTCTACAGCAGAAACTAACACAACATTGTAAAGCAATTATACTCCAATAAAAAAAAAAGTAACTGAATTGTTGCTTAGCATTTGCTTTTATCTTGCAATTGTTTAAACCATTTTGATAAACACTCAGATTTCTAAGACGGAAAAAAATAAAACTTGGAGGAGGGACAAGATTCTGTAACTTATAAAGCTTTCACTAGATAAGCTTATGAACACAGAGAAACTACTCTCTGACCTAGTTTGGTACTTGGAATGTGTTGGTATGACAATATGTGTCATAAACTGGGAGGAGAGACAGGATTGACACAGTTCCTACTGGGTAGATCCAGAAATCAGGCACCTACAAGTTCAGTAGCGAGAGCAGCTGCCAGGGGATCTGGAAGTTCCCGGGTCTGTCCTGTGGCACTGTGAAATTGTGAAGTCATGTACAATCACTTTTGCTGTGAGCCCCATCAGAAGACTGGGCAGTGTGGACCATAAGAAAATTCTCTTTGGTCCTTAAGAATGTAACCAAGAATGAGACCTATCACACACTCACACATAAACACACACATGCACACAATCAACTAATAAAAAATTAGAATCCTGGAACAATCCCTAATCCATACCTCATAAAGAATAAATGTCTTTTGAATATAGTATAAGATTTCAGGAAAGCAGCATTTTGGCCTGAGTTCAGGCAGTCCTGAAGCATTCAGGATTTGGCTCTGTAAACTTAATATGTAGCAAGGAAAGAGCCTTGAAAAATGAGCCAAAAGACCTAGTTTAGTTTGTTACTCACCTGACAGTGAGTTACTTTTTAAGACCTCATCTGTTTTCTTATCTGTTATATTAGGACAGTGTTAATTTTCTGACAGATTCTTGGGCTTCATAGATTGGCCATATAAGTTAATGCTGGTTAAAGTTAGGATGACTGTATTATTTTGTCATCTGTACCAGGACACTTTTGAGACAGAAGGAGGGAGGCGCTGATAATGATACTGAGGCAATACGCACAAACCAAGACTATCTTGGGCAAACAGGTCCATCTGTTCACTCTACATGAACTTTTAACACTAGAAAGCACTGTTCACCTATAAGATGTGATAATGGTAGTGGTGATGGTATCTGAAGCCTAGCTTCCAAACCCAATGTGACAAGGTACAGTGAGCTTTTCTGTGACATCATGGGAGGGAAATGCAGCCTGCACAACCTATGAAGTTTGCAACGGTTTATAGTGAAGCACATATGTTAATATGAAATTGGTATTTCTGAAAAAGAATCTCCCAACTAAAATTTTAAAAAATTTGAAATAGCTTTATGTTTCAAAGTCTTTTAGAATATTTTTAGATTAATCTATACTACTTCTAAGGCAATAATAAGCAAAGTTCCTTTCTCAATTTTCCCCTTCTTAAAGGAACCAGCCTTTCAAATAATGTAATCAGAAATGATGGATGAGGAGATCTTTGTATTTTCCCAGTTTAATAGAGCTCATAGAAAAGAAAAGTTGTATACTATTCTTCAAGGTTATTATCATAGTTATTATCAATTTTGGCTAAGAAAATGAGTCTATTGAGTTGAATAATCTTGATGTTTACTTAGAGATAATTTTTTTTCATTACTAAACTATCTTTCCTCTATCTATTGTACTTGGAGAAGAGAGAATAAGGAGGATAAAAATAGTATATTTTGGCAATTGTTTGATATAATTCTACAGACAAAAGGCATTCTTGATGAAGTTTGTACTATTTAATCAACATTGTGCAATGTGAAAAAATTCAGGTCATCTACAGTAAAGTTGGCTTTTTTTCCCCAACAAATTATTATAAAAGAAGTTTATTCTTTTATAACATTTTAGTATTAAGCTAGTTGTTAGAATAAGTGCTATCAGAAAATTTTACTAAATAATGGGCTAATTGGTTATAGGACCTTTATCCCTAAGAATCCATAGGTAGCCTCAATTTAAGATTATCTCATTGGGCATAAGAAATATACTCATTTCCTATCACACACAGCAGGACGGTGTCAACAAAAATAATTGCCTTAGCATATACTGAGTAAAGACCAATTAAAACAAATTACATTGCCAAACACAGGAGCAATGACATTCATCTTCTTGATCCCAAACTGAACAAATTTAATAAGTTTTGGAATTAAAGACTTCTTTTTACTAAAAAAACTGAAAATCATTTGAAATAATATACAATGAAAACACTAAGTTTAAAATTCAAGAAACTCTGCCAGTTCCTAAGACTCAATTTTTCTTTTGATACATATGTATAAAAATTCTTCCTCAGTCATATCTAAAAACAAGGCTAAAGGTTGTCACCTGAATCATGCAAACACTACTGGTCAATTTAGAAAAAGGCAACATTTCACCGACTCTTGAAATTGGATACGAAATTCCACACTTCTTTAAAAAGGGGCTGGTTATAGTGAACCATACATTTATAAATGGGTACCATGTTGTAAACAGGAACACTGGGTACCTAAAAAATGGTGTATACTTTTTGAAACTTGTTCTCCAAAATAATCACATACTGTATAACTTAAGGGTCTATCGTCTCACATTGTTTCTGAAAGAAGAATGAACAATGTGCATATTAAAATATGTTTAAGTAAAAAAGGATATAGGGTATAGTTTTGTGACTTTCGTAACCCTTGAGATTTTGTTCCCATCAAAGATAGTCATAATGAAAGTGGATTTACAGTTTTTTTCCTAGTTTTAACTTCATTATGCCATCAGTTCATATAATCAGTTCATATAATCTTAGATTTTTTCACATAATTATGAATTTTGATGCATAAACACAGCATATTTAGAATATGTTTTATTCACAGATGGCACTTTTAATATTTTCTGCTCTTAATTTTAAAAGCAAGAAGGTTTGGCATCCCATAGTCTGAATACTAGTAACACTAAAATTATATTAAATTTGCTTTTTATACATAGCTCTTTATTAAAAAAAAAAATCTGGGAGTTGTGAGGGAAAAAAATGCAAATCATTGGACAGCAGCAAATACAAATTCATAGTCCTATCCACATCCCATTACATACCAGCTGGCATTAACTGAGTATTTACTGATTGCTAGGTACTATGCTCAGTTTTTGCTCAGTGATGATCAACTGATTCTCACCCAACACTACAGGGTTGGTCCAACTATTACTGTCTTTTACCAGATGAAGAAACTTAAGATTTGCTTGCTCAAACCTCCACATGTATTAAATGTTGGCGCTTGTAATGGGACCAAAGCAGTCTGAGTATTTGGCCACAGCAGAAGCCTTTTAACGAAAACCAGTTGGGTCAGCAACTGGTCAGTTAAGAGAAGAACCATAAAAAAAAAATACAAATATACACGCACAAGATATCATTTAAAATATATAAATATAGGGCCATTCATCCTTTTTTAAAATTTTACTTTATTTTTTGATGTAGAGTGAAAGAGTTTTCACTAAGGATAGATCTACTGACTAAAGTTCCATAGTATTTTCTTGCATAAACCATATCCATACTTTGTCCTTCACAACCTTGAATTTCAGTATCTTTAAAGGGTGCAAAAACATTTGTAAAGGAATATAAGTGAAGTTCTATTCTAGATTCTTACAAATTTAGTTTCTAATGTTTTGTACTTGTCTCATCCACACCTAAATGCACAGCAATTACTTTTTGTAAAAAAAATTTTTGTCTTTATCAAGTTTAACACATTAATCATTTTGATTTTCTTAATAACAACTCTCTTTACATACTAATACTTATTTCATGTATTTAGTTAAGTTATGCAATTACAATAACTACTGGCATAAACAGGCTTAGAAATAAAAATAATACGCTTTAGGGATTATACAACTCAACTGGCACTCAGTATATCCTAGGGACATCCGTTTGTATGTGTTTTAAAAAGAATGAAGGCTCTGCTATCTCTTCCTGTCTATAGATAGGCTGTATAACCCCCTTGTTCTTTGTGTAGTATTCTTAGAATATCTCTGAATGAAAGAAGTTATATAAATGCAAAGTAGGAAAAAGGCAATCTCAAGATTAGAAGCTGCCTTAGTATGATAATACATAATCTAAGCATTGTGATTATGAATAAATGTACACATTAAGATTTATATACATGTAAATATATATACACATATTACATGTATATTCTCTCATGCTTACATTTAAAATATTTTGGGCAATTTTTATGTGCTTTTATACTTTCCTAAAAGTCTTCTGTTCAAGCAAAGAAAGCATGTTGCAAAAGTGATAAGTAAGGGCTAAAAAACATAAGCAAATAAATTACATTTCTTCATTCTAACCATGATATCCTTGAACACAAAAATCTTTAGCAGCCTATTACAGAGCAATCTATTATGCCATATATTACATTAAAGTGACATGATAGTTAAGACCTATTTCAACTAAGGTATATATTTTTGATTTGATAAAATAATTTGAAAGATGTCAACTCAAAAACACATAAGGCTGATTATTTTAGTAAAATAAAAGAGGCAGTTTTATTCTAATAAGAAAATGCCAGGCCTGAAGTCACACCTTCCTGTGCATCTAACAGTATTCTCATTTTATCATATTTTAAAAATCCACACCTCATATTTTCTGTTACCTTATATGGATGGTGCTAATGACACACATAGTAAACCTTCTATTAGCCTTGTAGTTGAATAGGATTTGTTTAATTTCAGCTGTCAAATAATGTGAAAAAAAAAACATTCTGGTAACCCTAGGAGTTAACATATGTTAGAATTATAAAAGTAAATGTTTCACAAACAGCAATAATTGATTGATTGTGTTCTCTGCCAGCATAAAATTAAAAGTGAAGAATATGCCCATTTGGGAAGCTTGATGACTTACTTGTTTGAGTGGTTTAAAAGAAACTTTGAAAAAGTTTCCTTCTAAAGCAAGTTAAAGGAACTAAAAGGCATGGGAATGGTGTGGATCTCACTTACTATATGCAAAATGTATTTTAGAGTATTTTCCTTACTATTATATATACAAAAGGAATCATTCGCTATGATGTTTTACAAAATACATTCTAGGTGACTTAAATTACAGAAAAAACAATCTCTGAAATTAATTATTAAAACAATGAAGACATGAATAAGTGAAATACTCTCCTTTGCCATTCCTCTTTTAATCCTATACCCTTGATTATCTAGTACAAATGACCTGCTATGTATCTTCTTTGGTACTTTTCCCTCTGCATTTATTAACATACACAGACACAAACGTTATTTTAGATTGAGCTCTCTGATGACAGGGTGTTGAGTTCAAAATGTTCACTGGGGTGAGCTCTTGGGAGATACACCTCTAAATACACTCCTAAGGAAGTGAGGAAGGCAGCAGGGGGAAGAGGGACAAGCTGACTAAAATAAAGTTGCAGTTGAGGCCTCATCAAACTCATGGGAAAATCCTCAAGCTCCATGGGACCTCACAGAGTGGTCCCAAATTGAGACAAGGAACTGGAATTTTGTATTCTCAAAGTCATCAGCCAACCCCTGGGAAGAGGTACAATCTTGGGTGAGTAGTTTCCAGAGAAGGACAAAACTCAGAGCCATCATCAGTCGATAATCCCAGCAACTGGGAGATAGCCTGGGTATCTGGGTAGAACACTCCACAATATCCTCTATGTCTATTTATGCAATTGAGATCTCTGTTCACTTAATTAAAAAATATAATCAGAAATACATGATCTTCATCTCTTTGCATTTTTACTTAACTTTGCAATGTGCACATCCTCCTAAGTGATAAGTCTATCTCATTTATTTTAGTGGCTACATAATATTCATTGAAAGATTATACATTTTATTTATTTTTAACTTTTTGTTTGTTTGTTTTTTACTAATGCAAATAATGCTGCATTATCTTTATATGTATGTTTTTTTGAATTCATATTTTGTTAAATAAATTTCCATAAGTTCAACTGCTTAGTCAAAGTTTAGGTATGTTTGCTTAAATAAATGATAGTAGGTTATCTTATTAAATGCTTATAGTAATGCACACTACCATCAGAAACATATACAATTACCTGTTTGATACTGAAGGTTTTCAATGTAAATTTCTTTTTTCAATTGTGACTAGAAAATATTATTTCATTGTGTTTTTAACATTCATTTTCTTAACCATTAATAAGGTTATGCTTTCTAAAATGTGTTTATTGTCTCTTTTCTTCTCTCCTTTGACTTGCCTATTCATTTCCTTTTCCTTTTCTGTGGTTGGTTTTGTTTATCTTATTCTTATTAATATACCCTATATGTTTTAGTATTTTCTCCTGGTGAATTGCTTAATGACTTTGCTTTTAGTATCTTTATTAGTCAAGGTTTCTCCAGAGAAACATAATCAATATTGATAGATTGATTGTAGATAGGCTGATGTGGTTATGGAGGCTGAGAAGTCCCACAGTCTGACATCTGCAAGCTAGAGAATCAGGAAAACTGGTGGTGTAATTCTGTCTGAGTCCAAAGAGAATCCAGGGGCTGAAGGTTCTAAGTCCTGGTCTGAGTACAAAAGCTTGAGAATCAGAAGTGCTGATGTCCAAAGGCAGAAGAGGGATGTCTTTGTTTAAGCAAAGAGAGAAAATTTGTCCTTCCTCTGGCTTTTTGTTTATTCAGGTCCTCAATTCAGGGTGGGATTGCATGATGCCCACCCACATTGGTGAGGGTGCTCCTCTTCACTCGGCCTACCAATTCACATGTTAACCTCTTCTGGAGACACTGTCACTCACACCCAGAAATCATATTTTATAATATTTTACAAGCTTTCTGGACATCCCTCAGCCCAGTCAAGTTAACACATACAATTAATGATCACCGTATCTTTTAGAAACAAAGGACCTACATTTTATGCCTTTTGGATTTTTTTTTTTTTTTTTGAGGTATGCAGGCCTCTCACTGTTGTGGCCTCTCCCCTTGCGGAGCACAGGCTCCGGACGCGCAGGCTCAGCGGCCATGGCTCACGGGCCCAGCCACTCCGCGGCATGTGGGATCTTCCCGGACCAGGGCACGAACCCGTGTCCCCTGCATCGGCAGGCGGACTCTCTACCACTGCGCCACCAGGGAAGCCCTGCCTTTTGGATTTTTTATCTTAAGAAATCCTCTTGCTCCAAGGTTCACAAATATTCTCCTCCATTTCCACTAAAATTATCCAAATTTCTTTCTTATATTTATATTTTTTGATCCCTAAAGTATATTTATTAAGTACAAAGCAAATTGAAGAACAATATGTATAATATGACATTTTGGAAAATAAAAAATATATAATAATAGTTTTTAAAACCAGTTCAAAGGACTGAATGTTTGTGTGTTCCAAAAAATTATATGTTGAAGCCCTAAACCTCAATGTGTTGGTATTAGGAGGTAGGGCCTTTGGGAGGTGATTAGGTCATGAGGACTCTGCCATCATGAATGAAATTAGTCCTTATAAAAGAGGCTCCAGAGAGCTCTCTAGACCCTTTTGCTATTTGAGAACAAAGGGAGAACATGGCTCACTATAAACCAGAAAGTGGGTCCTCATCAGACACCGAAATTGCTGGCACCTTGATCTTGAATTCCCAGTTTCCAGAACTGTGAGAATTAAATTTCTGTGCTTATACATCATTCAGTCTATGGTATTTGAGTTATAGCAGTCCAAACAGACTAAGACACAACTCCAACCTACTTCTGTAGGAAAGCAGGAAAGTCTCTGTCAGAATGTGTACCGAACTGAAGATGACAGCAGCTACCTCCAGGGGATGGAGTTGGACTAAGGAGAGAGGAAGAATTTCATTCTTTACTCTCTACATTTTGAAAAAGAGAGAGAAAAGGTAAGATAGAATTATGGGTAATTTTTATATTCTATTTTTGTCTTTTCTGTGTTTTCCAAATTTTTCATAATGGAGATATATTAATAATATTTCATAACCAGAAAGCATAAATTTAAGGCTCTCAGGAGTTCATTACTAAGTGGAGTAGTTCTTTAAAGTGAAGGTGCATTTTTTACATCTGTAGATTGTTAAAGCCTTGTACAGCCCCCAGAAAACTTTGCTCTGGAGCAGATGCAAGAGGACACTAACTTCTGCCTGAGCCTTCGTTTGTAGGAAAGGTCTTGGTAACAAATATTTTCATTTCTGAGTCAGGCTCTCCTTTTAGGGCTGCCTGCTATATTTATATTTTTAATACATTTAAAAATTATCCTGATCACGGCTTGAGGTGTGGATCTAGTTTCATTTTCTTTTTTCAGCTTGTTTACTGAGGTATAATTTATGTACAGTAAAATTTACAGTGTGGTAGGTTTTACAGATATATACCACCAAAATAAAAATATAGACTATTTTGCTAATCTCAAAACATTCTTTGGTTATTCTTTGTGGTTAATTGCCTCTCTTATGTTCCTAGCTTTTGCCAACAACTGACCTGATACCTGTCCCTATAGTTTTGCCTTTTCCAGAAAGGCATACAAATGAAATGACACAGTGTGTTGCCTTTTGAGTCTGGTTTTTTTCACTTAGCATAATTTTGAGATTGGTCCACATTGTTGTGTGTATATCCATAATGTGTTCCTTTAAATTGCTGAGTAGTATTCCATTTTACAGATGTACCACAATCTGTTTATCTATTCACCACTTGAAGGGCACTGAGTTGTTTCCAGTTTTTGGCAATTATGAAAAAGAGATATTATAACTATTTGCATACAGAGCTTTGTGTGGATATATGTTTTCATTCTCTCAGGTAAATACAGAGAGTAAGAGATTCATTTTTAAAAAATGGATAGTCAAATATCCCAATCCCATTTATTAGATTATCAATTTTTTTCACCACTGAATGGAATGTTATCTTAATCAAATATTAACTCCCCCTCTTACTATTCTTTTCCAAGATTTCCTTGGCAAATATTACACATTTTTTTAATTTAAACTTTTTGTACAGTTTAATTGTGTTCCAAAAAGCAAACTAGCAAACAATTCTGCTGTGATTCTGATAGTAACAGATAAAAATATATCATACATATATTAATTCAAGAAGGATTAATATTTTTACAGTATAACAGTTTTCCCATTTAAGAGCATAGCTTGTCTCTCCATTCATTCAAGTTCTGTTTCTTAATTATAAACATATATACACACACAAAAATGATATATATTCTGATTTGAACATACATATAAAATTTTAACCATCATAATAGCAACAAGAGCAACAATAGATAACACCTATAGAGGCAGGCATTCTAAACATTATGCCTATATTGATTCATTTAATACTCATAACAACCCAATAAGTTAGATATTATTTCTCTATTTTTTAGATGAGAGAACTGAAGCAGAGAAAGTTTTAGGGGACTAGCACAAGTTTAAGTGACTCAATGACAGGCACTCAACAAATTTTATTATTATTTCAAGAAATTTCAGTTGATTCTCTAAGATTTTCTAAAAATATGATAATACAATCTACAAATAGTGTTGCTATCTTTGCTTTTGTGGTGCTTCTATATTATGTATATCATATTACTTTTGATTGAACCTCAAAAACAGTACTAGTAGTGACAGTAAGCATCCCTGTCTTATTACTAAAGATGAATAAAAAGCTTAACATTTCCTCATTTGATTGGATGCCTGTCCTTGGCTTTTCATAAATGCTATTTAACTTACATAGAAATGTTTCATCAAATTCTTGTTTAACTGTATGTTTTTTTAAAAAATCAGTTACAGCAAACTGAATTTTGTCAAATATCTTGTCAGCATCTATTAATGTAATTTTTCCCTTTTAAATGACATTGATACACTTTGTATTATTAAACAATTCTTGAATTCCTAGAGTAAATCTACTTGGCAGAAATAATTATTTAAAATAATATTCTGGAATTTGTTTTAATACCTAATTTAAACATTTTGCTTTTAGATGTTGGATAGTACTCTGTAATCATATTAATATTTCTGCAGAAAATATGTGAATATTCATACTAAATGGGACAAGACTTAACAGGTCTGGCTTTTCTACCTAATGAATTAAAAAAAAAAACTTTTGTTTTTGGATATGAGAACTGTGGGCAAGAGTTAGTGTACCTGTAAAAAAATTGTATGGTCCTTGAAAGTTATATCTGAATCTGATCTTCTGCCTTTTAAAAATGGTAGGACTTTAACATCCTCTATAATTTTTAACATGTTTAAAATTTCTATTCTTCTTAGGTCAACATTTAGCATTTATATTTCATTGGGAATGTATCCATTTTTCTATTTCAAATTTATTGCTTAGGGCTTCCCTGGTGGCGCAGTGGTTGAGAATCTGCCTGCTAATGCAGGAGACACGGGTTCGAGCCCTGGTCTGGGAGGATCCCACATGCCGTGGAGCAACTAGGCCTGTGAGCCACAACTACTGAGCCTGCGCGTCTGGAGCCCGTGCTTTGCAACAAGAGAGGCCGCGATAGTGAGAGGCCCGCGCACCGCGATGAAGAGTGTCCCCCGCTTGCCACAACTAGAGAAAGCCCTCACACAGAAACGAAGATCCAACACAGCAAAAATAAATAAATTAATATCCTTCTTAAAAAAAAAAATTATGCTTAAGAGAGTGTAGGGTGTGAAATTAATCAAGCACTGGAGTTTGGAAGGTGTTCAGGATCTATGATGAAAAAGAGTATCAAGGTAGGAATCAGAAAGGAATAGACAGAAATCTGCAAGGAAAATTTTTTTAGTGTACAATCATAGATCGAAAATTTTGTTAGTGTTAAAGGAAGTAACATTTCAGAATTAATCTGGTTCAAGGGACTAATTTAAATAAAGATTTGTATCCACTTTATCAGGTGTTGAAGTTTGAATTGGGCTGTGCCTATGTTGGTGCCTTGTAGATAGTGTGTCAGATATATAGACAGGCTCATAAATACCAAATTAATCTTAGCAGTATCCTTGAGTGTATAGTCATTTGGACTCAGTGTGTACTATTGAAGAGATACTGGGGAGAAAAGGGACCTATGAAGAGTTCAAGAGTGATTGGGAATAACCTCTGAGTTAGGAGAAATCAAGCAAATCCTACAATGCCTCCTCTATTTTCATCTTCTTAGTGCTTCCATTGATCCTCTTGAGTCAACACTCTTCATGTCAGTGGATGCAGAATCAGTGTATTCAGATGCAACCTATCAACTACATTACTGATATTTCACTTTCAAAATTAAGGCTAGAAGATTTTGAGTTCTTGCATCTTTCCTAAGAATGACAGTCTTGAGAAGCTCAATTATCCTGTTCAGAGATCCTTGGGAACTGTAAAGCAGAATTAACTACAGCTATAGAAATGTTTGATAATTTTCTTCATTTTTAACTTAATATTTAAGTTCATATCCACTTTATCATCTTTTCAGACCAAAGTTACTTACTGAGAGAAATCCGTTATAGAAATAAAAACATCTTACAGCTTAAACCTGCCAATGATCGGCACGTTGAATAATGTTTGGTTAATGACCTTGAGGCTTTTGGATTTAGCATTTAGTGGGAAGGATTACATTAAGATACTATATGTTGTAATCTTCATTGTGAGAGTTATATTTGAACTCATATGTTTCTACTAGTTCTTGGAAGTCACTGTACAGTATTTCAGACAAAATGGATTTCCACAACTCTTTGTATAATGTTTCTACAGTTATGTCAAAATCAAATTTTTTGGATTTACTTTTGATTTGGATAGCTCTCCTTCCAAACCCCATTTTAGAATTTGAGTTGTTTTTAGCTGATAGAATTTTTTTTCTTGCTGGCCGTGGACTAGACCAATATATATTGACTTTTAGAAGTCTACTTAAACTTCTGATTCCAGAAAAAACAAAGGGATTTTTGTAATTCAAAGAAAGATATGTTTATGTTTCCTTCTGTTAATTCACCTATCGAAACACATTAACCAGACAGATGTTTCTAGGCAAAAAGCATCAGTTAGTGGTATTTACTACTTTACTCTAAGCTTTATAAAAGGAGCATTTTTCAATCAAAGATTGGTCTTTTCCTTGGAAATCATACCTAGCCAAAGTTTAAAGACTGTTAAAAGATCACACAGTAAACTTTAATTTGTAATCAACTATACCCTTTTAAAAGAAGTCTGAACTAGTCAAAATGCAATGTCAGTGGAAGAAAAATATCTGATGAGACTGTCTTTGTTTATATTTCCTGTTTTCAGTCTGTCTCAGTTATTCTTCTCTGTATCACAAGTCTCTTTGAATATAGTAGCTGGCTGAGTGAGATTCCTGACTTCATAAAACATGGAAACACTTTTAATTTCATAGCAAAATTCCTTGTATTTGGCAGTAGATCACTGAGATGACATTTGGGACAACAAACCTTCAGAAAAAGGCAGAGAAAATGATCAAGGATAAATGAAAGAAGCACTAGGAATCAACACTGAAAAAAATGATTTGGGGGCAAAATAAAGAATGTTTATAGTGTGCAAAATGAAATGTCCTTTTTGGAAGCATCTGTAAATTCTATATTTCATTATGTAATAATCCCATCATTAGATATCAGAGCATTTTTTTTTCCTGATTGATAATAAATTCCATTTTAAATTATTTCATTTTTAATTTAGATTTTAATTTAATTTAATTGATTTTAATTTAGAATGAGTTTAGGATATTTGGACAGTCTCAAAGTAGTGGCTATAAATTTTCTCTTCACAAAAAGAATTCTCTTCCTTGGCATTCCTTCCTTGATGCATTTTCTAACCACCTCAATTGGAGTGGACCCTGCCTGTACTGTCTTAGAACAGTTATTTTAAAGAACTCACCTGCATTTGGTATGTACTTCTATATAAAATAGGTATTTATATGCATATGTTACCTATCCTTTCTCTCTGACCCGCATGAAGTACCAAGCAACCTTGGATTGGTCCTCTTTCAAAAAGTAAGTAAATTAGTAAATAAATTAATATACCAATGGTCATTGACTAGATCTTGTTAAATTTTGTAAAACTTGTAGCACCTATGGCAGCAATGAAGCTCAACAGAGATACTGTTACAGTGCCCTAACCCCACTCCCAATCTATCCTCCCTGTCGCTTAATGCCTAAGTTACTGATCTGATACACAAATCCTTTAATATTATTCCCCTACTTAAAATTCTTTAATAGCTATTCATATCTTTGTGGATAAAGTTCTAACTCAGCTCAAGGAACAAAGCTTCCATTGATGTGGACCTACCTAGGTCTCTGGCCCTATCCCAAGCTACTGTTCCAGTGCATGCCCTACATCCCCAGATATGTAAAAGTTATTCTGAGTTTCTTAAATGCTCTCTTTAGGCTTTTTCACTACTCTGAGCCATTCCGTGTGTTGTTCCCTTAGCACAGAATATTTATCTCCTTCTAAATATTTTGTATCCTTCAAACTTCATTGTAAGTTTTTCCAAGATGCCCCATTTTGCCTACTAAATTTGGTTCCCTGGTATAGCCTTCTCCTAGAATATTCTTTGTATGTATCTTTTGTCAATATTTTGTAATATAATATAGTTGTTGGGTTTTTTTTTGAGAATTTAAAAAATTTTAATACAGTTCAAGTCAGTGTGCTGTACACACTTAGCAGAGTACAGTCACATAATAGGTTCTTGATAAATAATGTTACTAAATAAAAACTATATTTTGCATAAATCAAAACATAGCAGTGGGGGCTTCCCTGGTGGCGCAGTGGTTGAGAGTCCGCCTGCCGATGCAGGAGACATGCGTTCGTGCCCCGGTCCAGGAAGATCCCACATGCCGTGGAGCGGCTGGGCCCATGAGCCTGCACGTCCAGAGCCTGTGCTCCACAGCGGGAGAGGCCACAACAGTAAGAGGCCCGCGTACCGCAAAAAAACAAAACAAAACAAGAAAACCTCCCAAAACATAGCAGTGATTCAATAAGTAACTCTCAGAAAAGAATAGACAGAACACTATAATGGTATGTGAAATGCTGTTATAAATAAATAAATATAGTTATTAATTATATAATCTAATTGTTTTTAGTGTAATATGTGGGGTTTGGGAAAGAAATGCTATTGCTTTTAACTTAGCTTGAATGCTGCTACTGAAACCTTACAATTGTCATCTGCCTACCTGCCACAGGACATGGGACCTAGAATAATGACCCATTGTGTCTTATTCTATGTGTAACTCCAGCACTGTAGGACCTGGATCTTCACATTATTCTCCTTTATTAGTTGTAAGATCTACTATTCTCTGTGCTATAGATTATGTGTGTCTCCCCCAAATTCATATGTTCAAACCTAATCTTCAATGTGATGTTATTTGGAGGTATGGCTTTCCAGAGGTGATTAGGTCTTAAGGGTGGAGCCCTCATGAATGAGATTAATGCCCATACAAAAAAGACTCAGAGAAATCCCTGGTCCCTTTTGCCATGTGTAGGCTGAAAAAATGGTCATCTATGAACCAGGAGGCAGGACCTTACCAGATACCAAATCTGCTGGCTCTCTGATCTTGGACTTTCCAGCCTCCAGAACTGTGAGAAATAGATCTCTGTTGTTTATAACCACCGTCTAGGGTATTGTTATATTAACCCAAATGGACTAAGACTACCCTGACTGTCTTTATCTCTTTGAACCTCTCCTGAAAACATCCCATTTTGTCAAGCTAGTTTGCCCATGAATAAAGTACTCTAGAGTTGTTTAGCTGTTGATTGTTCACATAAAAATGGGAAATAAATACTATTTAGATTGTCAAATTGTTAATATTAAATTGAAAAATAAGGTGTCATTTTTAGCAAGAGCAGATGTTTGGGGCACATCTTTTTCAGTGCATCTGTTTATTAATGAGGGGTTAGTTAGAGCTTTGTGAACATGCGGCTTTATTTATTTAAAAAAAATTCCACTGGCTTTCAATTTACATCATAACAAAAGTGTGTATAATGTGGCAGAACTGTTTTATGTGATTAAGAACTGTTTATTCTGGATTTATAATTAATTTAATTGTAACATCTAGAGGACTGCAATTTTGAAAAACTTTCAATCCTGATTGCCTATTATTCAAGTGACAACAGTGAAATAAAGTGACACTATGATAAATGGAAACGTAACAAGCAGTTGTCCTGAGTTAATAACATTTTGAAAGAAAAATCTATAAAATTTTTATATAAATCATATGTATTGTATCTAATATATACAAATAAAATAGTTTTGCCTTCAAATTTTGCTTCAGAGGTAGAAAGTTCACAATTTAATAAACATCTTACAAATGTATTTTCATTATTTAAAACCAGCTTGAGATATTCCCTATCTTGATAAAAATAGAGTGAGGAAAAGAATTAATTCAGTTGCTCCATCAAAGGATTTCCTTAAACCCAGGTCCCATTTGAGGTCAGTGACACACCTTCATTTGTTTGAACTATGGTTTCTACAAAATTCAATCAAACATTAAAAGAAAGTACTTAGTTAGTTATGCTGCACTAACAAAGAAAAATTATTACACCATACTAACCTATGTTATAGCAAAACCCTGACCCCACAAAAATGATTGCTGCCATTAATGAGATTGATTGAAATACATAGGAATTATAAGTCAAAGAACTGGTGAATAGAAAGCCATCAAATTCAGACTGCATTATTTTTCTACTCAGATGCTACACTAAGATTCCATATAAACTTATTTCCAAATCTGAATTGTATTGTAGAAAGTGCTAATAAAATGGATATGGAATAAATGTGTAGTTTCCACTTCCATTTAGTTAAATGCACTTCAATAAATTATAGCCAGTAAGTAGTTTTTAATTCAAATATAACATCTTTGCCAACTGAAATCCTTAGATATAAAGATTTCTAAAAAAAAATCTGTTTGTGGGATAAACAAGATGAGATTCTGACCAATTATTTCCACCAAACGCCCAAAGCCGAATTTTAGTGTAATTGCTCTCAGATTACTGCAGGAAAATTTAAAAATAGGGAAAAGTGGAAAAGAACTTAAAAAAAAAATCACCCACAAGTAACTACTATTCACATTTTTATATTTTCTTCCTATAATTTTGTATGAAAATGATTTTTATTATTTTTGCTTTCTAAGAGATATTTTTATTAGGCTTTGTCCAAAACATGTGAAATGACTTGATCTTTCTTACATAAAAACACCTTTGAGTTCTTAGTATTTGTGTATTAGATCATAATTATAGAAATTGGAAATTTTCTGCAAAACAAGTAAGGTACATACCACGTTTCTAATTTTGACTAATCACTCTTTATTTCTTCCTAGATTAAAGTTGGTGATAGCTTTATAAATAAACTCTAGTGACTAAATGGCCATATTTTACATTATAGATTCTCCTCCTATGTCAGACCATTCACAGAAGGTCAAAAAGTGTAATAAAAATATGTTATTTTTCACCTGGGATAAATCATGAAAATATTTCTAAGGTTTACATAGACTTTGAACATATAGGATTAAATATTGTAGTATTATATAGGAAGCTCATGAGTTTAATACACAACATCTTCTGAAAATCGGCACAAGAAAACCTACCATGTAAGGTAAACAATAAACCTATGTATTATTCACTGATGGAGAGCGGAAATTTAGAGAAAGCTCACATTATAGAACTCTGAATTATGCCTACCTTTTATAGGTACACTCTTTGATAATACATTTTCAGGTTTTTATACATGATTGTAAATATTGATCTTTTACAATTAAAATCAATTGGCTCAAGTCTAGTGAAAATATAAATGAAGTTAACTTGCAGCTTTTAGGCTACTAGTGGTTTCAAACTTGGATCAAATTTAATTTTATGAGGTCTTTTTCATGACTAGGATGTAGTATTAGCATTTCCATGATTTAGTTACAATTAAAGATGAATATAGCATTAAATTCAAATAATTGTGTAAATTCTGCTGCTCAAACGTGGCAACAAGTCATCTGATTAGGGCAAACATCACTTTATGATAACTGAAAATAATCCACTTATTAACTGAATTTTCAAAAATACAAATTGTGCATGTGCTTTAGAGATGCCATATGAAATGTATATAATTCTGAGTAGTTCAAAAATAGATTATATGAATCAGAGACCTTGGAAGAAGTATTGCGTACGGATTTCAAAATCAGTCATACAAAAGTCAAGGGGCTTTGTATTGATAAAAGTTTGTTACTGGGAGGGAGGAAGTAAAACTTGATAATTCAGAGTGCAGACTCAGCAACTAGACTGCTTGGGATTAGATGCTGGCTATTCCACCTTATGGCTATGTGAACTGGGGCGATTTGATTAATTTCTCTACTCCCATTATTGTAAAATGGGAGTATTAACAAAACTTATAAGGAGGTTGTGAGGAATAACTGATGTGTATAGAAAGCACTTACGAGTGCTGAACACACTGTGAACACACAGTAAGTGCTAGCTTATTATTATACGTGATGAAAATATTAGTCTTTCTGAATCCTGTTTCAATTATTCCAACTACTACTTATTTGTCACTTTGCCTATGTTGCTTTGAACTATTTATTGTTCTATGTGTAAATACCTTTTTTCATATATATATATATATATATATATATATATATATACACATAAATCTGTGTGTATGTTTGTGTATAAAATAAATTCCATGAGAGGAGAAAGATGACATTTACTCATTTTACCTATTTGTGTTTGTAGGAGTTACCAACTACGCATATAAGCATTTTTGCTGATTATTATGGTGACATATGCAAGTCTAGTATTTTCCTCCTGTGGAAACTCAGAAAATACCCATCTTACCATAGAAAAACAAAATAAATTCCATCTCCAGAAAACTTTTTTAAATTTATTTTTAATCTTGTAAGAGCTTCCTGAATATTGATATATCATAAAAATAATTAAGAAAGTATTTAAAAATAAAAACAAATATGGATCATTTCCCTTTAAAATTACTAAATTTTATGTTGACAAAATGTCTCTAAGCTTTTTGTTCTACAGGGAAACTTACTTGTTTATTTTCCTGTTTACTCCCTTTACTCACATAAAATTTACATGAGGCATTTAGTAGATGCTTAATAAATAAAAATCATCATAACACTGACATGGGTTACAACTTTTCTAAAATTAAAAGTATTGCAAATAATTCAATCTTCCTCTACCCTGGAAATAAAGGTTATAGATGATTTTCTCAGAGAATTTTTTGAAATTCCTATAGTGCTCATTGGAATTGGAGGTCATTAAGCTTGTGAAAGGACTGCAATATTGTCACTGCTTACTTTTCTGTTAATATATGTGAACAGTTATCTGTAGCATCTAACCTTTACCAAAGTGTTCATCTTGCAGTAATCTGGACATGTAGCACTCCATATAGAGTCATTCATTGTCTAGTATGTTAGTGGATGATGTATATTTTGTAGTTAATGGAGTTGAATAGATCTCCACATTTCACAGTTCAGTGAAAGTGTACTCCATTTTCTTCCTGGCTTCTGCTGCTAGATTTTTTTTTTTAAGAAAGCAGTTTTATACATTAAAGATAAATTCATGACTTTGAGAAACGAGTAAAATCTGCTTAGAAATGATCATAGCAGACTGGAAAGTTATGATTAGAATCATATAATTATTTATGCTAACATAACCATTAGACCAAATTCCTTGACATTTTAAAATCATTTAATTATTTCTTAATTAGAAATGGTGTGTGAAGTGAGAACTCACAGTTTGCAATTGTGTTCACTATAAGGAATTCTTGAGTTGCTGACTAAGAATAAATGGATATAACATTAGTATACCAAGAAGTCAAAGATGTCCCAGGTAGCCATCTAATATAAATTGAGTGTGTGTTTACTCCACTTTGATATGATAACATTTGAAAACTATCATCAGAAATGCCATGATTTTTTCCTGATATTTAAACTTCCCATTTCCAAGACTAATAGTTTAAGAACTTTGAATAATCACATGGATTTTGTCACCAAAATAATTCTATGTTAGCTTTACATAGTACTTCACAAGTGATAAAAAATTTTCACAGATATCAATAGTAATTTCATTTTCACAGAAGACAGAGAGATGACATATTATCATTACTCCACAAATAAGAAAACTAAGTCTAAGCATTCCTATGAATTATAATAGAAGATTAAAGTACCTTAAGTGCATGGATTTAGAATCATAACTGGATATTTGTCCCAGATTTGAAACTACAACGTGGTTGGAAGTAACACTGGAAAAGAAGACCCAAGAATTGGCAACCCATGACACGATGACCCAAAATCCAACCTCCCACCTGTTTTTGTAAATAAAGTTTTATTGAAACACAACCATGTCCATTCCCTTAAGCACTGTCTGCAACTGCTTTCATTCTACAATAGCAGAGTTGAGTAGCTGCAACAGAGACCACACAGATTGCAAAGCTGAAAATATTTACTATCTATCCCTTTATCTTTCTAGAGCTTGCCAATCCCTATTCTAAACCAAAGAGATTGTCTATACCATGAAAGGTACTGGGGGCAGAATCTAGAGACCACGAGGAAGCCCTGAATATCAAATAAAAAAATAGAACCAGGTTGAAGTAGATGCCTGATTGCCCCTAGTATATTTCGATGAACTAGCAGACTGTAGACGAGAGCTAAAGAGGGAGCATAGAACTGGGGAAGAAAAGTCAAATCTCCAATCATTTTATCTCTATCATATATTTAATAAATCTTTTTGAATTTCTCATAAGCGTAGATTATTCTACGCATTAGGCATTAATCTATAAATGACCTTCTTAACTGGGTATTTTAATGATCTTGCAAGTACAGGTATTTGAGGATAATAATAACATGAACAAGCAAGTATTAATTAAAGCAGTGGAGGAAAGCTACAGTGTGGATATAAAAAACCCTCATCAATTGACATTAGTGTCTTTGTTTCCTTAGATAACCTCACTTTATTTCTTATCAGGCCAGATATTCTTTCAGGCAAAGGAAAGAATCAGATGCAGCTGCTCTGCAAAATGGCTGCTAAATCTGTATACTAGTATTTCAAAGAGGAAGCTACAATCCAACACTGAAAGTCTCAAGGGAAGGTGAAAACAGTGACTTAGCTAATATGCTTACCTTAACCAGATCTTAACTGGGTAAGAAAATATATAAATATATAAGGAAGATAAATAGCTGTCAGATTGGGAGGACAATTGATAATCCTGAAAATGCATTCACATTTATTCAGCCTTTTATTAAAAAATTTTGCTTTTAGCACCTTCATGGTGCTTATTTGGCATTATGGAGAAAGAGAAATTCATACCCTCAAGAATCACAAAATTTAAGGGAGAAGACAGACACCTATATGAATAACTTTATTATAATATAATTATCTCTATTACTGATGGAGTTTGTGAATGGACATGAAGGCAGACAAAACAAATCATCATAACCCATATGTGTAACTAACACTGTCTGGATCCAAGACACCATGTCCAAATGGCAGGATACAGAAATTACTGGTGTAGTGTAGCCAGGGTGAGATAGAGTATATATATATATATTTTTAATGTGGGCCCCTATCTTCTTCTCTTTTTTTTTTAACATCTTTTTTGGAGCATAATTGCTTTACAATGGTGTGTTAGTTTCTGCTTTATAACAAAGTGAATCAGTTATACATACACATATGTCCCCATATCTCTTCCCTCTTGCATCTCCCTCCCTCCCACCCTTCCTATCCCACCCATCTAGGTGGTCACAAAGCACCGAGCTGATATCCCTGTGCTATGCGGCTGCTTCCCACTAGCTATCTATTTTACGTTTGGTAGTGTATATATGTCCATGCCACTCTTTCACTTTGTCACAGCTTACCCTTCCCCCTCCCATTAGTCTCAAATCCATTCTCTAGTAGGTCTGTGTCTTTATTCCTGCCGTCTTGCCCCTAGGTTCTTCAGGACCATTTCTTTTTTTTTGATTCCATATATATGTGCTAGCATATGGTATTTGTTTTTCTCTTTCTGACTTACTTCACTCTGTGTGGCAGACTCTAGGTCCATCCACCTCACTACAAATAACTCCATTTCATTTCTTTTTATGGCAGAGTAATATTCCATCACATATATGTGCCACATCTTCTTTATCCATTCATCTGTCAGTGGGCACTTAGGTTGCTTCCATGTCCTGGCTATTGTAAATAGAGCTGCAATGAACATTTCGGTACAAGAGTCTTTTGAATTATGGTTTTCTCAGGGTATATGCCCCGTAGTGGGGTTGCTGGGTCATATGGTAGTTCTATTTGTAGTATTTTAAGGAACCTCCATACTGTTCTCCATAGTGGCTGTATCAGTTTACATTCCCACCAACAGTGCAAGAAGGTTCCCTTTTCTCCACACCCTCTCCAGCATTTATTGTTTGTAGATTTTTTGATGATGGCCATTCTGACTGATGTGAGACAATATCTCATTGTAGTTTTGATTTGCATTTCTCTAATGATTAATGATGTTGAGCAT
This sequence comes from Hyperoodon ampullatus, assembly GCF_949752795.1. Classification (NCBI taxonomy): domain Eukaryota; kingdom Metazoa; phylum Chordata; class Mammalia; order Artiodactyla; family Ziphiidae; genus Hyperoodon; species Hyperoodon ampullatus. The sequence goes on along the minus strand of NC_136916.1, from coordinate 99,146,581 downwards.
TCTTTCACGCATTTGTTGGCAGTCTGTATATCTTCTGTGGAGAAATGTCTATTTAGGTCTTCTGCGCATTTTTGGATTGGGTTGTTTGTTTTTTTGTTATTGAGCTGCATGAGCTGCTTATGTGTTTTGCAGATTAATCCTTTGTCAGTTACTTCATTTTCAAATATTTTCTCCCATTCTGAGGGTTGTCTTTTCATCTTGTTTACAGTTTCCTTTGCTGTGCAAAAGCTTTTAAGTTTCATTAGGCCCCATTTGTTTATTTTTGTTTTTATTTCCATTTCTCTAGGAGGTGGGTCATAAAGGATCTTGCTGTGATTTATGTCATAGAGTGTTCTGCCTATGTTTTCCTCTAAGAGTTTGACAGTGTCTGGCTTTACATTTAGGTCTTTAATCCATTTTGAGTTTATTTTTGTGTATGGTGTTAGGGAGTGTTCTAATTTCATACTTTTACATGTAGCTGTCCAGTTTTCCCAGCACCACTTATTGAAGAGACTGCCTTTTCTCCACTGCATATTCTTGCCTCCTTTATCAAAGATAAGGTGACCATATGTGTGGGGGTTTATTTATCCTGTTCCATTGATCTATATTTCTGTTTTTGTGTCAGTACCATACTGTCTTGATTACTGTAGCTTTGTAGTATAGTCTGAAGTCAGGGAGCCTGATTCCTCCAGCTCCGTTTTTCTTTCTCAAGATTGCTTTGGCTGTCTGGGGTCTTTTGTGTTTGTATACAAATTGTGAACTTTTTTGTTCTAGTTTGTGAAAAATGCCATTGGTAGTTTGATAGGGATTGCATTGAATCTGTAGATTGCTTTGGGTAGTAGAGTCATTTTCACGATGTTGATTCTTCCAATCCAAGAACACGGTATAACTCTCCATCTATTCGTATCATCTTTAATTTCTTTCATCAGTGTCTTATAATCTTCTGCATACAGGTCTTTTGTCTCCTTAGGTAGGTTTATTCCTAGATATTTTATTCTTTTTGTTGCAATGGTAAATGGGAGTGTTTTCTTAATTTCACTTTTAGATTTTTCATCATTAGTGTATAGGAATGGTAGAGATTTCTGTGCATTAATTTTGTATCCTGCTACTTTACCAAATTCATTGATTAGCTCTAGTAGTTTTCTGGTAGCATCTTTAGGGTTCTCTATGTATAGTATCATGTCATCTGCAAACAGTGACAGCTTTACTTCTTCTTTTCCAATTTGGATTCCTCTTATTTCTTTTTCTTCTCTGATTGCTGTGGCTAAAACTTCCAAAACTATGTTGAATAATAGTGGTGAGAGTGGGAAAGCTTGTGTTGTTCTTGATTTTAGTGGAAATGGTTTCAGTTTTTCACCATTGAGGACGATGTTGGCTGTGGGTTTGTCATATATGGCCTTTATTATGTTGAGGAAAGTTTCCTCTATGCCTACTTTCTGGAGGGTTTTTATCATAAATGGGTGTTGAATTTTGTCAAAAGCTTTTGATACAGAGTATTTTATAAATACATTCAACATAGTACAATGAAGAATGTTCAGTCAAGAAATTCAACTTTAATTAGTGAAATGGTAATATTAGAGCCACTGAAATCAAAGAAGGACTCATGCATAATTGTTTTGAAGCCCAAAATTAGAGTCTCTGGTTTCTTCTTCTGTTCTTCAATCCCAGAGTTTTGCATTAAATTATATTCCCTTCATTGACTTACATCAGATAAAATGCTGTTCCCCCTTTTGATGGCAGCAGCTGAATTAGCAACTCAAGCTGAGCTTTTAGGCCATTCCTTCACAGGGCTTGAGTGTGCGGGGAGAGTGGTTAGGGCTATAGTCTTGTTCTCAGACATGAATCTATTAATATATGAAAATCACCTTTAAGTTCTTTACTAATAAACATAATGAAATGTGCTTAATATATAAAAGACTTTTTTTTTTTTTTTTTTGCAGTATGCAGGCTTCTCATGTTGTGGCCTCTCCCTTTGTGGAGCACAGGCTCCGGATGCGCAGGCCCAGTGGCCATGGCTCACAGGCCCAGCCGCTCCGTGGCATGTGGGATCTTCCCAGACCGGGGCACGAACCCGTGTCCCCTGCATTGGCAGGCGGACTCTCAACCACTGTGCCACCAGGGAAGCCCTAAAAGACTATTTTTAAAGAACTTATTTTCATAATTTTCTCCTTTGGATTTATATTGATTATCTTGGCCTCAGTTTTTCTGTAATACAATTAAGTTGGATGAGGTGGCTTGTAAAGTCCCTCTCAGCTCTACAAGTATATGCTTTTATATAACTTTCCTCAACAAACAAGTCTCTGTTGAATTTAACTGTGACCTAATTGATTCACTGGTCGTGGTTTCCTGTCCCAGAGGAATATAAATGGGTACTTTGTTTTTATTAATTACTTTTGTATTAATTTTATATCTAGTAACATTTGATAGTGATAATTGTAACAGTTGGCCAAGAGGATCTAATATCTAAAACTACTTGGAAATTCTTCCACTTGCTATTTCCTGAAATGGTGATATTTTCCTAGCCTTCCTTAGTGGAGTATGTTAAAGTACTAAGGAAATAGCATTATCTGAAATGTGATATCTTCAAGAGAAATATGATTTGCCTGTCCTCTAATGATCATTAATTAATTTAGATCAATTTCTTTTGATAGTGATATTAGAGTTAACTCTTGGGCACAAAATATATGTTTAATCAATGAAGTTAAAAAATTATCTGAAATTTCATTTTAGAGGAACAGAAAACTCCACAATGTCTATCTTGTATTTTATACCCTTCAGTAAATCAGACCATTGACATCAGTGTTATGGCAGGGTAAGTTAGGAACTAAAAATGTGCAGAGTACCGTACAACTATCAATTCACTCATATGGAAAAAACACAGCTTTGTTTACTTACACATAGGGTAAACTGAGGCTAGAGTTAATTGAGAAGAGAGCTAAGGCTAGCCTTTAAATCAACAGGGCTCAAATTATTATATTTGTTGAACCCAAATGAACCTTCATTAAGAAAATGTAATGCACTGAAAATACATCACAAATTTAATTTTTCTCTCATCAACACGCAGAACATTTACAAACTGAATAACCTGCAGGTTTAAATAGATGGAAATGAATTAGTGTAAAAAAGAGAAAAGGCCAAGCTGCTAAAATGCACACTATATGTTCATTTTTACAATCTCTTAACAAAATGAACATTTTAAATGTACCTTTTGTCTTTGACTAGGAAAAAGAGAAAGATGAGGAAATTAATATTTTTGTAATATAGATGTCATCTTATATTTCATGCCTGACTCATTTGAAAATGTAGATTAATTTGAAAACAATTTAGAAAGCTGAACTATTGAATTAGGTCCTCTAAGATTTAGGATTTGTCATCTTTTAAAGTTGACACCCAGTGAGAGCTTGTCAATTACAGAGAAGTGAAATGAAGTGAAAATAAGTCTCATCTTCATCTTCTTGTTATATGCTTGGTTGGTTATAGAGAGACACCATTTACAAGCTCAAAATAATTATTCAGAAAGTTACGCTTCACTTTAAAACCAAATTTAAGCAAGAAAAAAGTGCCATTCCATGATGGTTATTTTATTCAGTGGGTGGGGAGGCTGGGTGGAGAGTAGGAAATGCTATATGGTCTCATAAGGCCAATGGTTAGACTGTCTCTCATGTCTTTCCACTTCTTCTCATGTTGGTGATGAATAGAGATGACTCCAGATTATTGCTTTAAAAACAAACAACCCTACTTACATACTGCTCTCTTACTGATCAATGAAAGTGAGAATTTGGGAGAAATAATTATAATGTTATTTAAACGTTTTATCAACATGCGAATTGAAACACTCATGGTAATTCCACTCCCTCTCTGACCTCACCTTTTAATTGCTTTTTATTCCACCTATACATACTAATAACACAATACCTTAATATCTTGTTAGATTCAAGAAATGAATTATTTGCTGTAGTTAATAGATAAATTTAGAAAGCCATACTTCAGTGAAACTATGTGCAATCTAACTTCTGGCTTTGATCTCAATATCTACTGCTAATGGGCAGTTATCTTGGGAAATGGATTAGTATTTAGTAAACATAGCACCCCAATAAATTCATTCTCAACTTGTGCTCAACCCAGAGACTCTAAGCAGACTTTGAGTACCTTCCTCTGAGAATGACTGGTAGGGATTAATATAACCAAAGTGTCATTTGAAGTTAGGCAGCAGAAAGAAGCATGTTCTAACAGTATTTTCTTCCTTCCTGCACCCTCTTAAGACCTTTGAACACCACATCCTCTTCCTTCCTAGAGGAGAGGAAAGAAAGAAGGGCTAGACAGAGTGTCAGAAGAGGTGTGTGATAAACTTAAGTCTTTCAGAATAAAGAATTGAGACACCATTTCTCCTCCTTGCCTCATCTAAAGCCCTCAGGCTAACCTTAGTTCCATCACAGTGAGAGGGCAAAAGTCCCAAGAGAATTATTTGATACTTAAACACCTGCTCCTTCTTTTTTTAAAAAAATGATAGATGATGTTTGACATCACCTCATAGATATGATTTGGCAAAACCAGCAATCTATCTATCGAAATTCTGTTCATTTTTCAAGGCCATGCTGAAGTCTCTTTTATGGTCGCTTTTGACGATGACAATGATAGTTTTTTGCCTTGTCTCAAAGTCTGTGACACTGTTTACAGTACTCTTTGGGACTTTTTTGTCAATTGCTGTGTACTGATGCTTATCTTAAAATAATTACAAAAGTAATAAAATAACATTAAAGTGCTTGAAAAATAGAGAAAAACATCATAATTCAATGTCCAAATCCAATAACTATGATCAATTATATATTTTTTTCCTATTTTTTATAAGCCTATTTTATCTATTTGCAAAAATACTATGTACATAGGTTTTTACACTGAGCTTTTATTGAATATTTAGTCATAAGTACTTTTCTACATCACAACAGTCTATAAAGACTTCTGGTGAATATTCCATTAAGTGGATATATCAAGATTTATTTAACTATACACTACTGTAATGCCAGTAAACTATTTACAATATTGTTATTATATCCCATGTCATTTCAGATATCTATATGATTATGACTTTTTTTTTTTCTTTTTTTTTTTTTTTTTTGTGGTACGCGGGCCTCTCACTGTTGTGGCCTCTCCCGTTGCGGAGCACAGGCTCCGGACACGCAGGCTCAGTGGCCATGGCTCACGGGCCCAGCCGCTCCGCAGCATGTGGGATCTTCCCAGACCGGGGCACGAACCCGTGTCCCCTGCAATGGCAGGCGGACTCTCAACCACTGCGCCACCAGGGAAGCCCTGATTATGACTTTTTAAATATTGAGATTATTTTTAAGATAAATTCTCAGAAGGGAAATTAGTGGCTCAAAAGATGTAAACATTAATAATGTAATTGAAAGACTATAAGCTTTAGAGCCATACACCTGGATACAAATTTTAATCCACTCATTTATGTGGCCTTAGGGATATAATTTAATCTCTTGCAGACCAGTTTCTTACTGTATAATTGGATAATACCGCCTACTATGTACCTTTTTTTTTTTTAAGATTAAGAATAATATGTTAAAATTTGGCACAAAGTAAAGCTTAATAAAGAGTGGTCATTATTTTTTTCCCCAAAGTATTAAAACAATTTAGAAAGCTTCTAGCTATGTATAAGAATACCAGTTTTTTCATAGACTTATTATTGAGATATTGTGTGCTTAACCAAGTTGGCTGAGATAAAAAATGGTACCATAGCGTTTTAATTTGCATTTTTTTTTTTTTTTTTTGCCGTATGCGGGCCTCTCACTGTTGTGGCCTCTCCCGTTGCAGAGCACAGGCTCCGGACGCGCAGGCTCAGCGGCCATGGCTCACGGGCCCAGCCACTCCACGGCATGTGGGATCCTCCCGGACCGGGGCACAAACCCGTGTTCCCTGCATCGGCAGGCGGACTCTCAACAACTGTGCCACCAGGGAAGCCCAATTTGCATGCTTTTGATTGCTAGAATGAGTCTATACTTAGTAGTGAATTCTCTCTTTGAACTCTCTCTTTGAATCACATGTTGATGACCTTTGCTTATTTTGGATTCAAAGTTTTATCTTATTTAATCTTTATAACTTCTTTGTATAATATTTTTGTGACAATGCTCTAGATATCTATAACTATGTGTGTATATAAACTACATATACAAACATACTGATTTAAGATCTGATGCAATGTTATTTGCTTTTTTTTGTCATCTAACATAACTTGCATAGTAAACTGCACGTAATAGGTGCAGAAAAAATGTACGTCTTAAATAGGTATCAGATGATGTCATTCTGTTCTTTGAAAAGTAAATGAAATTGGCTAGGTATATCCAATGGTCTTCCAAAGATTACAGAAATTTTAAGAACCTAAAGTTGCTATTGGTATTTCAGGTCATATGTTTCTGTTCCTGCTGAATTCTAGATCTCATTGGTATATTTCCCCTTATATTCATTTTTTCCTCTATTTCATGTCTGCTAAAATGTCAGAGGCACTTCATTTTGCCCTCAAAACACTCATGTTTGGAAGAGACTTTGGTGAATGTTTAGAATTATTATTGGAGTAATAACTTAGCATTGAATATTAATGGTCCCTGATACAGCAACATCACACTGCTATTATACCCTTCTCTGGCATGAAAGCAATATCTGTCCTTCAAAACTTTCCATTTCTCAATTCTAGTATTCTATTATTCAGAAATGTATGGCTCAGACATATATATAAAGATGACCCTTTAATATATATGTTTCACTAAATCTAAAATTCAGTCAGTTGTATAATACACAATTATTTTGTATACTGCTGAAAAAAAGAAAAAATGTTGCCACTTAAACTATGATAACTTTTTGATTGTAAGAACAAAGCTCATGAATATTTATAAGAATACAAAAATACACAGCATGAAACAATGTAAAATTCACATCTGGAATCCAATCAAAGACTGCTAGGCATGCAAAAATAATCAGGATAATATAACATACAATGAAGAGAAAAAAATCAACTAGTTGAAACAGAACTTATACAGATGTTAGAATTTGCAGACAAGAACATTAAAACAGTTATAACTACATTCCAGATTTTCCAAAAGGTAAGTAGACAAAAACAAACAGACTCAAAATGGTTTAGAGACAGAAATGTAAGAGTGAAAACTATAAAGTTAGAAGAAAACAAGGAGTATATCTTCACGAGCTTAGGTGAAGATTTCTAACATAAAACACCAAAAGCAGAAGCTACAAAGGAAAAAATTAAAAATTGATCTTCATCAAAATTTAAAACTTTGGCACTTCAAAACACATCAGCATAAAAGTGAAAAAAAGACAATCCAAAGACTTGGAGAAAATATTTAAATTTATACATCCAATAAGGGACTTGTGCCCAAAATATAAAATGAGTTCTTACAACTCAAAATAATAAAGAAACCCCAAATAACCCCATTAAAAATGAGCAAAAGATTTGAATAGACATTTCATCAAACATATACAAAGGGCCAATAAGCACACGAAAAATGTCCAACATCATTAGTCATTAGGGAATGCATGTCAAAACTGTAATGAGGACTTCCCTAGTGGTACAGTGGTTAAGAATCTGCTTGCTAATGCAGGGGACACGGGTTTGAGCCTTGGTCCAGGAAGATCCCACATGCCACAGAGCAACTAAGCCTGTGTGCCGCAACTACTGAGCCTGCACTCTAGAGCCCATGAACCACAGCTACTGAGCCAGCATGCGACAACTACTGAAGCCCGCGTGCCTAGACCCCGTGCTGCACAACAAGAGAAGCCACTGCAATGAGAAGCCCGTGCACTGCAATGAAGAGTAGCCCCCACTCACCGCAACTAGAGAAAGCCCACGTGTAGCAACGAAGACCCAATGCCAAAAATAAATAAATAAAAAATTTAAAAAAATCATAATGAGATATTTCTTCATATTCACAAGAATGGCTCTAATTAAAAAAAAAAGACAAACAATAAGTATTGATGAGTATACAGAAAACCTGGAAGTCTCATATTGTTGGTTGAAATGTAGACTGTGCAATGACTTTGAAAAATAATTTAATAGTTTCTTAAATTTTAAGCACAGAATTATATTGTAACCCAGTAATTCCACTACTAGGTACCTTACCAAGAGAAATGAAAACATACGCCTACACAAAGTACTAAAAATGATTGAATTGTACTCTTAAAACAGGTGAACCTTACTGTGTATAAGTTATACCTCAATAAAGCTGCTTAAAAAATAGAGACACGGAAGATATAAAAAGACCCCAAAACACTGGAGGTAATTAAGGCATATTATATATCACAGATAAAAAGATGAGTAGACTTGAAGATACAGCAGAAGAAACTATTCATAATGAATCAAAGAGAGGAGAAAGAATTTAAAAAATAAGTTGAATAACATTGGGCCATGGGACAACTTAAAGCAAACTACTATATGTGTAATTGAAGTCCCCAAAGGATAAGGGTGTGTCAGGGATGGAGGGACAGAAAAAAAGTCTTTGAAATCAAGGATGAAAATTTCTCAGAATTAAAGAAAATTATAAACCCACAGATACAAAAGTTTAATGAACCCCACGCATAAGACACATGAAGAAAACTACACCAAGTCACACAATCAAATTAATCAAAACCAGTGATAAAAAGAAAATCTTAAAACCAGCCAGAGGGAAAAATTTATATTGCATAAAGAGGAACAAAGATAAGTATAATAAATCAGTTTCTCATCAAAAGCAATGCAAGAGAGAGCTCTAGAATTGTATATCCAGCAAAAAAATATTTTTAAAAAAAGGTAAAATATTTTTTAGACATGCAAAGGTTAAAGAAAAAGCACCACCGGCAGACCCACCTCATAAATGAAGTCCTTCAGAAAAAGGAAAGTGAAATAAAGTGGAAATATGGATCTACACAAGGAATAATGAGCAACAGAGATGGTAACTACAAGGACAAATATATCATATTTTATATTGTTTAAATTTTTAAAAAGATAACCACTTAAACACAAATCACAATGTGTTTTGAGGTTCATAACATATAATAAGTAGAATATATGACAACAATAACATAAAGGCTAGGAGGGGAGAAATACATACATACTATTGTAAGGTTCTTATTCTACATGTGAAGAAATATAAGATCACTTAAAGATTGATAAGTTAAAATATATATTATCTGTAAAACAAATATCAAAATAAATAAGTTATAACTAATAAGCTAATAAAGGAGATACACTTGAGTAATTAAAAATGTTTGATTCAGCAAAGAGAATTCAGTTAAAGGGGGAAAAGGACAATTAGAAACAAGTAGCAAAATAAGAGAGTTAATCATATCAATAATCACACTAAATGTAAATTGTCTAAACATCCAGTTATAAGGCAGAGATTGTCAGACTGGATAACAAAGCAAGACTTAATTATATGCTACTTGTAAGAAAGCTAGTTTACATGTAGAGACAGAACTAAGTTAAAAATCAAAGAAGAGAATAAGATAAATCATCCCAATACTATTAAAAGCTGGAGTGGCTATACTATCAATAATATGAGAAAAAGGAGATTTCAGAGCAAAATATTGCCAGGGATAAAGAAGGCCATTTCATAGTGATAAAAGTGTCAACTAATCAAAAAGACATATGATTTTAAACATTTAATTCATGCTCAGTTGAGCATTATAATACATAAAATAAAACTTATGGTACTCCAAAAATAAACAGATAAATCCACAGTCATAGTCAGGATTTCAATAACCCTCTCTCAATAACTGGTTTGAACAATTGATAGAATGATTGATAAAACGATAATATGGAAGATTTGAGCACCACTATCAATCACTTTGGCCTAATTTAACTCTATAAGAACTCTACAACCAACAGCAGAACAAACATTATTTTCAAAATTGACCAGGATACACAATATTATGGGCTGCAAAATGAGTTTTAATAAAGCTTAAGGAATTTAAGTAGTACAAAGACTGTTTTCTGACTACAATGGAATTAAATTAGAGACTAGTCAGAAATACTCAGAAAACTCCCAATTATTTGGAAACTAAACAGCATGACTTCTAAATAATCTCTGGGTAAAAATAAATCAAAGTGCAATTAAAAATTATTTTGAACAGTATGGAGAAGAAGACAACATATCAGGATGTGTGGAATATCTTTAACACAGTACTTAGAGGGAAATTTATAGCTCTACATACATATAATGCAAAATAAATAAGGTCATGAATAAATACCTCAGCTACCAAATTAAGAAACTAGAGAAAAATAGATTAGACGCAAACCAAGCAGAAGAAAGGTAATAATAGAGAACAGAGTGTAAGTCAGTGAAATAGAAAATCAGTTGAGGAAATCAATGAAACTAAACCACGGTTCTTTGAAAAGGCTGATATAATTGATAAAACTCTAAACAGACTGATCAGGAAAAAAACAGAGAAGACACAAATTAGCTATATCAGGAATGAGAGAATTGATAACACTACAGATTCTACAAATATTGAAAGGGGAAATTAGAGAATACTGTGAACAATCTTATGCTAATAAATTTGACACTGTACATAAAATGAACATTTCTTAAAAGACACAAGCTACTAAAGCTCACTCAAGAACAAAAAGATAACCTAAATAGTCATATATCTATTAAACCAAGATTTCTCAAAGTTGACACTATTGATATTATGGACCAGCTAGCTAATTCTTTGTTATGGGGGCATTATAGGATGTTTAGCAGCATTCTTGGCCTGTACTCACTATATGTCTGTAGCAGTCCCCCTCCCCCCGAGTTGTGACAACCATAAAAGGTCTATAGGTATTGCAGAATGTTCCCTGAGGGGGTCAAAGTTGCCCTGGCTTAGAAACATTATATTAAAAAATTGAAATTGTAGTTTAAAACCTTGCCACAAAGAAAGCTCCAGGTCCAGAGGGCTTCACATGTGATTTCTACCAAACATCCAAGGAAGAAGTCACACCAATTCTATAAAAAACTGTTTCAGAGTCTGTTTTGTCTGATATGAGAATTGCTACTCCAGCTTTCTTTTGATTTCCATTTGCATGGAATATCTTTTTCCATCCCCTCACTTTCAGTCTGTATGTGTTCTGAGGTCTGAAGTGGGTCTCCTGTAGACAGCATATATACAGGTCTTGCTTATGTATCCATTCAACCAGTCTATGTCTTTTGGTTGGAGCATTTAATCCATTTACATTTAAGGTAGTTATTGATATGTAGGTTCCTATTACGATTTTCTTAATTGTTTTGGGTTTGTTATTTTAGGTCTTTTCCTTCTCTTGTGTTTCCTGTCAAGAGAAGTTCCTAGAAACAAATTACAATGAAAACACGATGACCCAAAACCTATGGGATGCAGCAAAAGCAGTTCCAAGAGGGAAGTTTATAGCAATACAATCCTACCTCAAGAAACAAGAAAAATCTCAAACAGACAACTTTTAACACCTAAAGCAATTAAGAAAGAAGAACAAAAGAAACCCAAAGTTAGCAGAAGGAAAGAAATCATAAAGGTCAGAGCAGAAATATATGAAATAGAAACAAAGAAAACAATAGCAAAGATCAATAAAACTAAAAGCTGGTTCTTTGAGAAGATAAACAAAATTGATAAACCATGAGCAAGACTCATCTAGAAAAAAAGGGAGAAGACAAATCAATAAAATTAGAAAAGAAAAAGGAGAAGTAACAACTGACACTGCAGAAAGACAAAGGATCATAAGCGATTACTACAAGCAACTATATGCCGATAAAATGGACAACCTGGAAGAAATGGAAAAATCTTAGAAAAGCACAAACTTCTGAGACTGAATCAGGAAGAAATAGAAAATATGAACAGACCAAACACAAGCACTGAAATTGAAACCGTGATTAAAAATCTTCCAACAAACAAAAGCCCAGGACCAGATGGTTTCACAGGCAAATTCTATCAAACATTTAGAGAAGAGCTAACACCTATCCTTCTCAAACTCTTCCAAAATATAGCAGAGGGAGGAACATTCCCAAACTCATTCTACGAGGCCACCATTACGCTGATGCCAAAACCAGACAAAGATGCCACAAAGAAAGAAAACTATAGGCCAATATCACTGATGAATATAGATGGAAAAATCCTCAACAAAATACTAGCAAACAGAATCCAATAGCACATTAAAAGGATCATACACCATGATCAAGGGGGGTTTACCCCAGGAATGCAAGGATTCTTCAATATATGCAAATCAATCAATGTGATAAACCATATTAACAAATTGAAGGAGAAAAACCATATGATCATCTGAATAGATGCAGAAAAAAAGGTTTCAACAAAATGCAGCACCCATTTATGATAAAAACTCTCCAGAAAGTAGGCATAGATGGAACTCACCTCAACACAGTAAAGGCCATATATGACAAACACACAGCTACTATCATTCTCAATGGTGAAAAACTGAAACCATTTCCCCTAAGATCAGGAACAAGACAAGGTTGTCCACTCTCACCACTATTATTTAACATAGATTTGGACGTTTTAGCCACAGCAATCAGAGAAGAAAAAAAAATAAAAGGAATCCAGAATGGAAAAGAAGAAGTAAAGCTGTCACTGTTTGCAGATGACATTATATTACACATAGAGAATCTAAAGATGCTATCAGAAATCTATTAGAGCTAATCAATAAATTTGGTAAAGTATCAGGATATGGAATTAATGCACAGAAATCTCTGGCATTCCTAAACACTAATGATGAAGAATCTGAAAGAGAAATTAAGGAAACAATCCCATTTACCATTGCAACAAAAATATACCTAGGAATAAACCTACCTAAGGAGATAAAAGACCTGTATGCAGAAAACTATAAGACAGTGATGAAAGAAATTAAACATGATACAAACTGATGGAGAGATATACTATGTTTTGGATTGGAAGAATCAACATTGTGAAAATGACTATACTACCCAAAGCACTCTACAGATTCAGTGCAATCCCTATCAAACTACCAATGACATTTTTCACAGAACTAGAACAAGAAAGTTCACAATTTGCATGCAAACACAAAAGACTCCGAATAGCCAAAGCAATCTTGAGAAAGAAAAACGGAGCTGGAGGAATCAGGCTCCCTGACTTCAGACTATACTACAAAGCCTTAGTAATCAATACAGTATGGTACTGGCACAAAAACAGAAATATAGATCAATGGAACTGGATAGAGATAAACCCACGCACCTATGGTCTCCTTATCTTTGATAATGGATGCAAGAATATACAATGGAGAACAGACAGCCTCTTCAATAAGTGGTGCTGGGAAAACTGGACAGCTACATGTAAAAGAATGAAATTAGAACACACCCTAACACCAAACACAAAAATAAACTCAAAATGGATTAATGACCTAAATGTAAGACCAGACACTATAAAACTCTTAGAGGAAAACATAGGCAGAACACTCTATGACATAAATCACAGCAAGATCCTTTTTGACCCACCTCCTAGAGAAATGGAAATAAAAACAAAAGTAAACAAATGGGACCTAATGTAACTTAAAAGCTTTGGCACAGCAAAGTAAAACATAAACAAGATGAAAAGACAACCCTCAGAATGGGAAAAAGTATTCAGAAATAAAGCAACTGACAAAGGATTAATTTCCAAAATTTACAAGCAGCTCATGCCATTTAATATCAAAAACACAAACAACCCAGTCCAAAAATGGGCAGAAGACCTAAATAGACATTTCTCCAAAGAAGATATACAGATTGCAAACAAATACATGAAAGGATGCTCAACATCACTAATCATTAGAGAAATGCAAATCAAAACTACAATGAAGTATAAACTCACAATAGTCAGCACGGCCATCATCAAAAAATCTACAAACAAGAAATGATGGAGAGGGTGTGGAGAAACAGGAACCCTCTTGCATTGTTTGTGGGAATGTAAATAGATACAGCCACGATGGAGAACAGTATGGAGGTTCCTCAAAAAACTAAAAATAGAACTACCATACAACCCAGCAATCCCACTATGGGGCATATACCCTGAGAAAACCATTATTTAAAAAGAGTCATGTACCACAATGTTCACTGCAGCTCTATTTGCAATAGCTAGGACATGGAAGCAACCTAGGTATCCATCAACAGATGAATAGATAAAGAAGATGTGGCACATACATACAATGGAGAATTACTCAGCCATAAAAAGAAATGAAATTGAGTTATTTGTAGTGAGGTAGATAGACCTATAGACTATCACATAGAGTGAAGTAAGTCAGAAAGAGAAAAACAAATACCATATGCTAACACATACATATGGAATCTAAAAAAAAAAAAAGAAAGAAAAATATGGTTCTGAGGAACCTAGGGGTAGGACAGGAATAAAGACACAGACATAGAGAATGGACTTGAGGACATGGGGAGGGGGAAGTGTAAGCTGGGAAGAAGTGAGAGAGTGGCATGGACATATATACACTACCAAATGTAAAATAGATAGCTAGTGGGAAGCAGCTGCATAGCACAGCGAGATCAGCTTGGTGCTTTGTGACCACCTAGAGAGGCGGGAGAGGGAGGATGGGATGGAGATGCAAGAGGGAGGAGATATTGAGATATATGTATATGTATAGCTGATTCACTTTGTTATAAAGCAGAAACTAACACACCATTGTAAAGCAATTATACTCCACTAAAGATGTTGAAAGAAAAAAAACTCTTTCAGAGAAATAAAAAAGACGAAATACTTCTCAACTAATTCTATGAGGCCAGCATTACCTTGATAACCAAAATCATAAAAAGACATTTCAAGAAATGAAGACTATAGACCAAATCTGTCAGGAGCATAGATACAAAAAATTCTAAACAAAATTTTAGCAAATTGAATCCAACAATGCATAAAAGAAAATATACCATGATCAAGTGGGGTTAATCTTAGGAATGTAAGTTTGGCTTAACATTTGAAAACAATCAATGTATGCAACAATCAATATATGAACAGACCAAACAATCAATGTATATTAATAAAATAAAAATGAAAAATATGATAGTCTCAATCTCAGATAAGCATTTTACAAAATTCAAAATATATTACCATTAAAATCTCTCAGCAAACTAGGAATAAAGTGAAACTTCCTCACCCCAGTAGAAAGCATCTATGAACAACCTACAGCTGACAACACACTTAATGGTGAAAGGATGAGTACTTCCCCCTAAGATCAGAAACAAGATAAGAATGTCTGCTGTCACTGCATCTATTTGCCATTATACTAGAATTTCTAGCCAATGCAATAAGGTAAGAAAAAGAAATAAACAGTATCCAGATTGCAAAGAAAGAAGTCATATTCTCTTTATGGCATCTCATCTATGTAGAAAATCTGATGAAATCTACAAAAAGGTACTAGAATAAGTGTATTTGGTAAGGTGATAGATATAAAATCAATATACAAAAATTAGTTGCATTTGCTAGTAATGAACAACTGGAAAATGAAAATTTAAAATATCGTTTACAAGGGCATAAAAAATATAAAATACTTTATATCTGACAAATATGGTAAATACCTATGCACCATAAACTGCAAAACACTGTTCTGAAAATTTTTTTTAAATCATAATGTATGGAGATATATATCTTATTTATAGGTTGGAAGACTCAGTAGTATTAAAATGTTGATTCTCCCCACTTACCAAATGATCCAGCCATTATATTCCTAGGTATTTTACCCTAGGGAAGAAAAAAGCATAAATCCATACAGAAATTTGTGCATGAATGCTTATAGCAGCCTTATTTGTAATTGTCCCAATCTGGAAACAATGTAAATGTGCATCAACAAATGAATATATAAACAAATTGAGGTATATCCATATTAGGGAATTCTACTCAGCAATAAAAATGTAATGTACTATTGATACAAACAGCAACATAGATGAGTAAAGGAAGCCAGAGAGAATGTACACTCTATATTTCTTATTATTAATTATTACATTTTCAGTTCTAGAAATATTATCTTTTTTATAAATTGCAGTTCTCTGATGAATGTAACCAATTGTATCATCTATTTTCTTCAGAATATTAACACAAACTCATTGTTTGATAGCTCTAAGTCAGAATCATCTATTGGTCTGTTTCTATTTTCTGATGTTTCTCTTGTTCCTGGTTTACTTATGGGCCTCATAATTTTGATCTGAATGTCAGACAATGGGCATGAAAAATTGTAGAGGATCTAGATGATGTATTCAATCTCAATAGATGATTTAACCTGTCCTCTGGCATGTTGCAAGATGAGGGGAAAATCACCTCAATCCAATGATATTTTGACTCAAGGTTGAGTTTAAGATTTTCTAAGGCTATGTTTACCTCTAGTACTCCCTCAGTACTAAGGTGTATCTCTTTAGGAGGTCCACTAAGAGCCTGAGATATTTACCAGAGCATCTCTTTTTTGATGCATTTTAACTTTAATTTTTAAGTCTTCACAACTGTGAAACTGCCAAAAGCTCTCCAGAGCTATTCACCTTCTTTCTATGCAGCTTAATAATTGGCTAATGTCTCAAAGAAAGAACTAGTGAATAGTGTCAGACTCGATTCCGTTTTCCTTCTCTCTGGAAACTTGGCCTCTTAATCCCTGGTTACTTTAGAAGGCCCAAATTTCAGTGTTTATCTCCTCCAATCCATTGAGATTTCTAAAAGCTCTGTTGTCTTCTCTGTCTCTTAGTGGCTGCACTCTGTCCAGCTCCAAAGCATGTTGTCTCACAAAGTTGAAAACTCAGAAAGCACCCTAAATGGAAAGATGGACTCAGAATGGTGGGATCACCTCTGTAAGTTTCTCTTCAAGTGTATAATATATATAGACACATGGTCCATGCTCTACAGTGGCTCACAACAACACCAAATAGCAGATGCTATGTGTCAGGTAGGTATGGCATCTAATAAATGTTATAACAGTGAATACAGAGGAGTTAAAAGGAATTAGAAATTTTCAAAGTCAGAGAGGGTTTTTGTTCTTTGCAATCAAAATAATCTTAACTAGAATTAGACATTATTGAGGAAAACTAGGTAACACTGGTACCTAATTCCTTGTGGGGAAAGAGAAAAAGTGGTTGGAAAAGAGGTCAGCATCTCAAGCTTTTGTGACCAGTGGAACGGAAAATACACAGTGTGGGGAGGAAGAAGACAGGTGTGGTTTTTCACCATATTAAGTTTCAATAAATTTTCTAGGGGAGACTGTTAATCTGCTTGAGCTGCCATAACAAGGTACCACAGATTGGGTGGCTTAAACAACAAACATTTATTTTCTCACAATTCTAGAGGTTAGAAGTGCATGATCAAGGTGCTGGCTGATTCGGTTCCCTGTAAGGATTCTCCTTCTGGCTTGCAGATGGCCAACTTTCCACTGTCTCCTCACGGGGCCCTATTTCTGTTTGTGTGTGGAGAGAGAGAGATAGATCTCTGGGGTCTCTTCCTCTTCTTATAAAGAAACTAGTCTTACTGGATTATGGCTCACACTTATAAACTCAAACTTTACTACCTTTTTACAGGCCCTATTGCCAAATACAATATAGTCACGGGGGGTTAGAGCTTCAATATGTAGACTCATAACATAATTGCACCCACCTCACTTGCACTTAAAGTTATATTGGATGACATACAATTTATGTAGACTGAAGTAAATCATATGAAGATGACATTATACAAAGTGTCACTTCATAATTTTGACAATGCTGAGTACTGGTCATTTACTCTCCACGTTAATCCAGGAGCATTGTAGTCCCTCCCCACTTCAGATGGCAGGTCCCCCATTGGTACTATTATTTTTCTTATCTAAGTCTTCTAAAGAGTCTCAGGTTTTCTTCACTAAACAGCTTTACTATGGTAGTTCTGTCCTCCATTTCTCTCAATCACCACGTGAAAATTCAAGTTATGGTCCACTTTCCTAGTTCTCTTGAAACTCCACTGCATGTTGCACAGGACTGCATCCTACCAGTGTGCTGGGATCCTGTTTTTACATTTTAACCCCCTTACTACTAGGTTCATAGATCTTACATCTGCCATTACTCCAAGTTCACTCTAAGTGCAGGGTCATTGCCCTCTTCCAGGATGTTTTTTGGAAGGCTATCGACTGCTCTACTGGCAACTTTAGGAGGATTTCTCTGAACCCAAGAAACGTATTCCTCTTCTTGGCCCATCCTCTGTTTGCTGTTGTTATCTTTCTAGGGCCTCTTTATGCATATAAAAGTAAATATCAACATATTCTTAATCCTAATCCTTTAATACAAAAGACAGTATACAATACACAAGGTCTGAACCTGTTTTGTTTTGTTTTTAAAAGCAGAATGAATTGGGTAAAATCTCCATTTGTGCAGTGCTGTGGCTCCCCGTAAATGCCATGAAATGCTGTCCCTATTTGCTTTACTTTCAGTCATCATGTGTCATCTATAATGTGTTATAATTATTTTTAATTAAATTTGTGAAAAAAAGTTTAAATGATTTAAACAAAATATAACACAATTTAAAAACAGAACTATAAAGTCAAAGTAGATACTGTTAATGTGGGAAGAGGTTCAAGGAAATTTCAAATTAAAATCTCCCTATTCTGTTGTTACTGAAAATTAAAATCTAAAATTCAAAATCTTAATTGCTAGGTTCTTTTTTTTCTATAGATAACCACTTTGCCAGAATAGAAAGTTTTAATTCACCTGTTGGGAAATTTTGTAAGAGAAAAGTAATGTGGTTTGGGATATGGAACACTTGGTTTTATTATACATGTATGCCAGTTATAAATTGGAAATACGAGTTTCATTCTTTCCCTTGGAAAATCATGCTATTAGCCTACTTTTCCATCAGGAAAATTTTGTTCCCCACTAGGCTCTTAATAACAAAATTCTTTGTTGAAGTAGAAAACTAGAAATCTCATGTTAATTTATTAAAATTCTTATAAATATGCATTGAAAAAAGATGGCAAAATATATAAAGTGGAAATCAACAACTATATATCATTACTTAGCAATAATACAGTTTATTTGTATTTAGCATCTCATGCTTGCTATAAAATATTCCTTTCCTGTGATTTTAACAAAATACCTGAAAGTGCTCTATTGGAAATAAAATACATGTTAAGAGGTTAGTTTTCTTTTGTTTCCCATGCTTTTCTGATATTGTGACATAGCACTATTCCCTCCTGCCTTAGGATCCTAACTGGGCTCCAACACAAAGTCATTTGATCGTTTGAGAGCCTTGGGAAACTATATTTTAACCTGTGAGATAAAACTGAATA
Source organism: Hyperoodon ampullatus (assembly GCF_949752795.1). Classification (NCBI taxonomy): domain Eukaryota; kingdom Metazoa; phylum Chordata; class Mammalia; order Artiodactyla; family Ziphiidae; genus Hyperoodon; species Hyperoodon ampullatus. The sequence continues at coordinate 99,127,368 of NC_136916.1, read as the reverse complement.
GCCCTTTTTCAACCCCTCTATACACAATCTAAGGGTGTGTGGTCTTAACACAATGCATGGTACATACCTTCTCATACCTTCTTACTAAATTACTAACCGTCTGCCCTACTGACACACAGGCCCAATACATTTCTGTTAACAGAATCAGACTCTGGGTTTCCTAACCTCTACCAGCTTTCCCAGGCTTCTTAGGCAACAAGCAACAACAACAAAACTTATAATTCCACCTGCCTTCTGTTTTCTTTGCTATCAGGAAAAAGCTGGAAACAAAAATCAAATCCAAATTAACTAGGATTTTGGGTAAGAAAAACTCTCAGTGGGGAAGGCATTACTGTATATGTTCTATGTACAAAACATATTCCTCCATTTTACTTTGCACAGAGTAGTGAACTTCATTGTCTTTCTAGTGCTTCAAGCAATTCAGAAGAATAGCATTGCAAATGCACAGTCGTCTATGAATACTGTGTCTATATTTGAGCACAATAGAGAATCATTTCCACTCAGTGTTGTAAATTTAATTTTCAAAAATATTATAAAATGAAGTAACTATTATTATAAAGATGCTTTTAGATGACATTTAATTACAATGCAGGGTAATTTATTTTACCAGCTAGACTATCTTGGGCTAATTGCATTTATTTATGTTTTATGCTTGTGCCATCATAACAAACAACCTATCCTATATGTTCATTTCACTTTTTTTTCAATCTCAAGAGATATTCTGGATTTTCCTCTAAATTTTGGTAATGCTTCTTAATTATAAGGGAAATATTTCTTTGCCCTTATACCTCCCTTGTGGAAGAATGCTTTGATCTCCCTAGAAGTTTAATTGCATTTCATGGAATAGTTCCTCTTTGCAATTAGGTCTAGGCTTGGATGCTAAGCATGTTTTCTTTCATGTTTCTATTCAATCATTTCTGTGGTGAATTTTCTGTCTCACCAATGAGTGCTTTCATCCCAGCCTCTGGGTAACAGTAACTTCTGAGTAGCCACATTCTTTCATCTGGTAAAGATAGGCTCTCTGATCACCCTTGCAGTGTTTTGGCAAGTTTGCCTTTGATTATTTTAATTATCCTTCCCTTTTACAGACAGTTAATGAACAGTTCTAGTTAAAACATTGTCATATCTCTTGTTGGGTTCACTCTACTAGGAAGGCGATCATCATCGAAAGGGTAAATACACTCTCAAGTCTCCCTGTTCATTAAATGAAATGTGTTATTTAAACCTGAGTGGAATTATTTGGGTTCAATTCTGTGAAAAAAATTAAAATAAACATTTTGTCATGATAAGTGGCAAATATCTGTCCAGATTTCTGTCCAAAAACCGAATAGTGAAGACCTATCCAAATGACAACCTGCTTCTTGGTTCTCTTTCTAAAATTTTCATTCTGTATTCCCCAAAGGACTCAGTTAATATTAGCACCATAGTTCTCTGATATTAAGAAAGTAAAGAACCATATATCTTGAGAAAAGAAAGCAGCCAAATAAATAAATAGTCCTGTGCACAATATTTTGTTCTCTTACACAAGTGAATGATTATGTTCAGGAAGTGTGGCCCAATGGTTGGAGGTGAGCCAAGACTTTCATTAGCAATTCTGAATGGAGATTTAATGACCCTAAATAGAGAATATCAGAAATGTTGGACAATCAATCTGTATCTCAGTTTCTCCATATGTAAAAACAAAAACAAAAAAGAAACCCAGAAATGTCCATTTACCTTAGAAATCATAAACTGTCCAAGGTCTCAAATAAGTGTATAAAAAGGATATTACAACTGCCTGAAAATATCTTATTTAGTATGGTTTTAGACTGAAAAAATGCTCAACCAGTAAAGTGTTCAACTGTAGCTAATTTATTCAGTTATTCTTTTATTTATTTATTCATTCATCTATTCAAAAACGTTTGTTGCACGTTTGTTGCACACCATCTAAGTGCCCAAAATCGTACAAGGCGATGTAGATATTGCAGTGAATGGGAAAGGCTGAATCTGTGCTCTAGTGTAGCTTACATTATCATTGTGGCCTGGGGATAGAAAACATTTAAAAGGGTTATGTGATGGGGGGTGGGGAGAGGGATGACTCTTTAGAGTAAATGATCAGGGAAGTACTTTCTGAGAGGGTACTATTTGGGCTCATCAGAAGTAAGAGTGGTCCAGGCAGAGGAACATCAGGTACATGACCCCTAGGGAAGGAAAGAGTTTATGCACTTAAGAAACAGAAAGAAGCCCAAGGTGGTTTGAGTGTAGTGAATGTGACAGACAGCAGTCTGAGAAGAGATCTAGAAGTAGAAAGGGATGCATGATGTGCATCTTAGAGAACACAGTAAAGATTTCAGAATTATTCTAAATACAATGGGACACTTTTGGAGAGTTCAGCAAGGGTGTATCATGATCTCATTTGGTGCCTTCTATGTAGACAATAAATTATAAAGACCCAGATGGAAGCAAAGAGAACGGGTAGAAAACTCCTGAAGTCATCGTAACAACCAGTGATGGCAGTAGCGGAATTGGTAACAAGTGCTTAGATTTGGGGTATATTTGAGATAAGCTAAATGGTTTCATAATGGTTTAATTTGGGGGCCAGGTGTTAAAGAGAGAGGGATCAAGATGACTTCCAGGTTTTTTGGTTTGAACAACTGAGTAGTGGTTCATGACATTTACTCAGATAGGAAGGAAGAATTAGGAAGAGAAATAGGACAGTGCACTGAGAGTCTAGTTTTACCCCTGTTAACTTAAAGTTGCCTACTAGACACCAAAATGCTGATATCAAGTAGACAGTTCTATATATCAATGCTGCACTCAAGCCAAGGCTGGAAATAGACCCTCAGTAGTAGTAACTGCATAGATATAATTGAAAGTGTAGAAATGGTCAATCAATAGGGAAGAAGAGATTGCCCAGGACAGTGTTCTGGGGTTTTTCAATATTTAGAGGCTAAGCAGAAGGGAAGGAACCAATCTTGGAGACTCAAGATGGGGCGGAGGGAAGCATGAGAATACCATGATACAGAATCCACGAGCATAAAGTTTCAAGAAGAAGAAATTGGATAAATATTTTCAATGCTTCTGAGAGGTCAAGAAGATGAGAATTTTGCAAGATGGAAATTATTGTTGGTCTTGATGGAACAGGTTTGAAGGCAGGAATTAGGATGAAAACTGAAGGAGATAATAAGAAATAGTTAATAGAAACAAGAGTGTGTGAGCAAAGGGGGAAGAGGCAGGAGCATATTTTCATGCAGCTGCATCTCCATACATCACCGTTAAAGCTAATAAGCATTTTAAGTGTTAATGCTTAGCCTCAGGATTGTCAGTTTATTTTTGTTTGTGTTTTGGGGGGCCCTTATCAAATATTATTCAGCTCCTTTTCATGTGCAAAGGCACTGTTTTAGACTCTTGGAGTTTTCATCATTGAACAAAGCAAGCAAAGATCCTTACCTTCATGTAACTTAGGTTTTGGTGGGGGAGACAAACAACAAACTATAGAAATAGTAAATAAGTATATTACGTAGTAGTCTAGAAGGTGATAAGTGCTTTAGAAAAATATTAGAAGTAGAGCAGAGTAACAGGGACCCGAAGTGCTGGAGTTGCAATTTAAACAGGGTGGTCAGACTGGACCTCAATAAGATGATGACTTTTCTGCAAAAAAAAATAGAAGAAGGTGAGAGTTTAGTCAGGTGGTTATCTGGAGGAAGAGCATTCCAGGCAGAGGGAACCACTAGTACAAAGGCCCTGATGCAGAGGTAAAGAAGAGAGAGCAGAATACTCCAAAGTGAAGTGAATAAGAGGATCAATGCAGGAAAGGAGGTGAAGAAGGTGGCAATGTCACCTTAGGGATAGTTTATTTATTGTCAATGAAACAGTGAGCAATGAATTGCAGAGTTTTGAGAAGGGATTGGTATGATCTGTCTCACCTGACAATAATTCAGCAGGGAGATGATGGTAGCTTGGATCAAAGTATGAGTGGAAGTGATGAGAAATGATGGCATTCTGGAAGTATTTTGAAGGCAGAACTAACAGGATTCCTTCATGCATTAGGTGTCGGCTATGAGAAAAAGAGATGAGTCAAGGATGACTACTGGGTTACTGGACTAAAATTTAAGAGGATATTGTTGCCAACAGCAGTGATGATAAAGTGGCAGGTGAAGTAGGTTTAGGAATAAGAGTTCATGATGTCTGAGATGAGATATTCAAGTAGAGACATCAAGTAGGCAGTTGGATATACCAACATGCAGTTTAGTACCTTGCACAGTGTCTGTTAAGAGCTTTCAGAACCATGATAAATCCATTAATGATATCTTCTTAGGTTCACTTAAAGCCTATTCAGGTAAATCCCCCAAACATATCAGATCAAATCCTATGGAGAGGTCAGGGCAGACAAAATGGTAAACACCACCAACAAATCTGTCTATAGACCAAGACAACAACATGGGTGATGCTAATAACAATGCAGACTAACCAGGTATATTTAATAGTTTCAATTACACTTAATATATAACTTTAAACCTCTCAGTTTGGATGTGTAGGGTAGGGCAACACTCAATTGAAAGTTTTTTGCCCCCTATAATCCCCACATCAGGCTCTATGTATTAAGTAAAATGGCAGTGGGCTTCCCTGGTGGCACAGTGGTTAAGAATCCTGCCAGGGCTTCCTTGGTGGCGCAGTGGTTGCCAGTCTGCCTGCCGATGCAGGGGACATGGGTTCGTGCCCTGGTGCGGGAAGATCCCACATACCGCGGAGCGGCTGGGGCCGTGAGCCATGGCCGCTGGGCCTGCATGTCCGGAGCCTGTGCTCCGCAACGGGAGAGGCCGCAACACTGAGAGGCCCACGTACGGCAAAAAAAAAAAAAAAAAAAAAAAAAAAGAATCCTCCTGCCAGTGCAGGGGACATGGGTTCGAGCACTGGTCCGGGAAGATCCCACATGCCACGGAGCAACTAAACCCACATGCCACAACTACTGAGCCTGTGCTCTAGAGCCTGTGAGCCACGACTACTGAGCCCCCGTGCCACAATTACTGAAGCCCGCGCACCTAGAGCCTGTGCTCCACAACAAGAGAAGCCACTGCATTGAGAAGCCTGCACACCACAACGAAAGAGTAGCCCCCACTAGCCACAACTAGAGACAGCCCACACACAGCAACGAAGACCCAACACAGCCAAATAAATAAATAAAAGTAAAATGGCAGTGAGAGAGAGGGTTTTCAACAAATAATGACACATAGTTAAACACTGGATACTGTATATCATATGCTGGCAATCCAAAGAAAGATGCCCTTGACCCAGTTTATCTTTGGTCTATGTCTCCGTGTATATGTGTCTCTTATAAAAGACAAGGGCAAAGAGATAATAACTGACACAGCCAACCCCTCAGAAAACTGTAAGTTTTAAAAAACGAAGAGGAAAATGGGCAACGACTAGACCTCTGATTTGAAATACCTGATACAATTAGTGATTGCCATTACATGTTCCCTATTAGCCTGACTTTCCTAAGCACAAGGAAAAGTTCAGGGTCTAAGAGCTAATCAGGAAAAATATCACCAAGCTTTGGGGTCAGTTAATTAACAGTAAAGTCATATTTTTCACAGATTAAGTCAGGCTCTTCCTTTTGACCTCATTTAATTGCTGCTTTTAAAGACCACTGGAAGAGTACTCTCTCATACAAAAATGAATTGAAATTCAGTATTCTCTTGAGGTGTGATGAGACCAGAACTTAAAAACACTGGAGTATAAGTTTAAGTTGGCACAATCTTTGTGGAAAGCAATAGATACTGTGTACGATGAAGCAACACATATTATTGTGTAACTGTATATATGGCAATACATATTAAGTTGCAGAGAAATATTGATACTTTTGCCATACTCATAAGGTTTGTCCTACAGAAATGTGGATAATGATAAGCATATAAAGGTATTTATCACAGCATTATTTGTAACAGCAAAAACTTGGGGTCTTGAATGCCCCAAGTTATTCAAATCAATTACAACAATTCATTGGTTGTTGTTTGTATAACACTAACAAGGTGAAAATACAAGTGAATGACAGTCTTTCTGATTTAGAGTTGAAATTTATTAAAACAGCACATAAAATTTTACACCTGAATTATGTAAAAATATTCATGCATGCTTCTTACATATACAGAAATGAAATACTTTAATAGTAATTATCTCCACATTGTAGATTATGATTAGGGCTTGTGTATTTAGTATTTAATATTGTATTTTGACCACAGATATATTTTAATTTCCACTTCCTTTTATGAGAACAGTAAGGATTATAACTTTCTGTAATAGAGAAATGAAGAATTTTTTTTTTTTGCCATCAATATTCAATCCCTATGATTCTTGCCTCCGCTATGAAATATATGAAATAATTTCTCAACAAACATGATGACTAAAAGGTTAATAAAATTTAAATTCTGAAATAAATGAAGGTCCAGCGTGTTAAACTATGAGGCTCTGAAATCCACCTGCAGCTTCCCAGTTTTGATGTGGTCTTTCGGCTCATTGGAATAAGATCAAATTATCAGAGCCTGTCACCAATTCTGCCTAGAAGCAAATACTTAAAACTACCCGTTGACAGATGCAGCTGGGCTGATAAAATCTATCACACAAATATTTTTGCATAATATACCTGAAGAAAAAAAGATGTTACCATTTTTAGTAGGCAAAAGGGTAATTTTTCATTTCAAACAATAAGAATGTTTCTTTAATAATGTAAATTAAGGAATACCTTAGCAAATACAAAATGGACTCTCTCTGAGACAGCTAATTTATATTTAGAAAAATGCCTATATTTATTTCTATTTTTCATAGTTAGCACTTAAATAGAGACAAGGATTTTTAATGACCAATGACTGTGATGTTATATTAAACATTTTCATTGCTCTTTCTAAAATGCAAATTATTTATTGATTTTTAAGGTACTGAATGCCTGAGTTAGGCAGTACAGTATTTTAAAATATTAAAAGCACCAGTTAATCAAATCTTGCCTAGACAAGGAACTAACATTTATTAACTGACTTGACCTTAAGCTTATCAGCATTGCTGGCAATAATTAATCCATCTGTAAAAACAGCAATCCCTGCACCTGTATAGATGATTCTGATTGATGTCCACCTAGATGGAGGCACGTCTCTCTAAGTATGATCTTCAAAATCCCCTGAGAGAGCTTGAATGATTTCAGATTCCTGGGTCCCACATCATAACTCCTGAATTTGAATCTCTGGGAATCAATATTTCTCATACACCTCAGGTGATATTTATACATACTAAATTGAGCAAAAGATAGAGAATCAATATTTGTATAGTTTTTAAAGAATGAATAAACTGTACCTTTTTAAATGAAGGTGACTATATATAGTATGTAATATAGCATTTATATACTTATATTTTGACTACTAAAATCTATATATGTGTCTTTATATGATAATTCTATTAATTACAATTATCTATTAATAAGTTTTTAAATGCCTTGAGATATAGGAACACAATATGCCCCTTTCCATGGGCAGATGCATTCTCAAAAGATACCATGCTGTAGACAAACAAGATGCTCTTGGTGATTCTGAGACCACCCTCCAAGGAATTCCTGGACCAAAAACTCAGCCTGGCCCCAGACATGTCAAGAATGCTGAGGACATTTTTTTTGTCATACTATCTCTGTGTCTGTGTTCATGTTCATATCCATTAATGCTATAAGATGTTAGATATTAGAACAAGGAAAGCCTAAAGAAATTTTAAGGCTATATTTCCCCTTTTCATGGATTTGAAAGATTTTCTGGGCAACTATGTAGTCTCCCTACTCATTTTCCTATTCCCTTAAGATTATGCCAAATTTAATAAACAAAGTGAATGGGAAAGAAAAGCTGCCCCAAATAATGGAAAATTGAGATAGAAAACCATTTCTGAGGAAGGTAATAGAGGTGGCCATTTTAGAAAACCCTTAAATCTCTAGACCTTTGCATTCCTGTGGCCTATTTTAACATGGAAGTCCCAGTATGGCAGGGCCAATCCTTACTGGTGTGGTGTTCAATCCTAACCCCTTGAAGGCAGGCATTTAGTAAGTATTTTTCAGATAAGAATACCACAGAGGACTATTTTGTGCTATGACTTAACATTTTTTGTAGTTCAAAATCACTATTTTTCTATAGGAACTTGGGAAATAGCACATCTCTACATTCATAAAGTATATAATTGGTTTCTTCTTGCAACCCACTCTTCAATTTTCCTTTGGAAAGTCTGATGCCCATATTTCCATGCAAGCATTATTTACTTTTTGATTGAAAACACAAAGTCATTTCTATTTATGAACACTTTCTTGTAATAAAACCTGGCAGTTCTCATCACTACCATTTGTAGTCTACTTTTATAAAACTTAATGCATGTCAAAATTGTGCATGATCTGGAAAATAAAGAGACAAAGAAGAAACCTTCTCTTTATCAGTAAATGTCCTGAAATGGATTTATCAAGGCAAGAATTCTCATGATCTAGACCTGGTCTGTGGAATGTAGTAATCATTAGCCACATGTGGCTACTGAGCACTTGAAATGTCCAAATTCTAATGTGCTGTAAGTATAAAATACACACTGGATTTTGAAATTGTGCACAAAATTGTAAAAATACCACACTAACCATGTTATATTGGTTACATGTTGAATTGATAATATTTGGATATAGCGGGTTAAATAAAATACGTTAAAGTTGATTTCATTTTTTTTTTACTTTCTTATGATGTAGCTACTGGAAAATTTTTAATTATACATGTGGCTCACAATATATTTCTATTGGAAAGCAGTGATCTAGATTAAGAAATGCACTGCTATTGTTCCATGTAGCAATTAGATTTGGCAATATAGAACATAATTTCATATTGTTACAAGTAGTGGGACGGTTTTGAGAGAAACTCTTCTATCCATTGCTTTTAGGTGGATTAACTGGCCTAATTAAATGTAAGCTGTTAAAAGGGCCCCAGAGGAGGAAGGGGAAGGAAATGTGGACTAAGACAAACTTTCCAAGTCCTCAGGTCACACACTCCTGGTTGACTGGTTTGCTTAGCCAAGCTGAAACCGGTCTTATTGTCATGTTGGGCACATTAATTGGAGAGCAGACTAATTTGCAAGAATGTGTTAGTGCCCTTTAAAAGGTGATTTAAAATTCAAAATGATGGCAATGGCATAAAAGCATGCTTGTCTGATCACTCCTCAGAATCCATCTTGAAATCCCTACCATTATTCTATTTTCATTGTTAGAATTCAAGCACACAATAAAACATTTAAGATTCACAAACATTACACTCTACACCCTAGCACAAATAATTACCCTTCTGTTAAAGACAGGCGGGGATATCCTATCATCAGACACATGGGGATTATAAGGGGAAATACAATCTGTAGATTCAGTCAGGGTTCCATGTACAGGAAGGAAACAGAAATATCACAGTAACATCACCAAACGTATTTGTAACTGAGTGAAAGAAGTTCTGCCTTTAATCCACTAGAAGCTTCCAAGGAATTTGAGGAAGCACCTCCACCTCTAATATAGCTGCAATAAGACTGATAACTTATATTTATACCCACTTTATAGTTATAATTTTACATCCATTATCACATTTAATCCTAATGAACAAGAATGCCATTATTGTCTCCATTTTGAAGACAAGGAAACAATCCAGACCCTTGAAGTCAAATCTACTGACTGTGCTTTTTCACTATATTGCAGGTAGGAAGTAAACACTATATTGCCAGCTCAAAGACCAAAACCTAGGCTTTTAGGCAAGCAAGGTAGAGATTAATAATACGGAGGAAAAAAGTGAGCATGACAGTGCTTTTAGAAACAGTGAATTCAAATAACTTGACCTTAATTTTGGAATTTACAGAATGTAAGCCTAAAGAGTCTTCCATTTTGTTACGCATGTGTATACTTCTCATTATACATTGTAACAAAAAACATTTTACTATTATTTGATAAAGTGGTTGGTGTCGGTTTTAATTCAATAACCTTAGATCTTTGGCCCAAGCCAGTAATAATATGAAAGCAAGAGCTCTGAGTGGTTACTTTCTCGAATACTGATTCATCCAGAGGTCTCACACAAAACACATTCAACAACACAATCTTAGAAAGGGCTCAGTAATACAATAAAAAGGAATTTTAAGAGCTAAAGCAGAGCATTATTTATGGAGTTCGTTTTGTGAAGAGATTTAGGTTTCTCGCAGTCATATGGAGTTCCATGAAGACACAGGAGAGAAAAATCGCCTTTAGCAATAAGCAGGAATTTTGTAAAAGTGGAAGTTGGCCACGAGAATCGATCAATGAATGCTAATTGATACCTCTCTGGAAATCTATTCTTATCACAGCACTAAGAAATAAAATTAAGCATCACCTCTCATATACTGTGTTTAATAAAAACAAAAAAAATTAAAAAATAATCAGAATCCAGTTATGAACAATCTAGATCAAATATACACACTCAAAATATATGCTGGCCTTAACATACTGGATTCAAATCCAACACAGATGGCTGTATCTTTGTCACCCATGTGTTAATATAGATATTTTGTAAAACATGGATATTCAGTTAAAGCTTACTGAATGAATGGCTGAAAGGAAGAATGAATGGCTGAACAGTGTACTAGCATACACAGGTACTTGGATTTGTTTTCCCAGATAATAGCAATTGTGACTGGGCTCTAACCACATGTTTGCTCTGAGTTGCCCTGCGATGGGCTGCTGGCACTCAAGGAGTGGTACAGGATAAGGCTGAGCTTTCCTCTCTGCCGAATGGGGTTGTCATTTCACAGCTCATACTCAACTTTGGCTTCACCAGCATCTTCAGTCTAAACCAGAAGAAAGACCCATCGCCCACATTAGAAAACATCAATGTCAGGGAGAAAATGGACCTTCAAAATCCAAAGAAATAACATTGGTCTTCATGGTTCATCCCCCCAGCTTTATGTTTCACTAACATGCTTTCCTGCCAGTTTGTGGGACACAATACCATAATCCTATGACCTTGGACTTATAAATACCTGCCAATATAACTCAGAAGCTGAGTGACACAGTTGGTTTGATTTTATATATATTTAATATTTTTATTAAATATGGAATATATATTAAAATAATTCATAAAATTATTTCTAAAACTCACATTTGGGCATGCTTGATGATGAAAACAAAGTAAAAATATTCTCCCTCTTCTAGAGCTATGAGGTATAGGGATTGAACCAGAATGAAAGAATTCATCTGTTGAAGCCCTAGTTGACCAACGTGCTGGGGAATTCTGGGTCAATTCCTGACTCAGTTCTACTCAAAATGGGAAAAAGAATGAGTTGATACAGAAAGTGGGCTCTAATTTCACAGAGTAAGCTGCAGGGCACACAGAATGCTATCATCTTCCCTTACTTGTTTCATTCAACATGTGGATTTTAGGCTCAGTAGCTTCAGCGGCTCTTATGTCTCTTCCCAGTCCTTTGCCCCCTAATTTCTGGTATGAAAATGGCCAATAGTATGTAGGAAGAATAGTATAGAACCACCCAGTAAATGACTTGCATATTCTTTTCTGCAGAATCTGAATTATTCTATTATTATTTCCTATTTCAGGGGATTTCAGACTAACAGCGTGTTTCTTCAATCTTCATTTATGGAGAAGTTTTCATTTTTAGAAAAATAACTAAACCCTTCTTTTTTAAACAAAATTGGTGGCTTCATGCCTTTAATTATCATGTATATTAAATGCACTTAATGCTTACTAGCCTTTGGGTACATTAACATGTATAGTAGAAAGACAAACTCTGCCATCATAGCTTACACTTTTGAAGTCAATACAAAAACAAATCATAGCCACAAACCTCTCCTAGGAACTTTTCTTATTTCTTTCTGTCCATCATTATGTGAATTTCAATACCATTAACTCCATAATATTAACAGCAAATTGTGGTTGCCTGGGAAAAGGGGCCCTATTGTTTCTTCAGGTAGAGATGAAGAGACAAGATCCTTCTCAGAGATGTAAATCTGGAAGAGAAGGTAGTGACTCCAGGACACATGACATGAATAGCCTAGCCCAGGATGGTGTATGCTAGATGTAAAAACACTAGTTTAGCCAGTATTGCTATTAAGGGCCAGCTTTTGACAAAAAGTACTGCTCAGAGAAGATTCTCTTAACTCTATAATAATTTTTGAATCAAAGATGCTATCAATTATAAAATGCACTACCAAATTAAAAGCAGATAAATTACAAATTTCTAAAACAAATATTAAAAAGAAAAACTATAAATGAGACCAAGTTTGAGTTCTGGAGTTAGATATCTAGTCCTTCATATTATATTATCTTCTCTAAGAATGCAATAAATTTATATATTGTTACCATCTTAGACTATTTGAGGTTCACTGACTAAAACACCCATTTCAACGTGAACTATATAAATCCAAATAAATTTCATGTTACTTCCAACCTATAGACCTACAGACCAGGGCAAGAGAATTTCATCACTTAATAATACTTTAACCATGATGCCTGATTTAAAACAACAAAGAACATTCACTCACCAGCCAGAGAGTGTGTGTGTGCCTGTGTCTGTGTCTATGTGATTTTGCTGGAAACTGAATAAGGAGAAATTTTAACACTTTTAAACAAGCAGAGAAAAATACCAGAAACAAGATTAATGGATGGTGGCAGATCCTTCTTTCTCATAGTCTTTCTCTTTTGTGACTGGGGATCCTCCTGCAGGCACATCCCAGTTTCCTTCACTGCAGTCAATCTAGGTTCCCAGCGGAGTCAAAGCTCTAGTTCATTGTTCAAGAAATTAGTTTCAAGCCAACTTACTGACTGACACTTCTCTGACCTTATCTAACAGTTTTATTAATTGGATTTTTGCCTTCTTACTAATATCCCTTTTGACTAAGTCCCCATCTTACTTTCTCGAGTCCCAGTCTTAATAGAATCTATACAGTAGTCCAGTTGTCCAGCCTTGGGGCCCTGCTTTGCCCTGGTCTATTTTCCCAGGGACTGGAGTTCTGATCCTCAACCCAGGCCATGTGACTGTGGCCCTCTTCTGTTATATTCCTAGTCCAGAGTCCTTTCAAATGGTACCGCCCCTGAGAATCCTTCTTTGACTCCCTTAGGCAAACATGTGCATTCCTGTTGAATCCTATCCTGTTGAATTCCTATCCCCACTCCAGCTGAAACCTTGTTCCAAGGGTTGGTTCCTCTCACCTTTCAGACTTGGGTGGCTTGGCAGCCACTAGCTAAGGACCAAGCCCTTCTATGGAGCTGCTGTCTTGTTATTCTGTAGTTATAGCCATGATCGCCCCCTAGGAGTTTAAAGGGCAACTGCAAGTTTGTTTTCCTTGCGATTAGGAGATACCTCTAAGCTGTATTGTGACTACAATGTTAATAGGTTTGTTTCCTCACAGTACTATCAGGAGGCCAATGAACACGGTGGTTTAGATGCCAACCTCTGGACTGTCTGGATTCAACTAGTGACTCCAAACCTTACCAGTTTAGACAAGTCACATTACCTTTACAAGCTTCATTTCCTTCATCTGAAAATTGATAATAAAAGTACTTATTTCATATGATTGCTGAAAGGCTTGAATGGAATAAAGCATGTAGTGTTTAGCAGAGAGTCTGACACAGAAAAATCAATAACGTTTATTATCATTACTGCTACTTTTATCCTAATTAGTTTGGGTCTCCATAATGTAGAGACTGTGTCTTCATAGCTTTGTATCCTTAAGCCATATTTCAGTCTGGGCATCCCCAAATATTAACACTCTGAGCCTCCACTCCAACATTAGCATGGCATCTTGATTTTTCTGACACTGTTCTCCCCCAAATGCTTCTGAGAATCTCAGGAGTATCATATGTGTAATGTGATTGTCCTCATCCAGTTGTGGCTCCTGAGAAAACATTATTGTCCCCTTAGAGGCCCTGGCTCAGAGGGAGATGGCTGTAGGCATGTGTATGGGGAAGGGAAGGTGTTTCAGATGTAGTTTAGAGCCCCTGCCTGCAGCTCTGCAGTCCTCTGCTACAGCTCATGGTCACTGTGTTGGGAGGTCACTCCTCCCGACAACCATGTTCCTCTGGACTGGCAGCCTCCCCTAAGTCTCTGCTGCTCACCACTCATTCTCTCCGAATTATAGGAAAAACGCTTCTCTTAAGCCCAGCTCTTTCACAGGAGGATTCTAGACAGGATGGTTTAGACTTGCCACAAACTTTCCTTCCCAGATGATAAAGCCCCCCTGGTGGGGGCTGAGGAAAGAGGTGGGGAGGTGAGCACAGCCTCAACCCCCAGGCTCAGTCTGGTCAGCCTCTCAGACTTCTTCCTCATCCACGGGGCGTTTCTTACAGGGGACCCATTATTCCCATCTGTGATCTGTTTAGAGTCATCACTTGCACACCCTCTTGCCTCTGGTCTGACAACTATCTTTATATGAATGCCTACGTAGGAATTGTATGAACCTTAATTCCTAATATAGTTCAAGATATTTCTCACGTAACTCCTGAAGTCCATTTAACCAGGGAATGTAGCTGTTTTCCAAATTGTCTATGTCAGTAAGAGAGTTTTCTGCCCAGAGTGAAATGAGCCCCTTCAAGGTAAAAGAAAACTGGCAAATAGCACAAGTGGGATCACTGTCCTCAGCTTACATTCTCGTGGAAAAATTGGAAATAAAATAGTAAATAAATAAAGCTATTACAGATTGTAATAAGAATCATGCAGAAAATAAACAGCGCATTGTAAAGCAAGTGTCAGGAAAAGGCTGAGGAAGCAGCCTTTGACCTGAGATTTTCAAGGTGAAAACAAGCCATCCACATGAGTGGTGGAAGAGTAATGTACAACCACTAAAGAACTTTGAGCAGAAAGCGACATTTTCTAGTTTGTGCTTTTAAAAATATCATCTGGCTGTGTGAGAGAAGCGACTGAAGATAAGTAAGATAAGAGTGAAGGCCAGTTAGGAGGCTGCTGCAGTAGTGTAGGAGAAAGATAATGGTGGCTTGAACACAGATGGTGGCAATGTAGATGGAGAAAAGGAATAGATGCAAGACGTTTCTGCAGGTAGAACCTATAGGATATGATGAGGAGTTGAATGTAGGGAAAGATGGAAAGTGAAGAGTGAGAGAGGAATCAAAAGTGTTGTTGTGGATAATTGTGCCATTTTCTGAGAAGGAGAAGATTGGGACAGAGACAAGACTAGGGAAGGGAATCGAATGCTCTGTTTTGGATGTATTACCTTTCACATGCTAATAGACCTTCTTCTTGCTTAAGTACATGTTTCAGTTATTCTTTCAGAAATCTGTAGTTGGTAAATGTTTTGAATCCTGGTATGCCTTCATGCCTTAATTGCTATTAAAACATCTTACTCTCACCCTCACATTTGACTGTCTGCATTCTGCCTGGTTAGAATCCTGGGATAAAGTTACCTTCCCTTACCATCTGCTCCAAGATTTTACTCCATCATCTTCTTGCACTCAGGGTTGCTTTTAAGAAGTCTGATGTCCTTCTAAATCTTATTTTAGCATTAATAATCTGCTTTGTTTACCTCTAGAAGTGTTTATGATTTTTATTTTTATCCTCAGGATTTTGAAATTTTATACGAAAATGATAGTTTTAAAAAAAATTCTGCTCAGCCTCATGTATATGTTGTCTAAAAACTTACCATTTAAAAAAATTTCTGGGAAATTTTTATTTAAATAGTTCTTTAAATATGACCTCCTTCCATCTTTCCTTTTCTCTGAATCTGAAACTATAAGATAGACACTAGAACTTTTGGATATATTCCCTATGCCTCAGTCCTTCTGGGGGTGCCCTAGGAGAATTCATTGGCTCGATTTTCAAGCTGTCTAATTCATTTTTATGCTATCTCTCTATTAAGTTAATTTATCCAGTTTTTCTATAATTTAATCAGTTGCAGTTCTTATTCTTGAGATCTCCAGTTGGTTCTTTTGCATGACAGCATGTTCCTTTTTCATGAGTGCTATTTTCTTTCATCCCTCTGAGTATGTCTATTATACTTATTTTCATGCTCTTGCCTCTTTGCTCTGTTAATTCTGCTTGTACTATTCTAAGCACTTGTATTTACTGTTTATATTGTTTTGTTTTTAAGCTCTTGGCTTTTCTTAGTGCTTGGCAATTCTTCATTGTGTGTCCACAACTTGAGATTGTGTGATTTCCTGTTAAACTGTGTCTCTATGAACTAAGACCTACTAAGGGGAAGGATGGGAAAGCATGCTGAGAAGATATTCTGGCAGGTTCTCAGTGAGTTTGAAGAGGAGTGAGACATGCTTCCTGGTGCTGTACATGGGCAGCTGGTCTTCTGGGTGTGGTTCCCTTCCATTTCTTTCAGCCATTACCAGCCACCCTGGATATGGCCATGTCTCTCTGATCCAAGCTCATACATCCCTGCCACTACCTGGAGAAAGAAATCCCCACTGCAGCTGTTTGGTCCAGATTGTGACAGTGTTGATTCACTTGGCTGTTCTTGCTGGGGTATTCCAACCACCTTTCCTATTATTTCTCCGAGGCCACCTCCTGCTTCCAGTATTCAACAACTCCAATCCTATCTGCTTGTCATCCTCTGGGATTCCTAAGAGTTTTCTGTTTATATATTCCCTTTCTTATTTGTGAGCACATTTGTACATGATTTCTTCTTTAGTTACCAATATCTACCATTTTTAAGGATTTTATATGGAAGGGGACAACTTAGCTCATGCTCAGGCCAGTATATTGACAAGGAGGGTACCTGTTAGACATGTAAGTAGAGCTATTTCTAGGCACATGTATGCACAAATATGAGGATGGGGGCAGGGAGGCCTGGGCTGGAATTTTCGCTGTTTAGGTGAGGGAGCCAGCAACCTAGAGAGTATTAAGTGCTGTGCAGTCAGATGAGTCACTGAAGGAAGAAGTGTGGGTAGAAAAAAGAGGACCTAGAAGTGAAAGAGCACAGAAGTGTTCAAAAATGTGAAATGTATTGATACATATTGACTAGCATCTCCATTTTGTTAAGTGGCAACAAGTGAAGTAGTAATGTAAACATGAGAGTTCTTAAATTAGGGATAATTAGAAAAATGAAAGTGTCATACTCAATAATTTTACTAACTTTTTAGAGTTACTTCACTCTACCTTTTGCCTATTGTTTGAGGATCAAATGTCTGAAATCCTCCTCCACACCTGGCACAATGACTAAGATGTACATGGAAGAGAGGAGAGAAAGAGATGAATGTTGATTCATTTTCCTTAGAATCAATGAACAACAAATCCTAACCTGCTAGTAACATTTCTCTGATTCAGTCTTTTCCTACACTAACCAGTAGCGATTCCTACACTAAACATTTTAGAAAGCAACTGCCTGAGAGAGAAAAATAGGCATTTGCCTGCACCACATTTAGGGAAAGGGTGTTGTGCTCTCCCGTGGTTTTAAATACTGAAGTTATTCTTGCTCCAGGCAACCTGAACTTCCCTTTCCCACCAGCTTCACACATGCTCAGTCTCACTTTTATATCGCTCACCTATTCAAAAAACTGCTTACCATGGCAACCCTTGTCTGTGTGACAGGCAGTTATAATTTGCTTGGAAAAACTGCAACAAGGTGTCATTTTTCATAAACTCTTTATACTAAAATGCTTTCTTTTTCAGTGATTTCCAGTGACTTTGTTGTGGTCACATGGTCCTTGCCAAAAGATCATTTATAGGTGAAAAACATTATTAAGGAAAACCACACAATGCTCAATATTAGTGATGGGTGTGATGGAATTATTATAGCCTCTCAAAATAAGAAAATAATTGACTTTTGACTATCTCTTTTGTGCTACAGAAGCAGTATTCAAATAACACTTGCCTGAACTATGAAGTTCTACATTTTATAAAACTGTGCTTTGGACTGAACTGCTGTGAGGTATGAGGAAAACAGACATGGAGCCAAAAATAAATGCAACTCAGTTTTAATCCTACTCTGTGCCCCTGTCTATGTGTTCCATTCAGAAAAATTCAGACAGTTCCAAAAACCCTGCTATGGCATCGTGTGGTGGGCTCTAACAAAAGCAGACAAGAGACTTTGTCTGATCATGAACAATTATTCGCATGAATACATTCACAGATTCACTGAACTGCCTACCAAAAGGCAGTGAATGTAGGACAATACTGCCATATTTTAAATTCAAATATTGGTATTTCTGTGGTATTTGTTTCTGTGGCCCAAACATGTTTGGATCAATATGCTTCTTGTCACTAGATGTGTAATTCAAGCACCCCTAAAACAGGAACAATTGCAACTTTCCAAAACAATCGTTCACTATTTTCCAAATCAGATTATTAGTCTACACTTGGCATTCAGGGAGAGGAAAATATATTACACAAATGAGTTTGGTGCTCTAGACCCAGAGCATGAATGGAGTTAGTTTTAGGCTCATGAGGAATCTGGCCATGAGCAAGTGATGAGGGAATATATGACCCAGAGGATTAATCATTCTTATGATTTCTGATAGGTGCCCATCTTTAGCTTCACACCTCAGTATAAAAGAGGCTGGTGAAAAAATCTCTTAAAGAGATCTTGAAAAAGCAAGCTCTTTGACACTTTTACTTTTGTATCTTTTACATTTTGGTAACAGTTGAAGTTTGCTGTCATTTGTTTTTTAAGCTCAAGGCATCATTTTAGTAACAAAAAATTAATATAAATTTAGGTGACTAATTTTGTTACTTGTATAATTTTTTTTATTGGGGTATAGTTGCTTTACAATGTTGTGCTAGTTTCTGCTGTACAGCAAAGTGAATCAGCTATATATATACATATACCCCCTCTTTTTTGCATTTTCTTTCCACTTAGGTCACCACAGAGCACTGAGTAGAGTTCCCTGTGCTATAGAGTAGGTTGTCATTAGTTATCTATTTTACACAAAATAGTGTATATATGTCAATCCCAATCTCCCAATTCATCCCACACTCCCTTCCCACCCCCCTGGTGTCCATACATTTGTTCTCTACGTCTCTGTCTCCATTTCTGCTTTGCGAATAGGTTCATCTGTACCATTTTTTCCAGATTCCACATATATGTGTTAATATATGGTATTTGTTTTTCTCTTTCTGACTTAACTTCACTCTGTACGACAGTCTCTAGGTCCATCCATGTCTCTACAAATGACCCAATTTCGTTCCTTTTTATGGCTGAGTAATATTCCATTGTACATATGTACTACATCTTCTTTATCCATTCATCTGTCAATGAATATTTAGGTTGCTTCCATGTCCTGGCTATTGTAAATACTTGTATAATATTTTGACAAAACTTTAAAATGGATCACCAGCAAATGTTGGGCTGCCCTCCTAAGTATATATTTCCAAGGCAAAAATATCCTGTAAGCTTAATTTATGGAAAATTAAATCATCCTGTGTCCAGAGCAAAAACTGATTGAGAATGGATTTGAGAACCAGGAAGTTCATATCACTCTGCCACATATAAGGCGATACATTTTGAGATGATCCAAAGAATGGCTTGGATCTAAATGCTGTTAATCCAAAGCAGTCAGGAATATTTTCACTGCTTACAAGTCAGAACCCATGAGCAAAAATGAATTCCAGTGGATTTAAAAAAAATGGTAAGTAGACTAGATAGGTGAGTGAATATTATAGACAAAGAAGTTAGATAAATTTCCAGGCTAGGGTGTTCTTATTTTAAAAAGATTGTGAAAAACAAAACAGAATAAAACTAGTGCCCACAGCTGTTCATAGCCCCAAAGAAAATGTATAGGTTGGTAAAAACACAGGGCACAAGTTTTAAAGCAACTGGAGGTGGTCCATTAGAGAGAGAGAGATATTGCTGATTCAGCTGGCAGGGAAAGGCAAGCAGACTAGCTGGTGAGTGTGGCTAGAATCCAGCACCCATGTAGATGAACTTTTCTTAAAGAGAAACTCTTGTTTACTTGTATTAGGGGAAATAAGATGTAAATGTTGATAGATTTGTTGGTGGGTAGATAGGAAAGTGCTACTCTAGCTGTTTCCATTTTTTTAAAGCAAGAATGAAGCTGATTAGGAGGGAAAAGTTTATGTAGAATATTTGAAGATAGAGGAGAAATTATGAAATCATCACCTTGGAAAACAAGGGATGAAGCTTTTTAAATGAAAATTGCAGGATTCCTAGACCACATTGAGAGCCCATCTGAGATTTGAGATAATTAATTTAAAGTGAAATCAATCTGCTACATTGGGTCATTTTTCTTTAGGTACCAACTTCAAGAGATGAGTTTGAATGGAGATCACAATAATGTCTACCTTGTTGAGTTGTTAGGAGGATTAAATTATTTAAAGATGCAAAAAGCTTAGAGCAGTATCTAGCATCACAAGTGCTCAACTAATGTTAGCTAATAATTCCCATTATATAAAGTATGTGATGTGCTCAAGTTTTATAAGCTATAATATTTTCTACCCATTAAAAGCAAAACAAGTAGAGTTTGGAAAATTATAAACCATAATCATATGTAAGAAACTTTCTTCGATTAAAAAATAAACATGGTTTTAGGAATCATTATATTTAAGAAAACCAGTCACAGATATAAAATTCCCTAGATTCTGAAAACTGAACTTTTCACAGGTTTTCTACAATCAATGATAATTTACACAGATTAAAACTAAGTAGTAAATTCATTCTGAAAATGAGAATTCATTTATGAACAATTCCCCCCAAATTTTAAAGTATGGAAAATTTTGGTTCCATAATTTCATGTATTTGTCTTTTCTGCAAAGACTTTTCTTAGACCAATGATGTCACTTAAGTGTGCAATGCTTTGAAATGACACGTTAAAACAATGAACTATATAACTGATTATCTGTGTAGCTTTTCAAAATACTTCCACATTAAATTCAACAAGCAAATACTTGGTGTTTTCTTTGTGCAAAAAAAAAAAAAAAAAAAAAAGCCTCATGAGAAGCACCATAAGCTATGCCAGAAGGAAGGGCACAGTGCTGGCCCTCCAGGGATTTATCAGTTATTATAATTGATCTTCAACATTTTTAAGAAATAAAAGACAAGTATATTTTTCTCATTTCATAAACAAGGAGACAAAAGATTTTAAAGTTAAAAAAATACAGTTTGTGGAAGAGTTCCTGACTCTCAACTGATCACAATCAGATCACTCTGATCTATTCTCAGAGCTAATATAAAATGTCAGCTGTGAGGACTACCTGGACTAAGGAACTTAGAAACAAAAGCATTATTACTGTCATCATATTACTATTCCTAATACTGCTATTGTTACTACCATTACTACTATTAATTCAGAATAACATTCTTAACCATGTACCCTGAAAGTCTTCCACTCAAGTCCAGGTACACCCAACATGTATGGAGAAATTCAAAGTTTTGTGTATCAATCTTAAAAAATAAAATATTTTTAAATGATATACAGAAATCCAAAAATCATGTGGAAATCATATAATGTTGTATATTATATACATGCATATGTCTACTCTTAAACTAAGAAAATTTCCAGTTTTTGTCTTTCCTTCTTCTCCCCTTTAAAATTATTTTCTCTTTTCTTTCTGTTTTTAAAATAAGAAAATTTGGAGACCAACTCTACCCCCTGTACATTCCTCACCATGAAATGTTGCCTGAGAAGCTACAAACCAAACAGGCCTAAATATCTGGGTTCTTTGAAGATTTAGCTTTCCTTTTTTTTTTAGCTTTACTGACCTATAACTGATGCATAAAAATGCACATCTTTAATATATGCAGTGTGATGAGTTTGGGCATATACATACACCTGTGATACCATCACCACTATCAAAGTAAACATAGCCATCATCTGGAAAAGTTTCCTTGTGTCTCCTCTTTCTTGTGGCAAAACATATAACATGAGATCTACTCTCTTAAAATATTAAATACACAATAAAATATTGCTAACTGTAGATACTGTATTTTTACAGCAGATCTCTAGAACATTTTCATCTTGTAAAATTGTAACTTTATACCCATCAAATAAAAACTCTCTATTTACCCTTCCCTCTATCCCCTAGCAATCACCATTTCATTTTCTGCTTCTATAAGTTTGACTATTTAAGATATCTCATAAAAGTGTAATCATGCACTCTTTGTCCTTCTGTAATACACATATTTCACTTAGCATAATGTCTTCCAAGCCCATTCATTTTGCTGCAAGTGGCAGGATTTCCTTATTCTTTAAAGCTGAATAATATTACATTGCATGCATAAACCACATTTTTTATCCATTCATCTGTTGATAGACATTTGGGTTGTTTCCATACCTTGGCTATTGTAAATAGTGCTGCAATGAACACGGAGTGCAGATATTTCTTCAAGATCTTGATTTCAATTCTCTTCGCTATACAGCTATATACTCAGAAGCAGGATTGCTGGATAATGTAGTTCTATTGTTAATTTTTTTGAGGAACCTCCATACTGTTTTCCATGGTGGCTGTATCATTTTACATTCCCACCAGCAGTGTATGAGAGTTCCAATTTCTCTACATCCTTGCCAACATTTGTTTGTTAGCCTTCCTTTATATGAACAAAAACTTTAAGAAGAGGATCAATTAGGTAAGAAACACAGTTGTCTTCTGGGTTTGTTTGGTTAAAATGGGAGAAGGAAGTTTATAAGCATTTTTCATCTAAAAGGATTATTGTAAAACTCTTAGTTTAAAGCTAAGGGATTTAAACTAGAAAGAATGAAATTAGCTTACCTGATTACAACTAGAGAGTTTAATAAATTTATCCACTGACTGTGAAAGGTGGCATCAACATTTCTTGCTTGGTTAACCCAGAAATACCAACTTCATTGTAAATAGGTTTGCTTGGGGGAAAAAAATCACATTCTAGGATTTCCTTTAAGAAAAGTAAAAAAATTGTAGCTAACTACTAGTTATTCATCATTTTGTATTCTGTATCATATGGAGAGGAACAATGTTAATTCTATGATTTTTGTTTGTTTTTAGATCTTATTAGCCTCATAGCTATAATTTACAAGGTCTTTGAATTTCCTGCATTGTAAAAAGAACACATTTCAGAACTTTTCATTGAATTGTTCAAGAGTCTCTAATTTTAAAATGTTATACCTATTTTCAGCACATTTCATCTAGGGAAGATTTCTTACCTTTACTCTTGCAAACTGATGTTTCATAAAACAAATGACTAATTGAAATAGATGGCCTTGTTTGTAGCCATTCCATTCAGCACTGTTACCCACCAGTGACAACAAATTACAAACTGACTGATGAGGTTTCAAAGCAATTAATGGTCTATGGAATCCCACCAGACTTTGAGAGAAAAATTCTTCATCAATAAATATATTTGGTAATGTAAGCAACAGAATTAGAAGGAAGGTGACCAAACATTACTTATGTATGGTATGGAAAACTCAAACATAGTAGGTATCTAGTACATGAGTTACAAGTAACTAGTTTAAAACTCAGTAGGTAAGATTTGGGGGAGTTAAAATTTTTTCTATCTTCCTACTGGGATTCAGGTAGCACACTGGGAGTCTCAGGAACTACCGTTCAGAAAGTGAGTACTTCCAAATTAATAAAGGGAGAGGATGTTTAAGACATACTCAGGGAAAGTGCTGCTAATCACTACTGTACTATTGAAGTGGTCAGGAGTGGCTCCTTGGCCACTGATGCTGACATATGCTTGAAAGATAATGATAATATTTTAAACTAAGGGCATAATCACAAATGCTTTATTAATATTTATTGAATTATTCTAAGATATAGCTGCATTTTTTCATAACTTTTTACAACAGATCTTATAAAATGCATTGGCATCATATTCTTAATACACGATGCCATAATAAGCCCCTATAATTTTGCTATAACACAGCTGTTAATTAAAACAATGTATGCACTCCCTTCATCCATTAATTTAGATTGTTAGTATATAAAGCATGTTAAAATGACCAATATAATTTTTAAAATAATCATTTTTTGGATGAGCCTTTATCTACAATGACTTTTCTTTACTCTCACAGACATCTGTACCCATTATATCTTGAAAAAAAAAAACTTAGGTTACCAAATGTTTGGAGGGGTTCCTAAGTTAATAATGTATGCCCATTAGTTGCTTTTCTGCTCTGTGTGTGCTAGATCTGCTTCCTGAAAATAACACAGAGGGACATAGGAATTATTTCATGCTCATGTTTTTGGTCTTAATCTGCTTTCCTAAAGTCCAAGGAGTGCTCAAAAACTGCACACTCTAGTATTTTCCTGATTTCACAAACTATTATGTCATTTGAAGATACATCTTCTCCTGAAGACTATACCCTTGACTAATCTAAAATGGAAGGACTAATAAGAACCTGCTGTATAAAAAAATAAATAAAATAAAATTCAAAAATAAAATAAAATAAAATGGAAGTAGCAGTAATATAATGACAAGTAAGGTGCTTGTTCCTTGTTCTTTGTCCAAACAATGCCATCTATTTTGGGAACCTATCACATAAAAATGAAGAAGTTTGTAGAAGGAAAAGCTTTACATTGTGGAAATTTCAGCTTTGATCTTACTAAACTGCTTCCTCATTCCCATCACCAGCACATTTCAAGTAATGCTGTCAATGACATAAACATAACAAGACCTGAACAATATAGTATGAAAAATAGAAAATTTCCTAATAAACTCATTCAAAGAATTAGTTGTTGATTAGTATGTGTATTAGTCTTCTCGGGCTGCCATAACAAAATACCATAGATTGGGTGACTTAAACAACAGAAATGTATTTTCTCACAGTTTTAGAGAGTGGGAAGTCCAATATCAACTTACTAGCAAATTCAGTTTACTAGCAAATTCAGTTTCTGGTGGCAGTTCCCTCTGTGGCTTTCAGATGGCTGCTTTGTCTTCACATGGTGGAGACAGTGAGCTCTCTGGGTGTCTCTTCTTATAAGGACACTAATCCTATTTGATTAGAGCCCCACCCTATCTCCAACTACAGTTACATTTAGGGTTAGGGTTTCAGTGTATGAATTTGGGGAGGGAGGCACACAATTCAGACCATAGCAGAATGGTTACAATACAGGAGCAAAAACACACATGAATATTTTCTTACTCCTAACACTTTCACATAAACATCTCTACTTCAAAGGGATTTAAAAAGCTCATATTCTGAAAAACACACACTTTCATTAATGAAAGCAAAACTTTCCTATATTCCATGTGCAATAAATACCAAATTCATCAAAATTGTACCCTGATGATAATTGAGCTCAGACCTCACCCCAGACAGATTTAGGGGCTGGGAATACAACAGTGAACAAGACAGAAACATTCCTGCTTTCATGAAGCTTACACCCTACAGTGGAGAGAGGTGGTAACTAATATATAAGTACATAAGTAAGAAAACATCTGATAGTGGTAACTGCTATGAAGAGGAGAAGATAGTGCAATAGAGACAGTGGCATAGGGCCACAGTAGATTGTGGTTGAGGGCGTCTATCTGAGGAGGTCACAATGTGATGACAAGAAGAAGATGACTGTGTGAAGAGCACCCCAAGCACTGATAACAAAAACAACAAAAAAAGAATCAAACTTAGAGATTTCTTTTATTTATTGTTACATTTGAATGATTATTCAAATAATCATTTGAGAGTCAGCAATTCAATAATTTCCCATAGTTCTCTGTCACCAATGATCCAAGAAATAAACTCTTACTTAAAAGAATAGGGACTTCCCTGGTGGCACAGTGGTTAAGAATCGCCTGCCAATGCAGGGGACAAGGGTTTCAGCTCTGGTCTGGGAAGATCCCACATGCCACAGAGCAACTAAGTCCGGGCGCTGTTAGTGAGCCTGTGCTCTAGAGCCCGTGAGACACAACTACTCAAGCCCTCCCGCCCTACAGCCCATGCTCCATGACAAAGAGAAGTCACCTCAATGAGAAGTCCACACACTGCAATGGAGTAGCCCCTGCTCACTGCAACTAGAGAAAGCCCACGCATAGCAATGAAGACCCAACATAGCCATAAGTAAGTAAGTAAATAAATAAATATTTTAAAAGTAAAAGAATTTTAATTAAGCTGTTCTTTCCTGCCCACTACTGCTGTCTTTTAGCTGGACCAAGGGGAGAAATAGGTTCTCTCTGTAACGCACCTGGATTACATGTTTGTAATCAGTATACCCACAAAGGTGTCTACAGCTATAGAATTTTGTGGAATGTATGGAAGAGGATTTAATTCTCAGATTCATTACAACAGACTATCAGTATTCCGCAATTTGCCTCCCTCTAAACAAACATGATATTGAGTTCTTGACACAATCTCACATCATTCTCCAGTTGGAAGTCTTTGTTAGTGTTTGGCCATTTTCATTTGAACATTTAGCTTAAAATGTCTAGTAGGTGAATTAAATTCCAGGATGGGTTTGTGACAGCAAGTAGGAAATAGGAAACCTTAATAATCAAATCTGGACTTGATTCATAGAGTTAAAACGACTGAATCTTGCATTCCCTTTGGTAAGTGCCTGAGGAGAGCAGAAATCGTGAAAAGGCTCTCCAGATGCCCGGGGCTAAGAACAACCAGGTGATTATGAGTTACACATGTTTCACATTTGCTAATAAAAAGGTGACAATCACCCTAGTTTGCATTATTCTCACTTAAGGAATTTAAAGCACCAATGAAGGATTAAAATTAATTAAGCCAAGAGTAAATAAAAAAGACAAGGATTGAAAATGTGCCCTATGATAATATGGGTATACTTGCACATTATACTGCAAAGAGATATAGAAAATTCAGTACATTCACAAAACAGTCACATTAAGAAATGTACATAATTAAAATAGCCAGGTCAACATAGAGCTAAAGGAATCCAGATGACCAACTTATTTGCCTCTCAAAGACAATAAAGTTAAGGATGAACTCATTATACCTCATCTTTTGCTGTTTATGTTTTCTGTTGTCTTCTTGCTCAAGTTCTATGAGTCTTCAGAATCTTGGGTTTTATAAAGTAGGCAATGCAAAGGCAGGGTAACATCCTCCTTCAAATAGCACTTGTAATTCAGAAAGACGAAGAAAGTTTTTGCATTGCACCTGACACTTACTGTTTCTAGATCGATACTTTCCAAATTTAATTCTTAGAATCATGCTAAGAGATTATGATTTCAAAACAGCATGGCTGAAATTGCTTGTTCTACCATCTTTATTAGTGCAAAGAAAGATGTACCTTCATGCTATCTTTCTCCCCAGCAAGTATTTCAGATAAAATTACCTTCTCACACATTTGCTACATAAACAGAAGTCTGAAGGGGGTGTATATTTCAAATAGTGAGTTGGAGTATTGACATCCACGGTTAAAATTAACTCACTGACATAGAAAGCTAGGTGACATTTATTTAAAATCTTCTTAGGCATTATTTTGAGGTGGGCAGAATCACTTTCTATTTCTTAATTGACTGACATCTTGAAACTGCTGTATGTCCTAAACAATCTTCTTTTCTCTGCTTTACTTATAAATTTATAAAAACTTCTCATTTCCTGTAAAACGAAGGTGCATCTCATTAGCAGCTTGGCAATCTTGTTTCACAAAATTTTCTAGATTTCTCTGCCTCTGAATCTCCATTGCCTTTCCTTTCCTCATCTCTCAGTATGGTGCTACTTGTAACCACACTAACCATGTGTTTTCATGTCAACTTACCTTTACTTGTGCTGCCTGCCAGCCTGACTGTAATGCTCTTTCTTGTCTCTGCCCTGTCATCCAAAGCACTTCTCTATTTAAATGCTTTTTGTCTTCCAGAACCAGATCAAATGTGTCCTCTGTGTGTCTTCCAGAGCCAGATCAAATGTGTCCAAATATACTGCTGATTCTCCTAACAAAAAGTAGCCATCCCTATACTGCACCTTTACTACAGCACAGTTTGAATTACACTAGAGTTATCTGTGCACCTGTTTTCCTACCTTGATAAACTGCATATTCATCTATGTAGCCCCCTTAGGGTCTACAACTATACCTGGCATGCAGTAGGTAGCTGATAATCATTTAATTGAATTGGCTTTGAGGAGGTTAATTATTTCTTTTGACATCTATCTTGATCTAGAAAGTAATGGTTACCATACAGCAGAGACTCAGTACTGTTCAGAGAAAGGAAATCTAGACAACAGCCATTCAAATCTGTTGTAAGTAATCACAGATTAGAACAGTCTTGTGCTGGAGTATCAACACAGTGCAGTTGAGCTTGGAGCTCTTGAAAATAAGCCCCGAAGACACTCAGAGTCATGACCACAATGAAAAAGCTCCATCTGTAGAGTAAGTAAGCAAGAGTGCTTTGCTCAGTCATCAATCAACCGCCACAGCTACTTGTTAATTAATGAAGCCGAGTTTTTTCCCTGATGGCAACAACACTTGGTTATATTTGTGAAAGGAGAACTGATTTTGATTGACTCAGACCCCCCTGTTTGCTGTGTCATGAACATGTAGCTGGATGACTAACTGAATGACTGGCTTCTCACTGGAAAGCTCTGGACCCTTCACCTAAGCTACTACATTAGTCAAGTGCCCATACTGAGAAGACAATCTTGCTCTTGCTCTGAGTTGATAGAGCTGTAGCTCTGTTATGATGCAGCATAGTCTAGTAAAAGAACACTGGTCAGGAAGGTATGAGCTAGGGATCTAGTCCTGGATCAGCCCCAGATTAACTTGGGACCTCTGAGAGCATGTTGTAATGAAGTCTATCTTCAGATACATTTCTTGATTCTGACTCAGCTGCTTAGTAACTCTCATGCTAGTGATTTGCTTCTCTGAGCCTCACTGTCTTTGGGAAATCAATTAAAGTTTAATTGAGATGCTATCCAGGAAAAAGTCTGACATAGTGCCCAGGACAACAGCACTAAATAGTGATCTAAATAAGCATAAATGTTTATTTTCACCCTTACCAGCCCCAACCTTTTTGTTTCCTCATCCATCCATGTGAGAATCATATCCTGCCTCTCTCAGTGTGGACAGGATTGAGCAAGTGAGACTTACACTGAATAGCTGCATCTTCTTTAGAGGGCTTCCCTAAACATAATCGGAAGAAAGATTCACAGGCATTGGGAAAACAGGACCAGGCATTGACCTGGTCATTTGGCAGAGGAGCAAATTGTTGAAGCATAAAGTGCTCAAGGAGTGGTTCTCAGCAGGCCCAGGTGATGGGAGGAAGATTAGGAACTGCTCACATAATAGTGAAGGATTTATATGACCATTTTCCTTACTTACCCACATCCTCAAGAATACACATTCATTAAGACCGCATCATGCTCAGTGAGCTAAGATATTTCATATAACGTAGTAAGTGAACAGAACTTTCCTCTTACCAAGGAAATCTACTGAAAGGGTCACTGATCACCTCTTCCACGAAATGGAAATAACTGCTTAACAGATGCTTGCCTCCAATGGCTGTTACAATGATTGCTATACATTTTGCAAAAACATTAAAAAGTGGTTACAAATAAACTCTCCAGATTTGTATTTTAAAGGCCTCAATACAGTATGAGGCTTCCTGGTACTTCCAAATTCCCACACGTGGCAGACATTTGATAAATAACCCCATTACAGATAAAAAGAAATTGCTGCACTAAATTCATAACTGAAAGTGCATCTGCAATTCTACTTTGCCAGTTAATATCTATATTAAGCTTCTTTGATTAGACCAGTTAACTCTAAATGACAAGGTAGATTTGAATCAAGAATTCTTGTTCTGAGGCTCACTGCATTTAAAGTTACTGATGAATTTCATTTTTGGAATGATAGGATACAAAAAGAAGCCCTGTAAAAGTCTATAGTTCTAGCAAAGACACTGAGTATTCATTCAATTCTCTATATTCTTTTTTCACAAGATGTGCAATTTAGCTAACGTATGCTGATTGTTCTCAGTAATTGTATATTGTGGAAGAATACCACTCTTTATCCAGTGTACTGAGTCTCTTAATCACTAACTTGAGCTAGTTTCTATATTTAAACACTTTGTGAAAAAAAATCTTTGGAGGGAAATTTACACTAACAACCACTGGTTCCATCATCAACTGATGGCTTAATCACCAATAGCATAGCCATTTAAATTAGCCTCCTGTGGATGATTAGACAATGTAGCCAATGAACCAGTGAGAGGCACCTGTGTAAAATGGGCAGTAAAAGTCATGGAAAAGCTCACTCCCAATTAATAAATGAATCAACAAACCAATGACAATCTCATCAGTACACTGAATGACTGATTTCTCCTTATTGTCAGTGGTTAGTTTCCCTTTGGAGCAGCAAGTCCTATTTCTCATTGTGAAAAGTGATTGGATAAGGAAGGACAACTAGATTAGTCCATTTCCCCATGTCCATGTATTCCTTGCAGAAAAAAATTCAGTTGGAGTCAATGTGTTCTTGCACTGTTTTTCAAACTAAAATCTATCACCCATTAGCAAGTTGTGAAATCCATCTAAGGTACCATAGTCCGAATGTGTCACCCCCAAATTCATATGCTGAAATCCCAGCCCCCAAAGATGATAGTAGTAGGTGGGTGGAGCCCTCATAAATGGGATTAGTGCCTTATCAAAGAAGCTCCAGAGAGCTCCCTAGCCTTTTCCACCATGTGAAGACACAGTGAGAGGACACTGGCTATGAACCAGGAAGAGGGCTGACCTGTTACCTGTTACCTGTTACCTGACCATGCTAATGCCTTGATCTTGAACTTTTTAGCTTCCATAACCTTGAGAAATAAATTTCTGTTGTTTATAAGCTACTCAGTCTGTGGTATTTTGTGATATTAGCTCAAACGGACTAAGACAATGGGTAATGACAACCATCTAACACATGTTCCTGTAAGTTGCATTAAAAAATATTTGAAAGCCACTGAGTTATATACATTTTGGATTAAATATTAGCATTAAGTACTTTTGGGCCAGGTAAATTTACATCAAGCCAGATTGCTGAGATAATTCAGAATCAATAGGTCATCTTCTATCCCCTACTATCTTAAAAAAAAAAAAATCCAAAATCCACTTGCTCCTAAATGATCAGTTACATTCGGAGGCAGTCTGATGCTGGTGATACAACAAGCCCTTCCACTGGTACCTAGTATTCAGCATACTTCTAACTATAAAATGGATGCTGTAATTTCCTACTTGCAAAAAACAGAGTAAGTAGTGGAGGATTCAGGTTTTGTGGGACCAAAACTTATGATTTTGGGGGCCCGCTATAAGGAAAAGAATATCAAGTACTTATACAAAATTAGGTATGAAAGGCAATATTTATATAGAATGAGAAAAGAAATTATAACAAATCCTAGACCCTTAGAGTTTTATGTTTCTTTCTTTGAGATTTCTTTGGGCAGTTTGCTAGATATGCTTACATGGAAATGCTTCCTGACTCTAAGCAGGCTTTCTCTCCTCCTGGACCACTTTACAATTCCCAGCAATTCCCAACACTCACAGGGACTTTAAAGCTCAAAGCTTTGTGCCCAAAACTCCTCTTGGGCCCAGAAAGCCTCAAAGGCAACACTTGCACTGATGAAGGACAAACTCAATAGGAAGAGATTCTAGAAGACTCTCCTGCCAGAATTCTGTTCCTCTAACTGGATCTGATTCTAAAATTTCCATTTATAAGGGAGAAAACCTATGTTCTAATTGCAATTTCTGCAGTTGCAAATGATGCTTGAAATTAGTATTCTAATCAGACAGTGTCTGAGCTAAGAGGTATCCTTCACACAGAGATGAGAAACAGAGACCTGGCAAACCGCGGATGCATTCCTACTTTGTGGCAGAGTGGAGTCTACAGCTGTGATTACTGACTTTGGACCTAGAGTATTTCACATCATTTGACCTGGCTTTCCACCTATTAGACTCATTAGACTCAGGTACACTCCTGTGAAAAGGTCCTTCCAATGAAATTCCTTTTTTCTGATCAAGCAACTGTAATTAAACACAGTGGTTATATTCTGAGCTTTCAGGGTAAAAGAACAGAAGTCAAAGTACTATATATATCTATATCTATATCTATATATAGATATAGACATATATCACATAGCATTTTGGTAAAACACATGATCTGTTGGTATGAAACAATTCAATGGAAAAATCCCCTATTGCTGCCTCTGGGTAGGGGAGACTAACTTGGAGCCACAGAGAAAAGAAACAGCATCTTTAGAGTGGCACTGAGGCTAGAATTTATGTTCTCCTCAGCCAACTGCACAGGAATCTAGGCAACTTGTCAACATCTACACGGTAGGGTTCCCATGAGTAGGTCTTGTGCCTCATCTAACCCTGTGCCTTGAGCCTCACAAAGTTGCTACCACAGACTGGGATTTGTGTGAATTGGGGGCAGGAGAAATAGGTGAAAGAGATGGTATTTATTTAATTTTTAGTTTTTTTTACTGAAAGAAGTCTACCATTTATCTATGGCTAGCCAAATCTCTGTGCAGACAGAAAATCACCATTCTGGGGACCTTTTAGTTTTATGAAGAATTATATTGTAATATAATCAAATAAATATAAAGCAGTAGATAACTATTACCCTGAGAGGAAAGATAAGGAATATTTTGTGACCCAAAGGTCACTTGAGAAGGAAAGAATTAGGCACATCTTCATAGGACCCAAGGAAATTCCTGGGAGGGACATTTATCTGGTCTATTCTTTTTCGTGGATCAAATTCTAGGTGGATTGAAATATTCCCAGATGTTTTCAAATTGCAAAAAAGGTCACAAGAATATAATTTGAGAGACAGGAAAGCAGTGACCAGAGGAGTGAAAGCATTTAGGAATTTCCCTCCCTCCCCCAAACTAAGAATGGAAGCAGAACACATTCTAACAGTGAACTAGGGGCTTCCCGGGTGGCACAGTGGTTGAGAGTCCGCCTGCTGATGCAGGGGACACGGGTTCGTGTCCCGGTCCGGGAAGATCCCACATGCCTCAGAGCGGCTGGGCCCGTGAGCCGTGGCCGCTGAGCCTGCGCATCTGGAGCCTGTGCTCCGCAACGGGAGAAGCCACAGCACGGAGAGGCCCACGTACCGCAAAAAAAAAAAAAAAAAAGAGTGAACTAAATTTGGGAAACTAAAACATGCTGTATTTAGGGGTACTCAATTTATCTTTATTATTACTATGATTTTAGCAAGTTTAAAAGGTGATTGGAGCCAGATGTGGATGAGGGGAATCATAGCCAGTGTTAAAAGGCAATTGCAGGGCTTCCCTGGTGGCGCAGTGGTTGAGAGTCTGCCTGCCGATGCAGGGGACACGGGTTCGTGCCCCGGTCTGGGAGGATCCCACATGCCGCGGAGCGGCTGGGCCTGTGAGCCATGGCCGCTGAGCCTGCGCGTCCGGAGCCTGTGCTCCGCAACGGGAGAGGCCACAACAGCGAGAGGCCCGCATACCGCAAAAAAAAAAAAAAAAAAAAAAAAAAAAGGCAATTGCAGAAGCTCACAGTGTAAAAAGATATTCTTATTATGACTCAAAGAAAGTCTAAAAAAATTTGATTTAACTATATTAAAATGGGACAATTTACCAGGCTCAAATATTAAATGGTATAGTTGCCCAATTTCTTTTATGATTGGATGCTTCATAATGTTCAAAAGATGGGGTACAAATAAAATTAATAATAAACTCCAATATTTTTAAGATTTGATAAAATTTTGATGGATGTTTTTATTTTCAGATTAATCAGCTGCCCCAAAATGATAGTGATTTTAAAAGGATTTATTTGTAAACAACTTTATTGTTGCTTAAATTGAAATAGTATTTATGAAGAGAGATATAATTTCATCATTTTGTCATTGACACCTCTTTTCTAGAACTGAATCATCTTTAGATTCTTTCTTGTACCTTCCCAAGAAAAAGAAGTCTTGGTTTACTTCATTGCAATTACATCTATTCCTTTCTCTTCCCTCATCTTTTACCACCTCAAGTTTTGAATTCTTTATCAAGTGAGATGTCATTTAAATTAAGAGAGATCTCAACTTCCTTTTCTCAAGTTGTAATAACCTGCTTTTGGTTTAGGAATAGAGGAAGGTCTTAATATTATTCTATTTTGTTCTTCTCTTAGAATATGAAATCTTTGACATCCATGACTATTGCAAGGTTTGAATTAAATACAGCATCTTAATATAATTATATTTAAATGTTATTTAGATTTAATTACATATAGAGAACGAATATGGTAAGAAAAACTTTTAGAAGTATAAGAAGACCTGAAAATTTCTTTTAAGGAGGTTTTCTTGTTCCTTCTTAAATTTTTGATTTGTTGGGCAAATACTCTTTTGCAACTTATATAATACAGTTATACAAACAATTATTAAATCATATAAAAATTCAAAACAAATTATAAAGGGATAAATATTATTCAAAATAAAATGAATTGTGAATAGTTGTGGCTGTCAGGGAAAAACCAAAGAAACAAGGGAAAATTCTATTCTAAACAGAAATGGAAGCAACAATTTTGATTACTTTATGAAATATGGATGGAAGATCATTTTTTATAGGGATAAGAAAATAGACAATGACCTACCTAGCTGAATAAAATCAGTGAATGATCAAGTTACATAGCAACTGAAATTAATATGTGGTTAATAACATTCTGCTTGGAAATTGTGCCAATTTCTCATGCTTAATAAATATTGATGGTTTGCTGAAAGCAAACTTAACAAGTACTTAAAGTTTCATTTCATTATGTTTACTAATCTTCTGTGAACTTGGCTTTCTTTATTATCAGAGTTTGTGACAATGCAGTATCAGGATAGAATCTGGATCTGCCTACTCCAATCTCATTTAAACTTATAATCTCTCCTCACATCTGTGGGGTGTCTAGATGATCATATAGACACTCATTTTAATAAAGCAGTTCAATTAAAATATTTATTAGCAAGGACCCCATGGGAGAAGTCACATTGTGGAAAGACTTGGCTGAGAGGGGTAAAGAAATTAAGCCAAACTCATTAGCCCTAAAAACTAACACAATATTCTGCAAAACAATCAGAAATCAGCATGAACAGAGACTTAGTTGACAATGATGCATGTTGGGTCCATTTTCTAAATACTGAGTGCATTTGTATCAGGAATTTTGCTACACAAATGCTTAGATTGTATATGGTACTGATATGACATGCCAATATATTTTCAAACACCTAAAATAAGAGTGGTATTATTAAACTTGTATTAAACTTAGTAACAACAGCTTAGGGATTGATCCTATTTTGGAGTGGAAAATCAAATGCCTATAGAGTTAGAAAATAACTAAAAGCAATAATGCCCTATACCCTATAAGGATTTGGTGCAAGGCTGTGTGGTTTAGTAGTGTGAATTAAAATCCCAACTTCACCAATCATTAATTGTTTGATCTTAGGATAGTTAGTTTATAAACCTCAATTGTCCCTATCTACAAAATGATTTTAGTGATCTTTGATGTTATACTGTATTTGTTTTGGGGTGACAAGAACCATGCTCATATAAGATGGTAGACTTAATCTAGGACTTTCATAGCTAGAGAGAAGTCAATGCCTGGTTTCACAGCTTCAAAGAACAGGCTGATTCTTTTGTTAGGGGCTAATGCAGCTGATGACTTTAAGTTGAAGCCAATGCTCATTTACCATTCTGAAAATCCTAAGGCCCTTAAGAATTGTGTTAAATCTACTCTGGCTGTGCTCTATAAATGAAATATAAAGCCTGAATGACAGCACACCTGTTTACAACATGGTATATTGAATATTTTAAGCCCACTGTTGAGACTTGCTGCTCAAAAAAAAGAAGTTTTTTTCCAAACATTACTGCTCATTGACAATGCACCTGGCCACCCAAGAGTTCTGATGGAGATGTACAAGGAGATTCAGGTTGTTTTCATGCCTGCTAACACAACATTCATTCTGTAGCTCAAGGATCAAGGAGTAATAACGACTTTCAAGTCTTATTATTTAGGAAGTACATTTCATAAGACTACAGCTGCCATAGATAATGATTCCTCTGATGGATCTGGGCAAAGTAAATTGAAAAGTTCTGGAAGGGATTCACCATTATAGATGCCATTAAGAACATTCATGTTTCATGGAAAGGGTTAAAATATCAACATTAACAGGAATTTGGAGGAAGTTGATTCCAACCCTCATGGATAACTTTGAGGGGTTCGAGATTTCAGTGGAGGAAGTAACTGCAGATGTGGTGGAAATAGCAAGAGAACTAGAATTATAAGTGTAGCCTGAAAATGTGACTGAATCGTTGCAATCTCATGATAAAAGTTTAATGAATGAGGAGTTGCTTCTTATGGATGAGCAAAGGAAGTGGTTACCTGAGATGGAAGTTACTCCTGGTGAAGATGCTAGGACGACTGTTGAAATGACAACAAATGATTCAGAATATCACACAAACTTAGTTGATAAAGCAGCAGCAGGGCTTGAGAGGATTTGACTCCAATTTTGGGTAAAATGCTATCAAACAGCATTGCATACTACAGAGAGATCATTTGTGAAAGGGAGAGTCAACTGATTCAGCAAACTTCATTGCCTTATATTAAGAAATTGTCACAGCTACCCAACCTTCAGCGACCACCACACTGATCAGTCAGCAGCCATCAATATTAAGGCAAGACTCTCCACCAGTAAAAAGATTATGACTTACTGAAGGCTCAGATGACAGTTAGCATATTTTATAAATAAATTATTTTAAAATTAAGGCATGTACAATGCTATTACACACTTAGTAGACCATAGTATAGTATAAACATAACTTCTATGTGCACTGGGAAACCACAAAATTTGTGTGATCCACTTTACTGAGATATCACTTAGTCGCAGTGGTCTGGAACCTAGTCCACAATGCCTCCAAGATACGTCTGTAGATTACATCAAGCATTTAGTAAATTACATAGCTTAAAATTTCAACAAAAATATTTGTTGATAATAATGTCAACAATGGTATACCTAAACAGATCCCTCTCTGTCTGTAAACACATGCCAACGATATAGATGAAATACTGATATATAGAAAAACTGACTTCTGCTTCCAGTTAAGATATACTATGTCAATACTTATGCTTATAACAATTAGAAAAGCTGACATTACAGAAAAAATTTAATGTTAAAAGTATCAGAGAGCTGTAGAAGTAATGAGAACTAGAAGGACTCAATTTCCACAGAGGGGCAAAGTATCCAAAAGTAAGGTAAGCTGTTAGATGATTTTTCCCCCATATCATCTGCTGATTCTAGGTACAGGATAGATGTTAAGAACAAGGGCTTGACATAACCTCAGGGCCACTGATGTAAAAAGAAAAACAAGAAAAACTTTTAGCAATCACAGAAGTTGCAGTGACAAAATTGGAGAGACCTAACGGGACCTTAAACAAAAAGTCACTTCCCCTACCCTTGACATCCCTTGAATTCTGAAGTTCAATGGAAGACAAAAGAGCTAAACTGAAATCTGTGGAAAGAGTGAAATATCCTATAGTTTCATGGTACTGAGAAAACCAAGACCCATCAGGAGGAGGAGACAATTTTAAAAAAGCAAAGAAGAGACAAAATCCCTGGAATTTGTGAGTTGATACTCAGTTTAAGAATCTACAGGTAGTTTTCCCTAAGGACTCATACCAATGTTGAGCATAACTGGACGCTGAAAATCCAGACTCGGATCTGGCAGAAGCTGCTTCTGAGATACATTGAAAACAATGGAAACTTTCGCATTTGTGTAGGGCCGGAATGATAAAATTGGAGACCTGAGGACATCAAACACAAGGTCAGTTTCCCTCTCAAGACGAAACTGTGAAGCTCCATGGAGTGTGAGGCTAAAGAGCTAAGGTTAATCCTCTCTTAGGCAGATGTAATTCCTGAGGTGTTTCAGAGCTGAAAAGACAAAGATTCATCAGGCTCTCACTTGAAATCCCTGGTGGCCATGCCCTAGGAATCAGGGTGACCCACTCATAGATTAAATCTGATCAAAACTGCAACCTACTCTCAACACAACCTAATCCTTGATTGTGTTGAATTGATAAACCCTCCAACCCTATCATATCCTAATTTCCACCTTCTTAACAGAGGAGACATTTAATCCTCTCTGGTAGAAGAGAATATCAGCTAGAGAGTATGTGGATTTTAAATATACAGTGCCTGGCATATAATAAAATGATAGACAATAGGAGCAGACCAGTTAATAATCCACATTTTGAAGCAGCCAAGACATACTTAAAACAACTATTAGTATTGAATATGTCCAGTAAAATAGATGAACAGAATAAAAATACAGAAAATGATTAGAAGCAAAATAATTAAGAATTGGAATCTATATAGAAGAATCAAATGGGTATTCTAGAACTGAAAATACAATATCTGGATTAAGAACACTAAGTTTTAGTAGATTAGATACAAATGAAATCAGAATTAATGAACTGGAAGACAAGTCAATAGAAAATACTGACGTTAAAACACAGAAGAATGAAACTTAAAAAAAGAAAGAGCAAAAAGAAATGTAGAATATACTCAAAATTTCTAATATGTGTGAAAGTGGAGTTCCAGAAAGACAAGACAGAGAAAATGGGACAAAAGCATTATACAAAGAAAGCAGGAAAATTTTCCAAATCAATGGAAAAGATTTATTTACAGATGCATGAAATTTAACCAAGCAGGATAAATACCAAAAACCACAATATAATTGCTAAATACCTAAGACAATTAATAATCAAAGGACAGCTAGAGAGAGAAGACATTAAAACAATCAGCCGGAAAGCTGACTTCTCAATAGAAATAACATATGCCAGAAGATAATGGAAAGAAATGTTTGAAGTGCTAAAAGAAAATAATTGTCAATTTAAAATTCCATATCAAACAAAAATATCTTTCAGCAATGAAAGTGAAATAAAGATGTTATCAAAGGAAAACTAAAGCAATTGGTTTATAAGAGGCCTGTAAAAATATACCCTAAAAGAGTCCTTCAAGCCAAATGTAAACACAGAAATGCAGGAGGAAATAAAGACTATTGGAAAATATAAATATGTGGGTAAATATTTTTAAAAATTAATAATAACATTAATAGTAATGTCTTTTGGAGTTTAAAATATAGGGAAAATTAAAATGCATGACAACAATAATGCAAAAGGTCAGAGAATGGTAAATGGAGACTATATGTTTTAGGATTCTACATTATTTTAAAAGTATTAAAAGTAATAATATGTATTATATTTCAATAAGTCAAACATATATTTTGTAATCTCTAAGTTATCCATTAAAAGAAGAGTAAAGAAGGTATAATTAACAAGGTAATACTAGAAAAATATGAAACAATACAATAATGACACATGAAAGGAAAGGAAATATTCAGGGGTAGAAAGGAAGAAGAAATAAAGCTAAAACGGTAAAATTTTGAGTGGATAACTCTATAGCCACAGAGGAATGTTTGAATGGCATAAATTCTAATGGTTAGGCTCTGCAGTTTTTAACATCTACACAGACTGAAGAACATGATTTAGAACCCAGGTGAGACTGCAGGTTGGAACAGAGATTTTTGCATAAACCTTAGAGTCTTTATGTGCTGGCTCTCATGAAAAGAAGGATTATAAATACCCTACTCTCCAGCTCAGGAAAGTAACACCAAAACTTGCCTTTGCTTCAACTTCAAGGCAAGACAAGACAAGACAAGAGAAGACAAGATAAGGTGGCTTACTTTAAGAAACCCAACTCTAGGCCTGTACTATATGTGGATCTATGGAATTTGATTTTATAGGGGCAAAATGTAAAAACTTGTCTTGGACTAGTGAAATCATGAATTCATCTACGAAAAGAAATTCTAGCCATCTTTCAACAAGTCAGTAGGTACAGATCTCTTTAAAAATAGGCTAAAATTTCAAAATTAAAAAATATGAAAGGAAATGATCCACCATGAAATAAATTCAATAGTCACAATAAACTAGAGGATTTGCCTCCAAGAACTTAATATTAATTGAACCACAAAATTAGTATACTTGAAAGGATTGAAGGCATATAAGCAGAAATAGAGAGCATAGTGAAAGAAAAAAAATAATAAAAACTAAGACAAAAGAAGTTGCTTTAAAATAACCAAATAGAACTTATTTACTTGTGTGGGAAAATAATCAAGAGACTTGAATACCCATCTATGCTATCATTTAAAACAAAAATTCTATTTAAGATATTTTTAAATAAAGACAGATACTGGTGACTCTTAAGACCCTTGATAAAAGAACTAAGTAAGTTATATAAGGAAAAAAAAAAAGGTTGGCCTAAAAGAAGAAACAGGATACAAGAAGCAATGGGAGTAGAGCAATTAGAAAATATCTATGTAAATATATATATATATATATATATATATAGACTTTTATACTTAAATAAACAAGTCAACAATACAAATGACTAAATTTACTTTTTTTTAACCCTTAGTTGAAAGTTCTCAGCTTCATTCTCTATTTTATTACCATAGAAAAATATTTCCAAGAATTCTTTAGATCAACTTACACTTTAAAGTGCTCTTCGAGTTCTTTAAAACTCATCTTTTGATTTAAAAAAAAAGTTTTTTTTCTTAACTGCTCCAAGAAAACAGTTGGAGACTGATTCCTTTGCTCCGATATGAACACAAGGTAATTTTTATTCTAATTTTTGGCTTAGATCATTTTAAACTTGCCACAATTAAGAAATTATATTTCCAATAGAAAAAACTAAGATATAGGTAGATACAGATATAGACATATGTACACAGATGCATATATACACACGTATGCCAGTTATAACTTAATCTTATAAAAGATTATATTTCTATACATATTTATACATTTTAATTTGGTAAGTCAATGATTTCAATAGAGGGCCAGTCCTCTCCTGTATACAGTACATCCTTATATTTCTAAAAAACTTTTTTTATAACTCCTATTTTTCAGAACTGGATAAAACTATGTTTTAGTCAATGCTATTCTTATTCATTTTACTGATGCTGCTAAGCATATTAAGGGAAAATCTTACAATAGCTCATCATGAACATTGATTTAGTTCACTTATGCTGATTCTAAGTCACCTATAATGTAATATGAAATTCACATGTGTTACAGATTGGTAATTTGGTCCATAGGCCACACTATCTCCACTCCCAAATTGACCAGGGATGTTAGAAAATAATGTAATGGTTTAACTCAAATTTCCAACTTTTAAAAAAAACTTCTCTTCCAATTGGATGTGCTAATAAGCAGAATTGTAAACAAAAGTTTATCAGTAACCAAAAGGAACAGTAATAGCAAAAGATATGACATCCTCAAACTAAATAGTTGGCATTAATTAAAAACTATTGCTTTTTAAAACAGGTTTTGCAGCATGCTGAAATGGAGCATTTCCTAAATTGTAAGATGCTTTGAGAAAAATACATCTTGCAAGTTAGTTTTGGGTGTCATATTTTCTAGTGTCACATATTGAAGAAAACCTCACAACTTGTCAAATTCCCAACACCCATGTGACTCATCAATATGTAATAATTTATATGGAAGAGCTAGCTTAACCTTTTACTCAAATCCAATGGGAAAACGACTGGCTCCAAAAAAGTCAAGTCAAATTTTTAAAAAGGTCAACAAAATTTTATCTGTTATTGCAAACATTCCAACAACCAATAAAGTTTGGGATAGCAAAATATTCCTTCAATTTCTGTAGTTTACACAAAAGTAATGCCTAATCACATCTAGACTTCTGTGACTTAGGAACATATTGGAATTAAATACTGAAATAAAAATATGTCCTGGAATTATCAGAGATGTTCACATCTTTTGAAAATTAAAAACCTGATAATTCATAAATGGTTGAATCACTTTATATCAATGCTTTTTGTATTACAACTCTAACATGAAGAAGGTGAAGTACATCAGCACAGAATGAGTTAATTCTAATTGATTAGGAGGATATATTCCTGTGATCTTATGGCTGAGTTCTTAGCAAAATGTGATACATTTACTCAACCAATTCTAGACAGGAAAAGGAAAAAGAGAGGCCATTATTATGATCTGACATCCTTATTCTGCTAAATACTGTATTTAAAATAATGTAAATAATGAAATCGAACATAATCATTTTTTGTCCCTTGTGGCCGAGGTCCACATTAAGGAATGTTGTGTAGCCAAGATACAGATTATTATCATGTTATGCCTATCTGTCCATTTATATACATGAAATAGGGTCACTCTGGCCAGATTTCCTTATACACTAAGCATGTCCTTTTTCTTAGATATTTATGTCTCTTAGATCTCAATTTATATTATACTTCCAACATACAGTTCACATTTCCATTTTTATTCTTTCCTGTTTCAAAAAACAAGAGACTTTCTTGTTATTACATTGATACAAATCCTTGCCTTCATTTAGGAGTGACTGGGTTATATCCTGGACTTTCTTTTATATAAATAATCCTACATGGGACGTACTACCAGAAAGAGGGCAATTCAGATAGCCTATTATGAAAGAAGAGCAAAAAGCATCAAATTTAGTTAGCAGAAACAAAATGAGTTAAGATATATTCAGGAGAAACTGAAGAGGTCAGTAAGAAATTATGGAGAAATGGAAAAAACATTGAGAAGAAACAGATGAAACCATGAAGGTTAAGCGTTTTTTTTATCACAAACCTGAAGTGAGCCAAGAACACAGTGGGAGCTTTATCAGGTAGAGTTAAAGTTTCAGTAAAGACTGGACTGTCCACAATCTTTTTTATGCCACCCTAACAGGTTTCCACCGTGATAATGACCTTTTAATGAGAAAAAAACATGCAAATGAGAGAAAAATAGTATTAATAGAACTACATGT
This sequence comes from Hyperoodon ampullatus, assembly GCF_949752795.1. Classification (NCBI taxonomy): domain Eukaryota; kingdom Metazoa; phylum Chordata; class Mammalia; order Artiodactyla; family Ziphiidae; genus Hyperoodon; species Hyperoodon ampullatus. The sequence continues at coordinate 99,084,699 of NC_136916.1, read as the reverse complement.
GATCTGTAATACACCAACTTGAAGGAAGGCCTGGGGAACAGTCAGAAGAGTGGGGGTGTACAACAGAGTTGCTGGTGGAGTGAAGGAGGTGTTGCACCATAGAGGAGGAAGTCATTATAGAAAAAAAAGATTGAATTATGTGTAAAAGAGTCAAATTGAGCCTATGGAAGATCTTGAATTTAATACATATACTAATATTGGTTTAAGTGAGTGTAGATCAGTGGTTCTCAACGGAGGATGATTTTACCCCCAGATGATTTTTAGCAATATCTGGAGACAGTTTTGGTTGTCATAACTAGAGGAAGAGAGCAAAGGGGGCTTGGTATCTAATGGCTACATGCCAAGGATTCTGCTAAATATCTTACAATGCACAGAACAATTTCCCACAACAAAGAATTATCCAGTCCAAAATAACAATGACAGTGCCAAAGTTGAGAAACTCTGGTGTAGGTAATAAGTGACGTTGTCTCATTTCTCTATTTCGCAGCACTGTTGACAGAAATTGGGTTAATAATTGCGAATAGTCAGTCTTCTGGTAATCTAAGCTAAATTGGAATCAGATAGAAAAATGGGCATAAGGTATGCAGAGACATTCATCAAAAAGCATACATAGGTGCAAATATGCTCATTAAAAGATATTCAACATCACTAGCCCTCAGGGAAATGAAAATTAAGACCATGATGAGATATCACTATACATCTTTTAGAACAGCTGAAGTAGACAATAGGAATAACACCAAATACTGGAGAGGATGTAGAGAAACTAGACCTCTCATACAATACTGCTGAGAATGTAAATGGTAAAGCTAGCCTGGACAGGGAGACTTCTTCTGGGAAATGCAGTAGACATACTTTTTTTTGCCTGTGCCTCTCACTAAGTGCAAGTAAAAAGCCTGAACATGATATATAAAGCAAACATGAAATCTCTGAAATGTGGAGAGAAGGCAGACATGCTAGAGAACTTGGGATGCAAAGAAAAACTTGGTGATAGGTCCTCTGCTTTTTCTTTTAGCTTCATGTATACCAAACTTGTTGCTGAAGAAGCAGACAATACCAGAAATACCAGTGGGCACAAACAGAAGAAGAACCAACAAAGCCTAACACTCTCTAGTCAAAGGACCAGGAAAGTGGTAGCCTTGTAAGAATGGAAACTTTTAGAAAATAACTGCTCTGCTATAGCCAAACACTACAGAGAAAAACTGTAGCCCCACCCTCACCCATACTAGCAAAGGCTGAGTGGGGAGCTTACTTGGATTGCCAATTTAGCCAGGCTGTAATGAGGTATTCAAAACCCCTTATGGTGGTAATGTGAGAGAAGCTCAAGTAGACAGTCAGGACTTCCATTCCTGCCAGATAGCAATGAGCCACCCCTGCCCCAATGTCAGTGGAGACTAGGTGATGGAGATCCTGGATCTCCACCACAGTGATAAGATGTCCCTCCCCGTCCCTGGTGGGATGATGTCAGAGGAGGCCTAATGGAGAATCACCACTGCCCAGCACTAATGAGGCCCTCACACCATGGTGTCAGTGAAGGCTACTTGGGGAACAATAAGGACGCACTCCTACTGTCTAAGCCTGGGAAGCCAATAGAGGCACTGGGGGAGCCATAATTCTCACCCTTACTCAATTGTAATAAAGAGCCCCCACCTCAGGTGTCAATAGAGGCCAATCAGGGAACCTGGACTTCTACTCACCTGGCAGGAACAAAGGAGTGCTCCTCCTTTCTCTGCCAGAACAGAAGAAGCCACCTAACTCAAAGACTTAAATAAGATCCAGAGTCTCATAACATTATATCCAAAATGTCAAGGTTTCATTTGAAAATCATTTGTCGTACCAAAACCCAGGAAGATTTCAAACTGAATGAAAAAATTTTAAAAGAGACAATAAGTGATGACACCTAGAAAACAAAAATGCTAGCATTATCTGATAAATATTTTAAAGCAATTAACAAAGTGTTTCAATGAATAATTATGAGCACACATGAAACAAATGAGAAAATAGTCTCACCCAAGAAATAGAAAATACAAAGGGAAAGCAAACATATTTTAGAACTGAAAAATACAATAACTGAATTAAAAGCTCAATGGTTGTACTCAAGAGCTGAATGGAGGGAACAGAGAAAAGAATCAGTGAACTTGAAGATAGAACAATTTAAATTATGCAATCTGAACAACAGAGAGAAAATAAACTGAAAAAAAGAAGGAAGAAACCCTCAGGGATCTGTGGGACTGTAACAAAAGATCTAACATCCATGTAGCCAGTATCTTAGCAGAAATGAAGAAGAAGGCAGGACTGAAAAAGTACTTAAAGAAATAATGGCTGAAAACTTCCCAAATTTAGCAAAAGACATAAATCTATATATTTAAAAAGCTTAATAATTTCCAAACAGAATATACCCCAAGAAATCCTCACCAAGACACATGATAGCCAAACTTATAAAAATTAAAGAAAAAGAAAATATCTTGAAGCTATGAGAGAGAAAGGACCCCCTGGGGAAAATAATTAGAGTGGCTTTTTCATCAGAAACTATAAACACCAGAAAGAAGTGGCACAACATGTTTCAAGTGTTGAAAACAAACAAACAAAAAACAAAAACATAAAAACCATGTCAACTCAGAATTCTTTACCAGCAGGAATAACCTTCAGGAATGAAAGGGAAATCAAGATCTCCTCAGATTAAGGAAAACTAAGACAACTTGTTGACAGCAGATCTACCCTAAAAGGATGGTTAAGGAAGTACTCTAAACAGAAAGGAAATAAAGGAAGGAATCTTGGAACATCAGGAAGGAAGAATAAATAGTGTCAAAAATATGAGGATATACAATAGACTTTCCTTCTCCTCTTCAGTCTTCTAAATTATATTTAACAGTTGAAGCAAAAGTCAAACAATAGGGCTTCCCTGGTGGCGCAGTGGTTGAGAGTCCGCCTGCCGATGCAGGGGACACGGGTTTGTGCCCCGGTCTGGGAAGATCCCACATGCCGCGGAGTGGCTGGGCCCGTGAGCCATGGCTGCTGAGCCTGCGTGTCCGGAGCCTGTGCTCTGCAATGGGAGAGGCCACAACAGTGAGAGGCCCGTGTACTGCCAAAAAAAAAAAAAAAAAAAAAAAAAAAAAAAAAGTCAAACAATATCTGGTGTAGTTCTAAATGCAGATAGATAAAATATTTCATACTATTAGGTTATAAATGGTGGAAAATAAAGGGATATGAAACTGGTAAAATGATGACACCAGTAAACTGAGATTTTATATACATATATACTATAGAAAGAGATACATTCAAAACAAGAACAGATAGATGAATGTGTAATTATAAAATATATTCAGGTAAAACTCATAGGAAGGCAGTTAAAATAAAACAGATCAATGAAGACCACAGAGAACAAACATACAACAAAAAATAAAATGGCAGACTTAGTTCCTAACATATCAATAATTACATCGAGTGTTAGTGGTCTAAATAAAACAATTAAAAGGCAGAAATTGGCAGAATGAATTAAGAAACATGGCCAACTATATGTAATCTACAGACACTTTACTTTGAATATAACAATATAGGGAGGCTGAAAATAAAAGAATAGGCAAAGGTATATCATGCAAACATTAATCAGGTGTAAACAGAATTAGCTTTATAAATGTCGGATAAAATAACATCAGAGCAAAAAAATTACCAGAGACAGAGAGGGACATTATATAATAATGAAAGATCCAATCTACTAAGAATACATAGCAATCCTAAGTGTATGCACTGAACAACAGAGCTGAAAAATATGTAAAGCCAAAGCTGAAATAACTGAAAGAAGAGATAAATCCAAAATTACAGTTAGAGACATCAACAGTTCTTTCTCAATAACTGATAGAACTACTAGGCAGAAAGCCAGCAAGGATGTATAAGAACTCAACAACACCATCAACCAACAAGATCTAATCAACATTTACAGAACACTTCACCCCGATACAGCAGAATACACATTCTTTTCAAGTATCCACAGAATATATACCAAGATAGACCATATCCTGGTCCATAAAACAAACCTCAAATACACAAAACAATTGAAATAGTACAAAGTATGTTCTCTGGTCACAATGGAATCAAACCAGAACTTATTAACAGGAAGATAAAAGAAAAATCTTCAAACAGTTGGAAACTAAACAACACATTTCTAAATAATCTATGGGTCAAATACCAAGTCTCAAGGAAATTTTAAAAAATACATTGAATCTAACAAAATTAAAATAAACATATCAAAACTTGTGGGACACAGACAAAACAATACTGGGGAATTTGTAGCCTTAAATGCTTACATTAGAAATGATGGAAAGTCTCAATAATCTTAGCTTCCACCTTAAGAAATAGAAAAATAAGAGCAAAATAAACCCAAAGCAAGCATAAGGAAGAAAAAAATAAAGATAGAAGCAGAAATCAATGAAATTGAAAAACAATAGAGAAAAATCAATGAAACAATGAGCTGGTTCTTTGAAAATATCAAAGAAATTAACAAGATTAGCAAGACTGACAAAGTAAAAAATGGAAAGACACAAATCACCAACATCATAAATGTAACAGGGAATATCACTACAGACCCTGCAGACATGGAAGAAAGAAGGAAAGAAGGAAAGAAGGAAAGAAGGAAAGAAGGAAAGAAGGAAGGAAGGAAGGAAAGAAAGAAAGAAAGGGGGAAGGGGGAGGGAGGGAGGAAGGAAAAAACTCTACACACATGCATTTGGAGCTTAAACAAAATGGACCAATTCCTGGAAAAACACAAACTACCACAATTTACCAATATGAAATTCATAACTTGAAAATCTTTGTAGCTATTAATGAAATAGAATATGTAATTTAAAAACTCTCCCAAAAGAAATACACAGGCCCATATGATTTTACTGGAGAATGCTACCAAACATTTAAAGATTTAACATCATTTCTATGCAGTCTTTCTCAGAAAAATAGAAGAGAAACAGTTCTCAATACATTTTACCTTCATACAAAAACTAGACAAAGACAGTACAAAAGAAGAAAACTACAGATCAATATTCCTTGTGAATATTTACACAACAATCCTTAACAAAGTATTAACAAACAAAATTTAGCAATATATAAAAATTATTATATTACCTTATGAACAAATGGAGTATATTCCAGGGATGAAAGGATGGCTTAATATTCAAAAATCAATCTATAAAGTCACCATATTAACAAGCTAAGAAAGAAAAATTATATCATATCAATTGATGCAGAAAAAGAATTTCACAAAATTCAACCCTGATTCAGAATTTTTAAATCTCAGAAAAATAAGAGTAGAGTGGAGTTCCTCACCTTGAAAAAAAAATTCATGTACAACCTATAGCTAACATTATATTTAGTGGTGAAAGAGTTTTCTCCATAAGGTCAGGAACAAAGCAAAAATATTCACTCCTACCACTCTTATTCAACACAGGGCTGGAAGCTCTGTCTGGTGCAATACAGCAAGAAAAATAAAAGCCATACAAATCATGAAGGAAGACATAACACACTCTATATTTCATATGACATGATTTCACATAGAAAACACCAAGAAATCTAAAAATCAAAACCAAAAATACCTGGAACTAATAAGTCAGTTCGTTAAGGTCATGGGATATGAGATAAATACACAAATACTAGTTGTATTTCTGTATATTATCAGTGAACACACTGACCCTAAAATTAATAATATAATACCATTTACAATCACTCAAAAAAAAGAGAGAAAAGAAACAAGTATACATCTAACAAAACATGTGCAGAACTTGTATTCAGAAAACCACAAAATGATGATGAAAGAAATAAAAGAAGATTTTAATAAATGGAGAGACATACCATATTTATGGACTGGAAGACTAAACGTAAGAAAAAATGTCAATTCTCCCAAATTAATACACAGGTTTAACACAATTCCCATTAAAATTCCAGAAATATTTTTTTGTAAAAATAGACAAGATTATTATGAAATTTATACGGAAAGGAACTAGAATAGCTAAAAATAACCTTGAGAAAGAAAAATAAGGTGGGAGAATCTGTCTACTGATTTCAGGACCTATTATATAGCTGCAGTAATCAAGACACATAAACGAATAGAACAGAATATAGAATCCAGAAATAGTCCAAAAGAACTTTGCACAACTGATTTTCAACAGAGGTGTAATAGCAATTTAATGAAGGAAAGATAGCCTTTTTAAAAAACGATGTTATGCTGCAGACTGGCAGTAAATATTTGTAAATCACATGTCCTACAAAGGACTGGTATCTAGAATAAATAAAAAACTCTCACAACTCTACAGTAAAAAAAAAAAAATCCAGTTAGAATATAGGCAAAAGACAAAAAAAAAATTCACCAAAGAATATATACAGATGGCAAATAAGCATATGAAAAGTTGTTCAACATCATTTGCCATTGGGGAAATGCAAACACTGTTCCTTTCTGCCTGTTTATCCACTTTCCTGTCTCTGTAATTCTGTACTTGCACCATTTTAGGAATGTTAGTAATCTAAAATAAATATGAAAATAATTCAGTTTTAGGAGAGGAAATTCTATATGATTACCCTCTATTTAATCCCATTTGGATTAAACAATATCCTAACAATAAAAAGGTCTTAAACTTATGCATTTATCTTTTAGAAAAATTTTCTTCCTTGCATCTATCTACCTGAAAGTCGTGAAAAAAAGATTAGCTTCACAGACTTTAAACGTAGGTTTCCCCTCATTTATCATGTAAAATCAGCCAAAAGAGAGGCCTATTGAGTGACTAAATCACAATTCCTCCTTCAAAGTGATATCACTCCCAGAGGGAGATCAAGATGGCAGAGTAGGAAAACATGCAGCTCAACTCCCCCACGAACACAGCAAAAATACATCTACATGTAGAGCAATTCTCACTGAAAACAAACTGGAGACTGACAGAAAGATGCATACAACTGAGGTTGTAAGAAAGATCCACACGGAATTGGGTAGAAAGGGAAGAGAAGCAATCAGGTCAGGGCCTGCACCCCTGGGACATGACAAAAAAGAGGCGGGGGATTATACAGGCTCAGAGATGCTCCCTGGGGAGTGGGTGGTTTGACCCATACATTGGGTGCCTCAGCCTTGGGGCCCCACATCGGGAAGACTAGTTCCCTTCACTGGTTTGAAAACCAGTGGGCCTGACACCAGAGCAGTAAGATATCTAGACTCCTTTCAGAAGAGGGTGCATGCTTGCTTGCTCCCAAAACAAGACTGAGGAAGTAGGCTGAAACTGCCCAGAACTTTGGCCAGTTTGACCGACCCAGCATGCCCCAGCTTGAGCTGAGTGCCTGGTCTGGCCCTGTTTGCTCCCTGACACAGCTCCACACTGGGGCAAGGGCTGCCGGCTCAGACGTGACATGGCATCTGCGTAGGGTGAGGGTGGCCACTGCTGGCGCTCATGGAGGCAGTGGATCAGGAGTGGTCTGGAACTATGACTGATGCCAGGATTGCCACAGCCCATGCCCTGACCTGTGCCAAGTGCCCGCTCCAGCCGCTCTTGCTCTGCAGTGCAGCTCCACACTAGGGCAAGGGCTGCCATGGCCAACAGGAATATGCAGTTGTGGGGAATGGAGCCAGCTCAGACCTGGCATAATCTCTGAACAGGGAGAGGGCAGCCATTGCTGACCCTCATGGAGGCAGAGGATTGGGAGTGGTCCAGAACTCTGACTTGTGCCTGTGCCCTGACACACGCTGAGCACACACTCCAGAACCTCTTGTTCCAGCACTGTTCCCCTCTGTGGCAAGAGTGTCAGTGCTGAGAGGAAGGAGAGAACACACACATAGAGAGAATGGAGCCAGCTCAGACCTGAACCCTCAGAGCTTCTGCTACAGCAACTTGGGACCCACCTCCACCCTCAGAAGAGTGGTATTGTCCACTGAGCAGAGGAGAATCCTGGCTAACACCTGGCTCTCTCTAGCCCCTCCATCTCCAGCCCCACCTCCTACCAAGTTGATAGCTGCTGGCACACCCTGAGGGAAGACATGACTTGTGCTCACTTTCAGACCCAGCTCAACCATCAAAGTCAGTGGGCACATGCAGAATGTCTACACTCTTACACAAGGACACCAACCACTTTGAAGACTGGGATAGGTAACTGTTTCATCTAATTTCATAGAGACAGAGAAGTTTAAGCAAAATGAGAAGACACAGGAATTTGTTTCAAACAAAAGAACAAGAGAAAACCCCAGAAATAAAACCTAATGAAACAAATAATTTACCAGATAAAGAGTTTAAAGCATTAGTAATAAGAACGCTAACTGAATTAGGGAAAAGAATCACAGTGAAAATTTTATAAGAAACTAGAAAATATAAAAAAGAACCAGTCAGTCTGAAGAATACAATAACTGAAATGGAAAACACACTAGAAGGAGTTAACAGACTAGGTGATACAGAAAAACACATAAATGTTCTGGAAGATAGAATACAGTAAGTCCTCTACATACAAACCTTCAAGTTGTGAACTTTCAAAGATGAGAACGTGCATTCACATGTCCAGTCACGTAAGTTAGCTCAGGTGTCTGGCGTACATTGTCACGTGTGTGCATCCTCTACAAGTGGTTGTGCTTTTGTGTTCTTTATTGTACTGTATAGAGTACAGTAGTACAGTACCTTTATTTCAAGCCCAGGATGTCCAGAAGCAAGCATAAAAGCAGCAGTATATAGCTGATTGTGTTAGTTGGGTATCTAGGCTAACTTTGTTGGACTTATGAATAAAGTGGAGTTACAAATGTGCTCTCGGAACAGAACTCTTGTATGTAGGGGAATTGCTGTAATGGAAATCACACAATCAGAACAGCAAAAAGAAAAACAATGGGGTCGAAATTGTACTTGATGAAATCATAGCTGAAAACTTCGCAAACCTGAAGAAGGAAACAGACAGCCAGGTACAGGAGGCACAGAGGGTCCCAAGGAAGATAACCCAACAGACTCACACCAAGACACATCATAATTAAAATGGCAAAATTTAAAGATAAAGAGAGATATCCGTGAATGAATGAATCCATGTGATATACAACATTTAAAAAAGGAGGGATAAAAAAATCACATGATCATTTCAATAGATGCAGAAAAAGCATTTGACAAAATTCAACATCAATTCATGATAAAAACTGTCATCAAAGTGGATACAGAGGGAACATATCTCAACATAATAGAGGCCGTTTATGATAAATCCACAGCTAACATCATACTCAGCAGTGAAGAGCTGAAAGGCTTTCCTCTAAAATCAGGAAAAAGAAGGATGCCCACTATCACAACTTCTATTTAACGTAGTATTGGAAGTTCTAGCCATAGCAATCACACAAGAAACAAAAGGAATCCAAATTGGAAGGGAAGAAGTAAAACTGTCAATATTTGCAAATGACATACTATATATAGAACACCCTAAAGACTCCACAAAAAAACTCTTAGAACTAATAAATGAATGCAGCAAGGTTGCAGGATACAAGATTAATATACAGAAATCTGTCGCTCTTTTATACACTAATAATGAACTATCAGAAAGAGACAGCAAGAAAACAATCCTGTTTAAAATTTCGTTGAAAAGAATAAAATACCTAGGAAAAAACTTAACCAAGGAAGTAAAAGACCTATACTTTGAAAAATATAAAACATTCGTGAAGGAAACTGAAGATAATACAAAGAAATGTTAAGGTATCCCATGTTCATGGACTGGAAGAATTAATATTTTTAAAATGTCCATACTACCCAAAGATATCTACAGATTTAATGTGATTCCTAACAAAATACCCATGACATTTTTCAAAGAACTAGAACAAGTAATCCTAAAATTTATATAAAACCACAAAAGACCACAAATAGCCAAAGCAATCTTGAGAAAAAAGAACAAAGCTGGAGGTATCATGCTCTCTGACTTCAGACTATACTACAAAGGTACAGTAATCAAAACAGTACAGTACTGGCACAAAAACAGACACCTAGATTAATGGAACAGAATACAGAGTCCAGAAATAAACCCACACACCTATGGTCAATTAACCTATGACAAAGGAGGCAAGAATATACAATGGAGAAAAGACAGTCTCTTCAGTAAGTGGTGCTGGGAAAACTGGACAGCTACATGTAAAACAATGAGATTACATTTCCTCAAGTCATATACACAAATAAACTCAAAATGGATTAAAGATCTAAATGTAAGACCTGAAACTATAAAATTCCTGTAAGAAAACATAGGTAGAACACTCTTTGACATAAATTATAGCAATATTTTTTTGATCTATCTTCTAAGGCAAAGGAAATAAAAGCAAAAATAAACAAAAGGGACCCAATTAACCATAAAAGCTTTTTCACATTAAAGAAAACCATCAACAAAACTAAAAGACAACATACTGAATGGGAGAAAAAAATTGCAAATAATATGACCGATAAAGAGTTAATATCCACAATATATAAACAGCTCATACAACTCAGTATTAGAAAAACAAAAAACCTGATTGAAAAAAAGAGGGAGAAGACCTGAATAGGCATTTTTTCTACAGAATATATACAGATGGCCAATAGGCACATGAAAAGATGCTCCATGTCACTAATCATCAGAGAAATGCAAATCAAAACTGCAATGAGATATAACCTCACATCTGTCAGAATGACTATTATCAAAAAGACCACAAATAACAAATGTTGGTGAGGATGTGGAGAAAAGGGAATCTTAACACACTGTTGGTGGGAATGAAAATTGATGCAGCCGCTATGGATGGAGGTTCCTTAAAAAAAAAAAAAAAAAACCAGAACTATCATATAATCCATTCCTGGGCACATATACAAAAAAACCTGAAAATACTAACTGAAAAAGATACATGCACCCCAATGTTCATAGCAGCATTATTTACAATAGCCAAGACATAAAAGCAACCTCAATGTCCATCGACGGATGAATGGATAAAGAAGATGTGGTGTGTGTGTGTGTATGTGTGTGGTGTGTGTGTATACACACACAATGGAATATTACTCAGCCATGAAACAGAATGAAATTCTGTCATTTGAAACAACATGGATGGACACAGAATGTATTATGCTTAGTGAAATAAGCATAGTGAGCAGAGAAAGACAAATACTGTATATTATCCCTTATATCTGAAATTTTAAAAATAAACAAATGAATATAACAGAACAGAAACAAACTCACAGATACAAGATCAACTAGTGGTTACAAGTGGGGTGAGAGAAGGGGCAAGGGGCAAGAGAGGGTTGGGAATTAAGAGGTACAAACTATTATGTATAAAATAAATATGCTACAAGGATATATTGTACAGCACAGGAATACAGCCAATATTTTATAATAACTTTAACTGGAGTATAATCTATAAAAATATTGAATCGCTATGCTGTACACCTGAAACTAATTTAATATTGTAAATCAACTTATACTTCAATTTAAAAATACAGTGTCATGAAAATGAAAACTCCCAAATACTTTACCTACAATATTAATTGTAACTGAAATCAATTTAAGAGCTTAATAACTCTGCAATATGTGTAAACAATCTAACTAAATGCCTTGGGTTTATTTTTCTAGGATTATTATTGGCATATAATTCATCTGATGAATTAAAAGAGGTCTAAACTGAAATATATATTGTTCAAGACTGAAAAATTCTAAATTAAAACACACACAAAACAAAGTGATATCACCCCCTTGTCTGTAGTTTATAAGATTCTTTGCCAGCAAAAGCACTCAGAAATAATAAGAAATTTCTTACATTTACATATATCTTAAATTTTGGACATATTTAATTTTGACAGTCGAGATTAGTGAGGATACAGCAAAAATAAAGGCAGAATGAAGGCACCTGGCTTGGAAAGGCTTAAATTCCAGGAGCTGGAACCTGATGGGTTAGTTAATGATGTGGCCTTGATAGTGAGCACTGAGAAAATGATTTCTGTGTGAAGGATTTTTAGGTAGCAGGCTTTAAGGGAGTTGAATTTTTCTTCACTACATGTCTTTGTTTTTATTTCCTTCTATTTTATCTCCAAATCTTTTCCAGAACAATTTTCTTTATTAAACTCAATTTACTAAAAATGTGTTTTCTTGAGTACCTACTGAATATTAGGTATGCTGCTATATGTATTTTACTCTTCACAATAACCCAGTAAGGTAAGTGTTACCATTATTTTACAAATGAGCAAATGGAGACTCCATGTAAATTGCCCCAAGTTGCACAGTTAGAAATTGTTAGAATTAATCTTTTTCAGATTCCAAAGTCCACATTAAAGACAACAGCAAAAATAAATTTGTTTCAGCAGTAAAAGCGCAATTGGTTTTCTATCATCATAGAGTGTCCAAGAAACTCTCCTTGAACTCAGATGCAAAGACAGAAGAGTGTTATTGCTCTTACTACCAAAGGAATATAAGAGTGGCCTAATTCCAGGGACAACATCACTCACTGTACCACACTCTATCCAACATAGACCCACACTCTCTCCTCTCTCTTTCCCAGTTCCTGCAGTTAATTCCTCCACAGCCTGTGGTCATTTCCTCAAGGATGTCTTCCTTGACCTCTGAGTACCCCACACTTCCCCTTTACCTTATCATGATTGTAATTCAATTATTAATAATACTCTGTATCTTCCCAACTACAGTGTCACCTCTTTGGTTTGTCTTCTTCACTGCTGTGTCCTAAACTCCTAGAGTACTCAAGAGAAGTTGAAGTAAACTGTAACTATGTGAGGTGATGGATGTGTTAACTAACCATATTGTGATAATCATTTTGCAATATATACCTATATAGCAAATCATTACATTGTACACTTTAAACTTACACAGTGTTATGTGTCGATTATACCTCAGTAAAGCTAGAAGATAAAAAGAGAAGTTGAAGCAATTTTTGTTGAATGAATAGAGGAATTCGTTTGAATTATACCATCTGCTCAAACATAGTTTTATTTATAGACACTTTTGATTTACTGTATTTGTAGTAGAAGGTGTATACAATCTTAAAAGACAAATAATTATTTGAGCAAACGTATTTTTATCAAATTTGATTGCAGGTATACCTCTCTCTGAACTCTCACTACTTCCCTCCCTCTTTCTCTTTTTTCTATTTTGTTTCTCTCTCTCCATCTGTCTGCCTACTATTACTCCTCATAGTTGGATTGTTGAATACTTGAAAGCTAACTGGGCAAAAGGAAAGAGAGAATGCCAATTTAATTCCAAAAGTAGATTAATTCACTCTATAAATAGCTGAGCTATAAATGTGCACTGTGTGTTCAAAATTCAGAGCTCACCAAAAATTTGCTCTGGTCTAAGCAGTCATAATAAAGATATATTTTGCATAATTGTATATATAATATAGGAAAATGTCTCTTCTGCTCTTTACCTCCCCCCTTTTCAAGTCTCCCACTCTAGGCAGGAGAGGAGTAAAGACAGATAGAAGCAATAGGATCTGATGTTATTGTTGTGCATAAAAGTCTGTCTGAGTATAAAGTATGGGTTTTATTGTCCACAAAGGCTCAACCTTAGTTCTGAGGTTGAGTTCTGTATATTTGAACATGCCATGTATGGATAAGTATGAGTTCTTTCCTAGACCAGCTCACCATCACTTAATGTGAACTTTAAATCAAGTCTCGTGGAACAGGTTGGTTATTTGCAGTATATTACAGACCTGCATTGAATAATTTCACATCTGGGGGGTCAGAGTCGACCTGTTCAATCTTACGAACGCTGTACATAACATGACTACTGCAGCCAGACTTAAAACATGCAATCTTCTTTTCAATTCTAATTTTAATATTTTGTAATAGGCTATATGCGTCTCATTTGTATTTATAAATGAGATCCGTATGAGCTGGAAATAAAACTGCAAGCACATGTTAATCATACATGCAGGACTCTAGTACTGAGCATAAATATATGCTCACCTATGTCTGTGAACCAAAAAGAAAAAAAATACAAGGATATGGAGGGTCAGAGGTTCAGGCTACTCACCTCTCTTATGATTTGAACTGAGATTAAATATACTTAGGATAATTTACAGTAGATGGCTTCTAAATTTAAGTTACATAAGCAAGTTTTAACAGTAAATAAATTATTTTTAACCCAGGGACAAGTATATTTTTATTTTAAAAAAGAAAGACTGCAAATTGTTTCTACTTAACAGGCAAATATATACTCCCTCTTTGGGCTCCTAGGTCACAAAAGGTGGTTATCCTGTCACTACGGCTGATGTCTGAAAAGTGTGACATGCATTTAGTTGTCAGTTCCTATCAGCAGCATTCAGGAATCAACACTACATCAGCAGCAAGACACACCATTTTATGCTCTTTTTGAAGATAATTAGAGTTCCCTTTTGTTGCAAATAAGATGTAAAACAGCTATAACTGCTGGAGAATGTGATTAAAGTAACCTCTATAGAACCCCATTATTCTAGACAGATTCCTTCAGATGCATAATTTTCCCATTTTAAGAAAATATAATGCATGCATATAAAATTCAAATTGTCGAGACACCTCTAACAAAAATTAGTACTCTATTAAGGCATTCTTAGTAGCTGGTTAACATGTAAAACTCTTTAAGTGTATTTTAACATAATCATGAAATAATAGTATGTGTCACAAAAGGTAAACATTTTACAGTGAGAGGATTCTTCAGACAAGATCCATGTATTTAATTTTTTTTTTACTTACAAAACTTTTGACAGATAATGTGTGAAAAGTTGTATCCCAAACATCCCAAAAACATTGAAGTAAGCATGCAGACTTTCAACATCGTGTGCTTCAATTCTAAGATAGGTGGTTGTACATACAAACTAACATACGCACACTCGTGTGCACACACACACACATACATACACACATACCTTATTTGTTTAGGCACTTACGTGTCATTTATTTGCAACACTAACACTCCAAGTATCATTTTTAGCAGGTACTCTGCAAAAGCCAAATATATCTAATTCAAATAAAGTAGTAGATGTGCACCAATATCATAGTTTTTTTTCTTAATAATTGCTTTTAGAAATATACAATTTTCCAAATCCTACAGTAAAACATGGTTTTAAAATAGAGTTTTAAAAATACCTCTCATCTCTCATTGCAGGTCTTATCCTTTACAAATACACTCTAGGACAGACACAGCCATCTAAGAGACCCAGTGTCCTGCAAAATAACTCAGTGCCTACTTGTCCATGGGGTGTTTCATTTATTTAACAAAATATAAATGCTGCTTGAAAAAGATATGTAAAGTGGTGATTAGTAAATTCCACCAAGACTGCCCATACCTTGGCCATAACTTTTGCAGAATGGTTATAATTATAAAATCAAATTTTTGGTTGACTCTGCTGGGAACCTCAATATCTAGTGAAAATGTTATTAAAGAAGCTTACAAATGAATAATCATTCTCAACAACTCACAGCAGCCTTCACAGCATGAAAGTGGGAAAAATGAGGAAAGTTTTAAGGTGGGGAACTGATTAGGATGACAACAATCTCTGTCTAGAGTATGTACTGTGCAAGGCTTCTCAGGAGAAAAAATTTTCACCTGAAAAGAGACAGCATTATGAACAGTGTAGAACTGTGGATTGCAGGACACTGATCTTATTAAGAACTAATGCTAATTTGCACACTGTCTCCTGCTGAACTGGAAGCAAGTTTACCACTGGGTTTGTTAATTTACCCGGGACACCATTATCTTTGGTTGGACTTAATGGATCAGAGTAGAGGTCATTAACTGCTGGGCTCATGATTATCCAGCATGAATTACTGACAGGATGACCAAAATAGATTTGTACTCCGACTTCATTTCTCTAGATGCAATTTTTTTCTTCAGCTGTTACTTAATTTCTATCTCAAAACACTAATTATTATATTATATGTATGTTTATGTGTATATTCATGTGCTTTTTGTGGAGAAGAGTACAAGCACCAATGTTCACAATAGAAGTTGCCATTTTGATTTGCCTTCCTAGCATTTCAGACTAGCAATGCAATTTCTATATAAATAAAGGATACAGCTTTCTCTTGCTGAGGTTGCAAATAAAGAAAGGTATGGTCATGTGGGAATTTTTAATCATAATAAAATACATAATTGTTATGGGAGCTTTCCATACTCCATTAGAGTTTGCATTGACTTGGACTGTTAAATATTCAAAGTGAAGTTGCCCTGAATCTGCTCTCTCTACTTTTGCAGACATTTTATTTCAACCATCTATCAATCATAGCTCTAAAACTTGTGTTCTATCCCAAGTAAATACTTTGTTGAAAGAAAAACCCTACAAAATCCCACTGGTGCTTTCATTTTAGCTTACAGTTCAATAAAATCACTATGCAGATTCATAAAAAGAAATCTTAGAACTAAAAGTTAAATAGGAAAGTGCATTCTTAAAAATATTTGTGGTTTCTGGTTAAATAAACACATTTTCATAAGCCTGCATGTTCAATCTATTTTATATAAATGGAACAAATCAACCAAAAATTCATTTACAATTTTTGTAGTCTGTACAAGCCCATTTCTAATAGCAGGGAACACTTGTGTCTCTGCATGATATCTGTTGAAAGAGGTGAATTTTCATTAATTTAATGCAAATATTCATGCAAGGTAAACTCTTCAGGCATATATGAAGCATGCTTCGTGGCAGCTATGTGGCAATAGGAAAATAACATGACATAATTGTACAATAAATGGAGAGCTGCCACCTCAAAATTACCTGAAGCACAGCATCGTGAATAAACAGAAGAATACAGGAAGTCTGAGGTGTTTAATGTTAGTTTCTAAGCTACTCTGCTTACCAATGATTTAATTCTGATCATATATAGCTGGACATTTATGACAATCTCATCTTTAGAACTGCAAAATTATTAAGATTTTTTTAAAGTATTGAATAATGAAAAGTGCATTGTTAGTTGATGCTAAAGCTTTCAACTATACAATACACATTTAGCTAACAAAGTAAGAAGGCAAAAGGGGTAAAGATGTTAGTTTCAGACTTACTGCATGTAAAACTCATAATTTAATCACATTATTTTCCAGGTAAAATTAAATACCAACCTCTAAAGCATAAGTATGATTTTATATTTTCCATTGAAAAATAGTGTTGACACAATAACCCAGAAATCACTCAACATATCACAATATATTCTGTCACCTGGCTTTAAAATAACCTTTGATGATGGGGTTTTCAGCATAACAGAGTTTTCGCTATCACTGGATGGTAAGCAGTTTTACTGATAGAGTATATACAAATATTTATTAGAAAATAATGTTTTCAAGTTGGTGGAATGATATGTTTTTGTTTTATTCTGGGGCTTGTCCTGTTTCAGACTATTCATAGTGATGACTGACGGCCCCAAGTCTAAACTGGCTTTTACGTATTCCTTTTCAAGCTTAGCTTTAAATACTTTCTAACAAATTCAATTTGGAGCTTCACTGGACAGCAATCTGTTCTAAATTTAGGCAGCATCATGTTTAGAATAACATGGAAGTGCAACCTACAAATAAACCAAGTTCTAAAATGCACTTCTGAATATCCTCAAGTATTAGTAAGGAAAACAAAATTTGAAATAATTCATTTTAAAAGGCAACCTCTGTGTTTATTTTTTGTACATTTTTGGATGATGATCATTCTGACTGGTGTGACGTGATACCTCACTGTCGTTTTGATTTGCATCTCTCTAATAATTAGTCACATTGAGCATCTTTTCATGTGCTTTTTGGTCATCTGTATGTCTTCTTTGGAGAAATGTTTATTTAGATCTTCTGCCCATTTTTTTGATTGGGTTATTTGTTTTTTTGATATTGACCTGCATGAGCTGTTTGTATATTTTGGAGAGCAATCCCTTGTCGGTTGCTTCATTTGCAAATATTTTCTCCCATTCTGAGGGTTATCTTTTTGTTTTGTTTATGGTTTCCTTTGCTGTGCAAAAGCTTTTAAGTTTAATTAGATCCCATTTGTTTATTTTTGTTTTTATTTCCATTACTCTAGGAAGTGGATCAAAAAAGATCTTGCTGCGATTTATGTCAAAGAGTGTTCTGCAAATGCTGGAGAGGTTGTGGAGAAAACAGAACCCTGCTACACTGGCGGGAATGTAAATTGGTACAGCCACTATGGAAAACAGTATGGAGGTTCCTCAGAAAACTAAAAATAGAATTACCATATGATCCAGCAATCCCACTCCTGGGCATATATCTGGAGAAAAATATGGTTCGAAAGGATACATGCACCCCAATGTTCATTGCAGCACTATTTACAATAGCCAGGACATGGAAGCAACCTAAATGTCCATCAACAGAGGAATGGATAAAGAAGATGTGGTACATATATACAATGAAATATTACTCAGCCATTTAAAAAGAACAAAATAATGCCATTTGCAACAACATGAATGGACCTAGAGATTGTCATACTGAGTGAAGTAATCAGATACAGTAATCAGATACATACAAGTATCATATGATATCACTTATACGTGGAATATTTTTAAAAGGGTACAAATGAACTTATTTACAAAACAGAAGTAGAGTCAATGATGTAAAAAACAAACTTACGGTTACCAGGGGATGGCGGGGGGAGGGATAAATTTGGAGATTGGGATTGACATATACACACTACTATATATAAAATAGATAACTAATAAGAACCTGCTGTATAGGACTTCCCTGGTGGCACAGTGGTTAAGAATATGCCTGCCAGTACAGGGGACACAGGTTCGATCCCTGGTCTGGGAAGATCCCACATGCCATGGAGCAACTAAGCCCGTGTGCCACAACTACTGAGCCTGCACTCTAGAGCCCGCGAGCCACAACTACTGAGCCCACGCACCACAACTACTGAAGCCCCTGTGCCTAGAGCCTGTGCTCCGCAGCAAGAGAAGCCACTGCAATGAGAAGCCCACGTACTGCAACGAAGAGTAGCCCCTGCTCACTGCAACTAGAGAAAGCCCATGCACAGCAACAGACCCAACGCAGCCAAAAATAAAAATAAAAAAATAAATTTATTTAAAAACCTGCTGTATAGCACAGGGAACTCTACTCAATACTCTGTAATGGCCTATATAGGAAAAGAATCTTAAAAAATAGAGTGGATATATGTATATGTATAACTAATTCACTTTGCTGTACACCTGAAACTAACACAACACTGTAAATCAACTATACTCTGGTAAAAATTTAAAAAAAAAAAAAAAAGAAAGGGCTACCTCTGTTACACTAACTAGTGGGGAATCAATACAAAAAACCAGATTTTAACGCACTAACCATCCTCCTAAATTGGAAGCATTATTGCTATAATTCATGTAATTTATTGATTAAAAATATTATTGGAATAATTATATTAATTGTTCCTTACCATAATATTCTAAAATCCAAATACCCTGTTCTTAAAAATCTAATCTCAACTGAGTATTTTAAGAAAAAAGAATATTATGTTGTATATGTGTTGATAAGTCTATAATTGATCTGAATTAAATCCTGGTGGGATGAAACTTCAGAAAGAAACTAAGTTCTCATTCATTCTCTCTCTCCTCTCTTCCTTCCTCTATGCCCCCCTCCCTCCCCACATACAACCTCATTATTAAGGGTGTCTTAGTTCAGATATTCATATACTTTTCATTTCTCAACTGGACAGCATCCTCCTAACTGGTCTTCAGTGTCTTTAATCTAAACTCTAAAACGATGTCGGAGTAGTCATTTTAAAACACAAATTTGATCTTGTAACTCTGGTTTAAAAACACTCAGCAACTCTTCACAGCTTTCAGGATAAAGTTAAAACTTCAGAGTTCAGCACATAGACCCATCCCCACATGGCCACTGCCAACCTTAACCTCATGATTTGTTACTCCAAGTGGTCTCTTGAAATAGCAAGTTATTTCATATTTCTGATTTTCACAAATGGTGCTTTCCTCTTGCCAAATCTTACTTGCCCTCAAAACGCCAGTGATAGTGCCACCATCAGTTTATTTCTCTCCCTACTCCTAAAGGACAATGACCTTGAATTCTTTGCCCAGCATAGGTCCTAGAACATACCATACGGTTTATATCTGTTTGTTGAATAAATAAATGCATGAATGGTATATAAATATTCTCTACTGCCTTAAGAACAGCAAACCAAATACAATAGAGTCCTTTTTATCTTATAAAACTGAAATCAGTGATTCTGCGGCTAAAGAAAGAAGTCAGTTCAACTGGAATCACACAAACAAAAAAATGCAGTCTCCATGATTGCCAGTTTAAACTGAATTAAACACTTAATGACAATTGTGCATTAATATCAGGGAAAAATCTAGTTGAAAAACTACTTTTTTTCTGTGCTTTACAGTTGTTTTGCCCTTAAATATCTTGATAGTAATTTTGTAGTGACTTGCTTTGTTGAGTCTTCAAAGCATTCAACTTAGAAACAACAGCTCTCTTCTCTTATTTTTACTTCATTAGTTTATATAATATTTAATTAAATTATTTAATTACAAGAACAAGCACAACTGACATAATCAGATTTGGGAGGAAACACAACTGGCTCTCGGCAAACATACAACTCAACCAATGGGAGAAGAACTATGTCAACATACTTGCCACAAGAGTTTGGAAATGGATGATATCAGTCAGTTTTGTGAAAGATGTGGAGAGAATCAGTCCAGAGGTAGGTGATTATGTGGAATTACAATAAGAGGGCTTTTTCTATAATATAATTTTTTGTTATTTATTTTAAGATTCTGCAGTGTCTTTGAAGTCCGTTTTCTGACCATGAATTCTCAATGTACAAAAGCAAATCTAGATGTGACAGGCACAGGAGACTAAGTTGAACTGATTTTTGACTCCATAATATAGCCTGGACATCTCTCCCTTTTAATGTCTGATATTTACAAATTCTTTCCTCCAAACAGTAGAATACAGAAAAATGAGGAACTTAGTTTCTGGTAGGTTTACATTTTCTCCTTAGCTCCTTCAATTTGAATGGACTGCAATGATGAAGATTAATAATCAAGAACTCACTTGGTTACTGACTTCTACATTATGGCAAACCAAAGAACTCACGAAATAACGTTGTTTTCATTTAGGGGGAAACAGGAATGCCTTTTAAAATCTTTATGTTAATCTGAACCATTTTTAACCAGAATGACCTAATTACATAGCTCAAAATAAGAGCAATTCAGAAGTCAGTGTACCAATTACAATTACAGAACACTGAGAACATCCTATAGGTGAGGTAGGAAACACACTTTTTTGTCGCAGGGTCATCACAAATTCATGAAAAACTAAACTTCCCAGAAAAACAAGGAGAGGGGTTGGTGGTGGGGGATGGGAGGGACTGTGTTCTCTCCAGCAGAGGAAATAGAGGGAATGGATGTGAGGCAGCCAGACATTTCTAGTAATTTCAACAATACCTTAGGTAAGCAGTTCCCTAAGTAATCTGTACAGATTGATTTTTAAAAATTGGCAGACTACTTTTGAAATAAGAAGCCTATTTCTTACTACTGTCACTCAATCTCAAGGTGGTAGAGTCTTAGACATTTTCTTCTTCTATTGTTGGGCATGCTCTGTCCATCAGCAATAGCTCCCCTGAACCTGCCTACTTTGGAGATTCATGAAGGATAAGTGTTGTTTCTAATTTTCTATAATGCATACAAATGTGCATATTAGAGTATATCATATATATATCATATTTCTTAATATATCACATCCGCTATAATATCTTTTATCCCAGAAAGTATAAATATCCTAAAGACGACAACGTATCAGGTGTCATCAATATGTCCAAATTAGTTGGGGCTCCTAGTCCACCAACACCATCAAACCATTATTCTGTGACTCTCTGCTTTGGAATTTGTCACCCAAGGCCTAATATCCTCTTTTTGCATGATTCCACAAAACTACTACATTGGGAATCATTTGCTTCTTGAAATAAATGTCGTCAAATTTTCCTTTTGCCATAGTCACTCTCTGATGAGGATTACTGACCTCCCCGTGAAGAAAGTGCCTTGCTTACAGATTAAACTCTATAATTTCATTTACAGAGCTTGCAAAGATTGGCTTTTCGTTTAATCCTGTATTGCATGCAGGGAATTGCAGGTGGGTGTTTTTAGATAGTAGCTGGCATTTTGAGTACAGTTTTGTCAAGCCCCAGTGAGGTAGGGTATCTGGAGGAAAAGCAGTTTTCTTTGAAACACAGTTAGTGGTCTCATCACAGGCTGTACCTACAGTGTGCTGATGGGCTGTGGACCCTGATACAAACAGAGGCCTCCCACCACTTTCCTCTTTTTTCCCTTCTTAAAGATTGCTGTTTCATCAAACCTCACTTTTGACTCTCAGGCTTAGATATTTGACCCTTCACTGTTTCCTCTCTTACCCATCATGTTATTTTCAGTCTTACAATGGGAAACACCTGGAAGACATTAGCATGGTAGTTAACAATAGAGAGAGGTCAAGAGCTGATTCTAGATGAGATCAGAAACAAGAGTTTGGAGAAAAAAAAGGAGTGTGCAGAGGACAAAAGAAGTGAAGGGAGGAAGGAAAGGACACATCTGAACACTGGTGCTCTTTATCTTCCCCCACCCCCCCAACTTCCCTATTTGATCTACGCCACTCTCTCCTTTCATCTCACCTCCTCCCACTTCCCACCACTCTCCATCTCCAAACAACAGGGCTTACAGACAAGATGTCGAGTCATAGCTTCTCCAGCCAGCTCCCCTGACAGCCTTGATTCAAGGACAGGCGCTTGGCATCAGAAACGATAGTGACCACAACCACTAAGATGCAAGACTCAACACCAAATGCTTTCCTGGAAATCCACCACCCCTCCAATTACCCGTCACAGAAGCAGCTGCACTGGGTAGAGAAAGCAGGGGAAACACGCTCTCAGCCAGGCACAGGCCTCAAACTATAGGCCAAGAAACCACCATAGGAAGCTACATAGACCTCCAATACCACAAGCACCAGGAAGCGTTCACCACACGTGACAGCATCCCAGCAAAGGGGCTGATAGGGTTGGATTCCAATCTCTTTGTGGTCATTGGCAAGGTGAAGCATCAACCCAAGGGTGCTGTCATTTCCTATAAGCTGCCAAACCACCAAAATTTGTCTGGCTTTGAGTCACTGACCTGACAAGAATTGGAGATGCTAACTTGACTTTCCTTGCTTTCAAAGAAATGATGTATCCCAGATGTGTGTGTAAAGAATGACCAAAAAAATGAATAGTTTAAAAATTTAAACTCAAACAAAATATAACATTGTGACAAAAGAGGATTAGGAAGGGGAGAGGTACTATTGTTATGAAATATGCACCAAATTGTGTAGGCACACTGGGAGCCTCCCCCACTATATGAGATGTGGCCCTAAAAGGGACAGAAACGTTGTTACTGCTCATCACGGAAAAATGTCAGAACTCAAGCCAAGCAATGCATCCGTAGATTGCTGCACCCGTCAGTGACAGCATCCCCTCCCTCAGGAGGCATCCACTACCTGTGGAGGAGGAAGCCCCAGCAGCTGGGCAGGATGTTTGTCCAGGAGGACTGAAAAGGAGGGTGGTGACTATTTTGAAGTCAGAGGAGGATGAACAGAAAGAAAATCGCCTCAACCTTGCCCCTAACACACACATACACACACACACTCTCTCTATCTCCCATTTAGTTCTTTTCCTGTTGAGCTGTTCTCAACCTCCCTCTTCCCACCTTCTGCCACCCCTCCCTGGAGGAATTTCACTGTACACAAATGAGGAGTTATTAAACAAATGAATTGGCTCCAGACACCATCACTAAATTGGGTATAAGTACCCACTTTTCTGACCCCGTTCTGCATTTACGTAAGGAAGAACAGGCTTAATTGCCCCAATGCCACGGCTATGTTGACATATTTCCAAATGATTACATAACTTCCCCACATCCTTCGCTGGGAAGGAGTGTTTATCAAAAGCGTGGAAGCTGACAGGATGGCATTATTAGCACGGCTCAGAGCCGATCGCACTGCCGATTTGTTGAGGATGATTTTAACTCTAGTCACTTATAGACGGGATGTTTCCTGACACATTGCCCTCACGAAGGAAGACTACATAATAAAGGCATGCAAATGGAATGATGGAGGGATTACAGCGACAGGAGCTACAGTGGGGGAGTCGGGACACGGTCTGAAATTATTGAGGGCTAATGATGAAAACATAATTTGGGGTTCACCTCCATTTGGGATTGTCTATTTAAGATGCATATGTGAAACTGATGAATCAGGAGACTGAATTCCAATGACATTTCCTCTGGAGGCAGGGAAAATAATTTCAATGCAACTAAACAGTTATGGGAGAGAGAGGGAGGATTTCTGTGATTGCCAATCCTGACAAAGAGTTCAAAGCCCTAGGAAGGGGGCCTGTATCCTTCATACACATAGAGGCACAGAAAGTGTGTATCCATCCGCGATACAGCCTGCCTCCCAGTCCAAACATTCCAGTAATGTTGGATCAGTGTAAATATACATAATCAGAAATGACTCTCAAAAAAAAGCACTAAGGGGCTTCCCTGGTGGCTCAGTGGTTGAGAGTCCACCTGCCGATGCAGGGGACAAGGGTTCATGCCCCGGTCTGGGAAGATCCCACGTGCCGCGGAGCGGCTGGGCCGGTGAGCCATGGCCGCTGAGCCTGTACGTCTGGAGCCTGTGCTCCACAACGGGAGAGGCCACAACAGTGAGAGGTCCGCGTACCGCAAAAAAAAAAAAAAAGCACTAATACCTAATTTGTCCAGGTGAGACTGGACCACATAGAACGTGGCTTATTTGTCAGGTGAAGCAAGTTTTTCTTTCACTGCCTTCTTAACGACTGATTTGGACAAATCCAAAGAGCTTCTTTGTGGCCTCACAACAATGCTTTGGCTGGAGGATTGAGGGTGTGAGGCCTGCAAGCAGGGTGGGGATGCATTTGCAGTACAGTCTCCCTGACCAGAGCATCAGATGCATCACATAGGTGCTGGCAGGTAGTTGGCTAAGGGAGCAGTGTCTGAAAGAACCAAGGTGAGACGAGCTCTCTGGCGCTCAGTCTCACCTACGGGGGCCACAAATAGATTTGACTGAATCTGCCATAATCACGTGGAGAAGCGTCTACAGATCCCACGGCAGTGTTGGCATTTGGGCTAGCGCTTTCCACCTGAGTCCAAGCCAACTGGCCTCCAGGACAGCAACTGCTCCCACATTCGGTGTTTACCTCTCTTCTGTGTCATCTCCAGCTTTTGATTCCTTTGCCAAAAGGTCTATTTATTGCCTATTTCTTTCTTACCTCCTCCTCCCATTCATTCTGTTCCATTCTGCATCCTTAGAAGAAAAGGAAGATAAAGGGAAAGATTTCCAGACTCTTCGATTGAAGAATATGATCCTGAAGACAAGGGTTGTGTCGCTTTGTAATCCACAGCAGGGAGCCTAGAACTGGCTGGCGGTCTCCAGGCTGGCTAAGGAACAGGCCAGGTCTGTTGGCAATTGTTCTGGTGGCATCTTGGTCATTTTTCACCATGTAGTACTAATTGCTACTTCTATTTCAGATTTGTATTAATATTATTTTTCTAAAGAACCCAAAGCACCTTTGTAAAAAAAAATTAAGATTTTTTTTAATGATCATCAACTTTAAAAGCCATGCAATTGTCAAAGAACAGGAATATGCAGTTATAAAAGGAAGAATAAATAGCTTGTAAACATAGGAAAAGACACTTTAGCATTCACCATAAAGATATGCAAATTAAAAAACAATAATGAGATATTATTTTTCATATATTGAGATGGTAAATAACTATAGCAAAATTAATAGCACACAGAATTGGTGTGGGCGTGGGGAAACTGACACTCCCATACAATGTTAATTGAAGAATAAAGTTGTATAATGTATTGGAGGTCAATTTGGCAACACAGATACATTTTAGAGCATATCTGTTTTTTAATTAATACACTTCATTTTTAGAGTAGTTTTAAGTTCACAGTAAAGATGAGTAGAAAGTACAGTTTCCGTAGACCTCCTGCCCCCATGCATGCATAGCCTCCCTCACTAACAATATTCTGTACTACAATGGTACATTTTTTAAATCCATGAACATATGCTGACACATCATTGTTAACCAAAGTCCACAGTGTATAGTAGGGTTCATTCTTGGTGCTGCACATTCTATGGGTTTTTACAAATGTATAATGACATGGATTCTCCACTGTAGCATCACACAGAATAATTTCACTGCCCTGAAAATCCTCTGTGTTCTGCCTGTTCATCCCTCCTCACTAACCCCTGGCAACCACTGATCCTCTTACTGTCTCCATAGTTCTGCCTTTTCCAGAATGTCACATAGTTGGAATCATACAATATTTAGTCTTTTCATATTGGTTTCTCTCACTTGAATATTCTTTTAGTAACATGCATTTAAGTTTCTTCCATGTCTTTTCATGGCTTGATAGCTCATTTCTTTTAAGCACTGAGTAATATTCCATTGTCTGGATGTACCACAGGTTATTTATCCATTCACCAACTGAAGGACATCTTGGTTGCTTCCAAGTTTTGGCAATTATGAATAAAGCTGCTATAAACATCCATGTGTAGGCTTTTGTGTGGACGTATTTTCAATTCATTTAAGTAAATACCAAGGACTACAATTGCTAGATTGTATGATAAGAGTATGTTTAGTTTTGTAAGAGACGGCAAACTGTCTTCCCAAGTGTTTGGACCATTTTGCATCTGACCAGCAATGAATAAGAGTTCTTGTTTCTCCACATCCTCACCAGCATTTAACGTCACTATTTTGGATTTTGACCATTCTAATAGGTATGTAGTAATATCTTAACATGGTTTTAACTTGCAATTCTGTAGTGACATATGATGTCGAACCAAAGCACTTTTTACATACATTCAGTAAACAAGTTATACCTTTGAGTGAAAAATTAACTCTGGAAATATGATAAGGTGAAAACCAAAATGGACACATTTTGAAATAAACAATCCTCCCATCAGGAAGAGAGACACTTAAAATATCCCAAAGAACATGACACATACATATCCTGGTGAGTTTCTGTTCAATACCACCCAGATCAGTCTTTTTCAAACACTTTAGACAAATATATGCCTATTCCTACACATGCTGTACTCAGTTTTACATTCAACTCTATGCCAACTTAATATACTGTTATTTATTCTATTTTATTTTTTAAAACATAGTTGTTGTTACCATCTAAATCACTTTCATGAACTTATTAGTGGGTTGCTACCCAAATTTAAAAATAATCAAATCAAAAAAAACATATCTTTAAATATGTAAATTAATAATAATTCATAGGAGAATCTTTAAGATTGATTATGAGGGTAATAGCACTGGGGGCTAAACCTTCAAACTACTCTTGGTCAAGATTTTCCATTTGAAAAATTAAGACATGAAGCCAATGCTCAGAATATGATTAGTTTCAAATTATTTAATTTTTATTTTAAAAGGTGACTGTCCATCTATAGTCTTCT
The DNA here is from genome assembly GCF_949752795.1 of Hyperoodon ampullatus. Taxonomy (NCBI): domain Eukaryota; kingdom Metazoa; phylum Chordata; class Mammalia; order Artiodactyla; family Ziphiidae; genus Hyperoodon; species Hyperoodon ampullatus. Next base: position 99,057,281 of record NC_136916.1, on the reverse strand, counting down.
ACTGCCTCATCTTCACCATACCTAAAAAGAAAAATCTGCCCTTGAGTACCTCATCATAGTCAAACTTAAGTTCAAAGTCTCTAAAAACAAGTTCCTATCTGGGACCTCCTGTTTTTATTGACTTTTATCTTTTTGAAATGTACATATATTTTCCCCATTCCTTGCTTAATTGCTTCTTCCTTTTCTTTCTTCCTTTTTTCCTTTGTTTTTCCTTCCCTTCCCATTTCCCCCTTTTTTCTTTCCTTCCATGTCCTCCTCTTCCTCTCTCCCTTCTTTCCTTCCTCTTTGTCTTTTTTTCTCTTTCTCTGGTTCTCTCTGTCCTTCTCCTTCTCTCTGTCTCTCATTCCTTTCCTCTTCTCTTTTTCTCTCTCCCCATGTCCATATCTTGTCTACAATGTCCATAACTAGTATTTTTTTCAATTCATTCGTAAAATTTTCATTCTATTTTAAATATCTCTTTATCTCTCAAGTGTACTTTTCAACTTACATTCTTATGCCAGTGATTGTAAGTGAGGAATTATTCCCTCATTTATACTATTAGAGAGAAAGACAATAAAAATCTGCCTTACTTAAAGTTGTGTGTGTGTGTGTGTGCACGTGTGTGTTTAAAACAAAACTTGAATCCTCAGAATGTCAGAGAATGCTACCAATTTATTTCCTGAAAGTCAGTTTTGACAGGGAGAAAAAGGGGCAAGCATAGAACAATAGAAGAAAAGAGGAACACCCCAAAGGCCCCTGATTATAAAGAAAAGGGGTAGTGAGAATACTATGTCATTTGGGTCTAGCTCTGGTGGAGGAGTCATATATCCTTTTCATGAAGCTTAGCATCCTTATGTGAAACAACAACAACAATCTAAGAGCAAAGAATAGAAAGGCAATTACAAGTTGACTACACTATGTTACAAGATATTGCCACAAGAGCCAGTTTCCTTTGTTACATCTTCCTAGAAAATCTTTCTAACCCAGTTTAAGCTGCGGGTCCTGGTTTCCTAGAACTTAAAGATGAAATAGATTCAAGCAAGAGCACTGCTTTCTACTTCAAGTAAAATCTGTTTCTACTTCGGTTCTACTCTGAAGTAGAAGAGACAGCATTCAGCTTCTGGTGATAACATCACTTTCAGCTTGGATTAAGTCATTTAACCTTCCTCTTATGTAAATTATGTAGCACACCACCTCATGTAACTAGCACTTGGGTAAGTTGGAGGGTTAAGTACCATAGAAATGTGAAATGCTTTGAAAATTTAACACAGATTTATAAATACACAGTTTTTATAAACCAATGAAAATACCTATTCTGGAAACATAATCATATTCTACCTCCATGGTTTGTTACCCAGCAACAAATTGCGTATGTGAAAATTTAACAACTTGCATATTTCATATGCAAGATCAAAACCTCCAAGTTTTCTGCCCACCACCTGTACCCTACAACACCCACAGAAAAGAACACTTAGAAAGGAAGGGAAAATATTATCATTTTAAATTAATTTAGCACCATGAAGGTGCTAAGTGCTGCTGTTCAGAATAATATATTCAAAATACCACATGGAAATAATAAAATCCTCTCTCTCTTATTCCTCCCTGAGGCAAAAGCTTGATTAGTTTTTTCTTCCTCGGAGTCTGTGTTCCCCATTGTTTACCAGGTATTTGCAATGTCTGATGGGCAGACAACTTTTTTCAATCTTTCAAAATTATAAAACATTGACATGAAAATACTTTTTTTATAAGTTCTTTTTATTTCCCCCACTGGTGTCAGGGATGTGAGACTGTTTTGTCCGGCAGCTGGAGACAAGCTAAAATAGCTCACCAAAGGGAGAGGAAATCATAGAACAGAGGGAGGGAATCTGAGGCAAGAAAAACCTCTCAGTAAGATAAACATCTGGGGCCACATAGGACAGGTAATCTGATCACCTGTGGTAGCTGTATCAGTTGCAACAAGTCCAATTGCATCTCTGTTTTACTTTTAGATTTCAAAACTTAAATCAAAGTTATTAGCCAATAAACAGTATATATAATAAGAAAAGGCTCTGAATTCAGTCTTGCAGTAGGATACTGGAAATCAGCCTTAAGATGCAGCACCTCATTATTTATAAAGGAGAGGTTACTGGCAGGAGTATATATGTTACATTTGTACACTCTAGTCAAGTGTGTACAGAAGTCACCTCTCAATGCAGGGGAACATGGGTTTGATCCCTGGTCCGGAAAGATCCCACATGCCATGGAACAACTAAGCCCATGCGCCACAACTACGGAGCCTGTGCTCTAGGGCCTGTGAGCCACAACTACTGAAGTCCGCTCACCTAGAGTGTGTGCTCTGCAGCAAGAGAAGCCACCACAATGAGAAGCCTGTGCACCACAACGAAGAGTAGCCCCCGCTCGCCACAACTAGAGAAAAGCCCGTGCACAGCAACAAAGACCCAACACAGCCATAAATAAATAAATAAATAAACAAATAAATAAATAAGAATAAATACAAGTTTCTCCTAAACCAAAAATATGGATTTCCGTCCTTTTTTAACCTCCTAATCCTTTCCCCAGTCCCCAGTTTCCCAACATGTTGTCAAAAGGAGACTAGATTTAACTCCAAAATCATTTAACAAACTCCAACAAAAGGTAGCACTTACCAGGGCACTTAGAGACTCCCTGACATATAGAATTTTTAGCTTAAAAATATATGTTTATATTTTTCAGCACAAAAGAGAAAATATTTTTAGATAGAAAGCCTTAGTTAAGTAGCTACATGCATAATGACACATATGTCCTTCCATCCCTGTGAATGAAATAACAGCTCCAGTCAGCCATTCTATTTTTTAACACCTCTGAAGACTTATTTGTAAATGTATGAGTTACATTATAAGGGACATGTCAAATCATAGTTTGATAATGAAGTTTTGGATGTACTGGTTTTGTAATTATACCCAGTAGATATGTACTCATGTTCACCTGGCTTTATTTTCTTGATTTTGTGTGCACATACATATGTATGTGTGTGTATTTCATATCTTTGTTTTGAGTATAACTGCTGCAAGAGTCCTGATGCCTTGGTGTCACTGGAAGTTTTATCGTATTTATATATACTGTACAAGAGTGATGGGAATATGGGGTTAGACAAATAGAAAATAAAGTCCCAATCCTTAATTTTTGCTGTGCAACTGGCCTTCTTAGCCACCAAAGGTGTGGGTGTTCTGTCAAACATGGGTTGTTGGCTGCCTCTTTCTACCAGCTGCTATAGTGGTGATTTCATATCATGGACTTCTTTGTTGACAGATAGGTACATGCTGCTATTAGACACTGTGTCTGAGGGTTTTCCTGCAGAAAAGTAAAGAAAGTACATTAGGAGCACACACAGCTCCTGCACCAAACCAACAACACTTTGAATAATGATACTTGTCACTGGCTTAAAGTAACAAGGAGTAATTCAGTTCCCATATGTTTATATAAAATTTCTCACATAATGGACTCTTTCCCGGGCCAAGTTCATTTAACTTTACAAAATGTAGTGACTTCCAACTGGCAGATCTTGAAAACAGCCCCACAACTAATCAAACAAAAGCAGTAAACTTATCAGGGAAGTTAGGAAGGTGGAGGTTATGTCTACAGACACATGTAAATGTACACGTTTGTTAATATTTAACTGCTATTTCTGATGCATGATGTCAAATGAGGCTATAATTTGAGGTGTGATTTCACTCACTCTGCATGTATCTTTCTCCTGTTTAACTTTCCAAAGCCAATTTAAGGGACAGCGGAGGTGTTTCCTCAGCAGTAACCCAGCCCTGTGTACAGGGCTAAGGCCACAGTGCAGGATAAACAAAGCCCAAAGTGTGGTCTGCAGGGGACCACAGCACACCAAACAGAGGCTGGATTTCCCTCGTACTTATGAAATGTCTCTCTGCTCCTGAAAAAAGAAAAGGAAACAATTGCATCCCCCTCCTTCCTGCTCTCCTGTTAGGTCTCTGAGTCAATTTTCATAGGGATACTTTTTGGCAGAGACCCTGTTCTGTTGCTTCGAGCAGACATTTGACATGCCCTTACAAAATAACATTTCTGAATTTTAGGATTTTTCCATCTCTTTGTGAAGGCCCCATCACATCCCCTCAATCCTATAGATAACAATAATAAAATATTAGATATGAAGCGGCCTCAGAGATCATCTAAAGAGTTTAACTTCTTCATTTTGCGAATGGGGAAATTGAATTCGAGAGAAGTAAGTGAAGCCTAAGCTCCCACAGTCAATTCCTGGCAGAATAACAAGAATGACAGCCGGGTCTCCTGACTCCAAAGTCTGGATTGGTTTTCTTTGAATGTTGCTTCTGGGGTGCCCCACGTAAAGTAATCATACGATTGCTCTGATTTGCTGGTCCTTTCATGATTTGTAAGGGCAAACCCATCTTTCATTTTGATATCATATGTATCTTGAACAGGAATGTATACACCAGCAGGTATTTAAGAAATGTTTGATAAAATGAAGAAGTGTCTAATGTCCTCTGTGAAAAATGCTTTTTTTCCCTTAATTTTTTCATATGATGAAAAGAATACCAAAAAAATCAAGGAAAGGAAAGCAGAAAAGCTGTCCTCTGTAAAGTAACCCTCTCTCCAAGCCTGGATGTTGTGAATTTATGGTTAGCCTTTTTAGCTTTTTGCTTGCCCTCTGAGCCTGGTATCCTTTCTCTACACTTAAGCTTGTGACATAAAATTTCAGTATCCCATTTGCAAGGGTGAAGGAGTTAAAAATAGTGTTCTCAAGACTGCACAGCAAGTCACTGTGACTGTTTTTAAGTGTAGCGAAAAGATGCCTCCCTTACTTTCTAGAACACGCAACCACTTCAGTTTATAAACATCTGTAGGACCATGGGGTGTTGCTTTCCCTCTATTTATGAATGTTTGATACAACAGCAAAGCACTTCCAATCCTGCTGCTTTGGTGTGAAACTGTGCAGAAATATTGCCTGGTATGTGTGGAATATAAGACAGATTTTTCAAAATACAACATGGCAGTCAGAAGCATTCATTTTGTTTAGTCTGTGTGGCATTTGGGGGACGTTCCTCTCAGGGAGACATTGTTTAAATGCAAGTTATTCCCTTGAATTGGGGGCAAATGTTCATCCTATAAAACCATAGGATGGCTTACTTTTAAGGATTTTACTTAATATATACAAACCAAGAAAAATACTATGTAATCAGTGTAAGCACAATTATTTTATTAATACGATGTAAAATATTTTCCTAGGCAAATATTTCTATAAAAGTTAAAGCAGTATGTGAGAATTGTGACAATTTAAAAAGCCCCATATAGTTAGGATATTTCAGTTTCTGTACTTTTTGTTCAAATGCCAGATTTTTTTCTTTTTCTTTTTAAGAAATCCCAGTTATTACCAAGCAAAAGATGCAAGGGCACTTAATGACAAACATTTTAACTTCAAAGCCAAAAGGTAGACCAAAATAGAAAATAAATTGGGTTTCAATGAATCATTTCACCCACTAATACAAGCTCTGCTGAGGCTGCATCAGACCTTGGCTTGATAAAGGAAAACTTTGAAATAATCAATGTAACTGACACTCAAGGGTAAGAAATGCTTAATTTTTTATATAATTGAGAATTTTTTGATTGTCAAAAGAACATACTTCATGTGTTCCTAAAAATAACATGCAATACCTTACTGTAACATCCAAGAAGCTTATTTCATTTTTACATGCTGCATGTGTTATTAATTGTATTATGAATATTAATAATGAAATGAAACACTAATCAATGCTCCATTCCCAACAATTCATAATTAAATAAATGCCACATTCCTGATTGTGCTAAGGCCAATTAAATCTAATTTCTCTTCTGTTTCCATACATAGGCTATCTGGGGGTAATTAATTGCCACCAACTGCCTTCCTCTAAGAGGATTTCTGAAACTGGTAGCACAACATGTGCCCCAGAGACCAAACAGTGCCTAATGCTGTTTGGGATGTTCATGGTTCTTTAATGACCCAGAGTAAATTTTTTCTCTCCATAAACTGCCATTCATTTTGTCTCTCTCTTGTGCATAGAACTATTCAGGGTTCTGGGTTTCACTAACAAATTCAGACTACACAGAAAGCCACAGGCAAGGCAGGAGGGTCATCCCTTTAGGGGATACCAGCTCCAGGAGTGGCAACCTCAGCCCAGAAAGTCTATGCCAGGACAAAAAATTCCAAATGGGTCCAGTTTAAATAAATAATTTTCCAATTCTATCAGAAAATAACCTACCACTTGGAGAAGGTATTTGGGAAAGGCGAGTTACAGTTTTTATTCTTTAGAATTAAACTTTGAAAGAGGTCTCAGAGTGACCCAATAATTGTTAAAATATGTTCTCAGTGGAAATATTAGAAACTGTGTGCAGGGATAGAAACTTGATCATGCATAGATCCGTAGATTCTTAAAGCTGGAAGGAACCACAAGAGGTTAAACAACCAACCTTTTCTTAAGGACAGGCTGCTTCTAGCCTATTCCTAACAAATGAAGATCAAATCTATTTTTAAAATCTCAGCAACAGAATATACCTCTCTTGCTATCTAATGTGACATCTAATGATCCCATTATAAAAAATAATGCATTTAATCTCAAATCATCCTGCTGGACCAGTTTACTGGGCAAGAAGGAACACAGTTTTTTCCCCATCTTTAGATAAGAACGCTTTAGAGGTAAAGATTATTCAGCTTCACCATTCTCTTCTGTAAGCTACATATCTCAATCCCTTAACTTTTCTGTCCAAATTCCCCACACCACTCTTCACTTGTAGAAGCTAGACTGAGAAAAGCTCATAAGCTGAGCAGTACTGAGCACAAAAATTGAAGCTAGACCCCTAAGCTAGACTATTTTAATAGTTACAGTACCTTGCTTGATTTTCAGATACTTCTGTTTTGCTGTTAACTGGCTTACTATCCATAATGAAAGCTTTTTGCCACACCTGCAAAGATTTAGGCATTTCCCCCATCCCATGTGTGTGTCTTACCCAAGGGGACCTCCTCTTTCTGAATCTCTTTCTACTTATCTCTGATGATGCCTCGCAATTTACAGAAGTCACCCTTAATTTGGATGCTTGCTTTCAGGGTCATCCTCATGCTTGGGGTCAGTTTCTCTTTATTTCTTTCTTTTAGATACTTATAAAAATATTAGACAAAAATTGTACATGAGTGGCTCCTAAAGAATTCCCCTAGCTTGAAGCTGATTTACTGATAACCACTCTTCAAATAGACTCTGCATTTAACCTCTTCATGCTGATATTTTCTATTTCATCTGAATTTTCACATTACATGTACCTATATACCCTCGGTGAAACGCTGTGAGGATGTATTTATTATAAAACGTGTGTATGTTTCTCTGTGGGAATATACAGTAAATTAAGATATCCTTCTGAGATCAGTAAAGCTGTGACCTGGAATGCTAGAGCATTTAACCACAGGTTTCATCCAACTTCCCTTGTAAATCACCTTGGGCATGTGCTTTCTGAAATATGTACGTGAATTACTGCCTTATTTTCATACTGTGGGTATTGTTTATTATGGAAGGGCCATTAACCCTGTAAGATGCAGATAATCTTCCACTTGCTTGTCTACAGCAGAAGATCATTTACTGTCACACTGATTAAATATATTATGACAGCAAAGCTAGTAATGCGCAAGGTATGGGCAAAGAAAGAACATGCTTCATGCACTTTCTCTGCCGTTCTCTGCAGAACAGTTTCTGTATCTAATTTGGTACTTTTCAAATAAAGAATATCACATTACCAGAAGCCATTTTACCCTCCTCTGCTCACATACATTGGTCTCCAGAGAAAACCTAGATAACGGATTTCTATAAAAACTGTACTTACAGAGTAACACTCCTGATTAAGTTTATTATTAGTGCCCAGAGTATGTGTACTCTTGATGGCTCAAACACTAAACTCAAGGTTTCTCCTTCAGTACAAGCAATAAAACAAACCTCGGGCTGACCTTCCTCAAGACAAATGCTAAAATAATGGTATTCCCCAACTTACTTTTAAACCTAAGCCTGCAACGAAAGCTTAAACGTGATCCACGAGGGTACACAAGGATGCATCTCACATATACATGTACATAAATATACATTACAAATTACATTTTCTACATCCTGTCTCTATACACATACACATAAACTGCTATAATTTAGTTATTTACTATGTACTACTAGTCATGTAAAATGTCATTTTCTAAGAATACATCCGAGGCTTAAGTCAGCAGTTTTATGATATCAACTGGACTGGGAAAACATTAAAGGCTCCATATTTAATAAACATAATAAACATCCCCATGAAACAAATTGTTCATAAACTACCTGTTTAATTTTTCAGGGTTCCTGAACCACATATTTTCTTATTAGTTGTGAGCCTGCTGGGTTGGAGGATAGATAGGGCCTGTCAGGGATAGAATATAATGTAGCAGTTTTATGAATTATTTCTGTGAGGAAAAGCCTATTACAGCTGACAAGAGGGTGATGATATTAGCCCATCATCATTCAGATGGCACCACCCTTCCCCCTTTCATCCGTCAGGCCTCTTGTATGGGGGCTGTAAGCCACACCGTCTTTGCACAGCCAACACAAAGACAAATTCTACTCTTTTTCTGAGTCCATGAAACATTTAGTATTTCATTTTGAATCATGGCAGATGACAGAAACAAATGGCCTAATGAATCTCGCTTATTGTCCCTTGCAAATCTGAGGATGAGCTAAAAGTAAAATCTGTTTCTTTTCTCTTTTTTTCTCTTTACTCCTTTTTTTTTCTTTTTTTGATGCATTTCTTCTCCCTGGAAAGATCTCTGTTGCATTCTAAATAGATATTGAAGTTATAGAATTATTTTCATAAACATAATTGACATAACATAAACATAAATGATTTAGAAATCAATTATGCAGCTCCTTCACAGCTCCTTTCCCCATCATCTCTATATAAGTAACCTTTGGGGAAGTATATGTTTTCACCCATTCTGTGGCCTCATAAAATGAAAATACAACAGGAGGCAGGATCAGAAGGAAAAATAACAAGTAAACATTTACTGTATTTGGGGAAAATGGCAATGACTCATCAAATAACAACAAGAATTAAGCACCTTTGTTTTATTTAAAGGAAAATTAAGTCTGCAGCACTTATTTACAAGTTATTAGGCTGAATTTCAAAGCTTTTGTGGTTACCTTTTCTGGGTGTATTTACTTTAAATATGACATTGAGGTTTGTAAGGGATTTGTTAAGTGGAGCTGCTCTGGAAAACAATGAAAAAGACTGAGAAATGACTCCACTCACCAATGGCATCACTCCCTTACTTGCTGTTTGAAAAGTTGGGTAGAACTGAACACAAGGCAGTGCTGCTCTGGTGGCCTGAAAAATACCACCTATTAAGAGATTTCCTTTATGCTGTTTGCTGCTCTGTTTAAAGGAAAGTCTTGTCCCCAGTGCTTGCTTCATTGGCATCAAACGGTATTGAATGCCATGTGTTCCCAGAAGACCACAGCATCAAGGTCATGTGTCTGTATCATATATGCATGTTTTCAACAAAATACAAAAGCAGAGTCATTGAGAAACATGCATTTAACTTTGTTAAAAAAAAAAAAAAGGAAAAAATGCAGAGTTGGGGCTAAAAATAGAGAGAACGGTAGGAGTTAGTAAGAGAAAAAGAGAAGAATTTCTCCTCTGATTCCTTGCCATGCCTTGGCCTTTTTTCTCCCTTTTCTCTGTGACTCTGTAATGGCTTTTTCAGAGCCATTAGAGTTGTCAAGTACATTTTTCTTAGTTCAAGTATGTACAATTGATCCTGATAGATGTTAATAGCTCCCAAACTAAGGCAGAGTCTGCAGTCAACATACAGGAATAACAATTCTGTGGTTAAAAAAAGAGAAAGTTTGACAATTGATGCCATAATATAGGCCAGAGGCACTCCAGGTCAGATTTCCTTAATTTTTTGAATAAAATTTCACCATGATACTCCTAAGTTTACAACATTAGTTATATTGTGACTCAATTTTTTAAGATGTAGGTTTAGGTAATTTCATAATAATTTATTTATAGAATATGAAATTTGGCAAGCCACTGTTGAAAAAATGAAATCTAAATATCTCAATTTTCTTTGATTTTTATAATTTTCTTTCAGATAGAAAGCACTACATAAAAGTTTGATTTTTAATATTAGTGTTGAAAATTTTACTAATTGAATTTTTCTAGTGATCAAGATTATGACATTAGAAAGACCCAGAACTGCCAAAGCAATCCTGAGGAAAAAGAACAAAGCTGGAAGCATAACCCTCCCAGATTTCAGACTATACTACAAAGCTACAGTAATCAAAACAATGTGTTATTGGCACAAAAACAGACATACGGATCAATGGAACAGAATAGAAAGGCCAGAAAAAGACCCACACACCTACAGTCAATTACTCTTTGACAAAGAAGACATGAATATAAAATGCAAAAAAGACAGTCTTTTCAGAAAGTGGTGCTGGGAAAGTTGGATAGCTGCATGTAAAGCAATGAAGTTAGAACAAACCCTCACACCATGCACAAAAATAAACTCAAAATGGCTTAAAGACTTAAATATAAAACAAGATACCATAAAACCCCTAGAAGAGATCATAGGCAAAACATTCTCTGACATAAATCATACCAATGTTTTCTGAGGTAGGTCTCCCAAAGCAATAGATATCAAAACAAAAATAAACAAGTGGGACCTAATCAAACTTACAAGCTTTTGCACAGCAAAGGAAACCATAAAAAAAAATACAAAAAACAAAGAGACAACCTACAGAATGGGGAAGATATTTGCAAATGATGTGACTGACAAGGGCTTAATATCCAAAATATACAAACAACTTATACAACTCAACAACAAAAAGACAACACAATCGAAAAATGGGCAAAAGACTCAAATAGACATTTCTCCAAAGAAGACATACAGATGGCCAATAAGCACATGAAAAGATGCTCAACCTCACTAATTATTAGAGAAATGCAAATCAAAACTACAATGAGGTACCACCTCACACCAGTCAGAATGGCCACCATTAAAATGTATACAAATAACAAATGCTGGAGAGGGTGTGGAGAAAAGGGAACCCTCCTATACTGCTGGTGGGAATGTAAGTTGGTGCATCCACTATGGAGAACAATATGGAGGTTCCCCAGAAAACTAAAAATAAATTACCATACGATCTAGCAATCCCATTCCTGGGCATATATCTGGAGAAAAACATGGTTCGAATGGATACATGCACCCCATTGCAGTACTATTTACAATAGCCAAGACATGGAAGCAACCTAAATGTTCATTGACAGAGGAATGAATGAAGATGTGGTACATATATACAATGGAATACTACTCAGCCATAAAAAAGAATGAAATAATGTCACTTGCAGCAACATGGATGCAACCAGAGATTATCATACTAAGTAAGTCAGACAAAGACAAATACCATACGATATCCCTTATAATGCGGAATCTAAAAGAACCTATCTATAAAACAGAAACAGACTCAAAGACATAGAGAACAAACTTGTGGTTGCCAAAGGGGAGGTGGGGGTAGGGGAGGTATAGACTGGGAGTTTGGGATTAGTAGATGCAAACTATTACATACAGAATGGATAATAACAAAGTACTACTGTATAGCACAGGGAACTATATTCAATATCCTAGGATAAACCATAATGGAAAAGAATATAAAAAAGAATGTAGGGCTTCCCTGGTGGCGCAGTGGTTGAGAGTCCACCTGCCGATGCAGGGGACACAGGTTCGTGCCCTGGTCCGGGAAGATCCCACATGCCGCGGAGCGGCTAGGCCCGTGAGCCATGGCCGCTGAGCCTGTGCGCCCGGAGCCTGTGCTCCGCAAAGGGAGAGGCCACAACAGTGAGAGGCCCGCATACCACCAAAAAAAAAAAAAGATGTAATATTGCAAAATTATTCAGCAGCTGAAGTTGGATTGAGGAAAATGAGAAGTGAGCCAGAATATTTGTGTATACTTATTAAAAGAAAAAGGGACATTGGCCAGGTAATGTTGAGTGAAACCATACAAAACTACTGTTTTCGTAGGTCAGAAATGGTTGAATATCAGTAATTTTATATGATTTAACTTAATTAGATATAGCATTTGTAATAAGCTTAAATTGTGCATTTCCTTTTGAAAAAGAAGTACATAAAATTGCTCAATATTACCTTGAAGACTGATGAGCAATAGGTGACAAGAATGTCCAGAAAACAAACTGAAAATTCTACAGGGTTAGAATAGATAGAATTATAACAATAGCTTGTTAGAGCTGAGACAAGCAGTACCATCTTCCTCAAGATAGAGTCAGCATTTGGATAGTCTTTAGAAAATCCCGAAGTTTGAAACAGTTAATGCTTTGCCCACTGCTTTGCCTTATATATAGTGTTCCCTGTATCTGGAATGCCACTCATACTTCATGACCCACTTCACTAGTTCCTTTTATACATCACTTTGCGTTTTACACTATAATTACTCACAGGCTGATCTTCTTCACTGAACTGCAAGATCCCCAAGAGCAGGGTTGCTATCTTTTATTTCTGCCCTTCTAACAGTGGGTACAATACCTCACATAGAGTAGATGGTCAATGCTTGGTTGTTGGGCAGACCATTCTTTTCAAGTTTTAAACTAAGGGTTAGGGCTACTGTTAGCCAATTTTTATGTTTTGAAATATACAGAACAGAGTTGAGCTAATATAAATTAGAAATTGAAGAAAAATCAAGCTAAAGAGTACATATTCTAATCAATGGGGAATTTATAAATTAAAAAAATAACTGAATGTGTATATTATAAAACGTATCAGATATCCAAAAGTCATACAGATGTTAAAAGGTACACTGACATACCAAGTTTAAGAAATAAAAGATGACATATATGGTTGAATGTCTCTGTTTTAACCTTATGTATCCCATTTTTCTCTTCCTTGGCCTCCTGAATAATCACTGTTAAATTTGGTTATTATTTCCATGCCTGCATTTATATGTTCACTACATGTTTGCATCCCTAAATAATAACTATTTTGGAAATGTTCTATACTTTTCCAGCCTTATTGTTATATCTTTGACGTAAAACATTGTTTAAGGTGTACAGCATGATGATTCGATACACATATATATTACAAAATGATCACCACAATAAGGTTTTTAAATTATTCATCCCCTCATATAATTACCTTTTGTGTGTGTGTGGTGGCAACGTTTAAGATCTACTCTCTTAGCAACTTGCAAGTGAATACAGGCATATCTCATAGATATTGTGGGTTCAGTTCCAGACCACCCTAGTAAAGCAAATATCACAGTAAAGTGAGTCACACAAATTTTTTGGTTTCCTGGTGCATATAAACATTATGTTTACAATATCCTGTAGTCCATTAAGTGTGCAATAGCATATGTCTAACAACGTACATACCTTAGTTTAAAAATACTTCATTGCCACAAATTACCACAAATCATCTGAGCCTTCAGCGAGTCATAAACTTTTTTCAATTGTAACATCAAATATCACTGATCACAGATCACCATAACAAATATAATAATAATGAAAAAGTTTGAAATATAGTGAAAATTACCAAAATGTGACAGATACACAAAGTGAGCAAATGCTGTTGGAAAAATGGCACAGATAGACTTGCTTAATGCAGGGTTGCCATAAAACTTCAATTTGTAAAAAAAAAAAAAAAAAAAAAAAAGCAATATCCATAAAGCACAATAAAGCAAAGCACAATAAAACAGGTATGCCTGGAATACAGTTTTTGTTAACTATATTGTTAACTATAGTCATCATGATGTACATTACATCCCTAGAATTATTCATCTTGTAACTCCTAGCACACTTTGACCAACATTCCCCCGTTTCCTCCAGCCCCCAGCAACCACCATTCTACTCTGTTTCTTTAAATTCATCTTTTCTAGATTCGACACAGAATTGAGATCATGCAGTATTTATCTTTCTTAGTCTGACTTATTTTACTTAGCATAATGTCCTCAAGGTCTATCCATGTTGTCACAAATGGCTGGATTTCCTTATAAAATTTTTAATATAAAATGTGTATATATATCACATTTTCTTTATCCATTCATCTGTTGATGAACACTTAGTCGTTTCCATGTCTTAGCTATTGTGAATAATGTTGCACTGAACATGGGGATGCAGATATCTCTTTGAGACAGAGATTTCATTCTTTCAGTATATAACCAGAAGTAAAATTCCCACATCATATGTTAGTTCTACTTATAATTTTTTGAGGAACCTCCATACTGTTTTTCATGGTGGTTACACCAATTTACATTTTTACCAATAGTGCATAAGGGTTTCCTCTTCTCCACATCCACACCAACACCTGTTATTTCTGGTCTTTTTGATAATTGTGATTCTGACAGGTGTGAGGGAGGTGATAGCTCAATGTGGTTTTGATTTGCATTTCCCTGATGATTAGTAATGTTAAGCATCTTTTCGTATACTTTTTCACATACCGGTTATTTGTATATCTTCTTTGGAAAAATGTCTATTCACGTCCTCTGCTCATTTTGAAATCAGGTTAGTTGTGGGGTTTTTTGTTTTGTTTTGCTATTTAGTTGTATATGTTTCTTATATATCTTGAATATTGACCCCTTATCTCATATATGGTTTGCAAATATTTTATCCCATTTCATAGGCTGCTTTTTTATTTTATTGATTATTTCTTTTGCTGTGCTGAGCTTTTTAGTTTGATGTAGTCCCACTTGTTTATTTTTGCTTTTGTTGCTTGTGCTTTTGGAGTCATATCCAAAAAATTGTTGCCAAGACCAATTTAAAAGAGATTTTTTGCTATGTTTTAGTCTAGGGGTTTTATAGTTTCAGGTTTTACATTTAAGTCTTTAATCTGTTTTGTGTTAATTTTTGTGAGTGGTATAAGATCTAAGTCCAATTTTATTGCTTTCAGTGTGAATATCCAATTTTCCCAGCACCATTTATGAAAAAGACTATCCTTTCCGTCATTGAGTATTCTTGGCTCCTTTGTCAAATATTAGATGATTATACATGCATGGGTCTATTTCGGGGCTCTCAATTCTGTTCCTTTGGTCTATGTATCTGCTTTTATGCCAGTACCACATTGCTTTGATTACTGTAGCTTTGTAATATAGTATGAAATCAGGAAGTGTGATATCTCCAGGATTGTTCCCCCTTTTCAGGATTGCTTTGGCTATTTGAAGTCTTTTCTAGTTTTATATAAATAATAATATTGCTTTTTCCACTTCTGTGAAATAGGGATAGGGATTGCATTGAATCTATAGATGGATTTGGGTAGTATGAACATTTTAGCAATATTAATTTTTCAATTCATTAACAAGGCAAATCTTTTCATTTATTTGTCTCTTCTTCAATTTCTTTCTTCAATGTTTTATAGTATTGAGCAGACAGATCTTTCACCTCCTACATTAAATTTATTCCAAAATATTTTATTGTTTTTGATGCTATTATAAATGGGATTTTCTTTTTTTCTTTTTCAGATGGTGCATTGTCAGTGTATAAAAATGCAACTCATTTTTGTGTGTTGATTTTGTATCATGCAACTTTACTGAATTTGTTTACTAATTCTAACAGGTTTTTTTTTTGGCGGAGGCTTAAGGACTTCTATGTATAAGATTATATCATCCACAAACAGAAACAATTTTCCTTTTTCCTTTCCAGTTTGGATGTCTTTTATTTCTTTTTCTTGCCTAATTGCTCTGGCTAGGACTTCCAGTACTATGTTGAATAGGAGTGGTGAAAGGGGACATCATGTCCTGTTCCTGATCTGAGAGAAAAACTTTCTACCTTACACCATTGAGTATGATGTTAGCTGTGGGCTTTTATTATGTTGAGGTACGTTTTTTTCATACCCAATTAATTGAGATTTTTTTATCAAGAAAGGATGTTGTATCTTGTCAAATCCTTCTAGTAAATCTATTGAGATGATCATATGACTTTTTATCTTTCATTCATTCTATTAATGTAATGTATCACATTTATTGATTTCCCTATGTTTAATCAGTCTTGCACACTTGGGATAAATTCCACTTGATCATGCTGTGTGATCCTTTTATGTACTGCTGAATTTGGTTTGGCAATATTTTGTTGAAATTTTTTGTATCTATATTTATCAAGGATATTGTCCTCTTGTTGCTTTTCTTGTATCCCTTTCTCTGGCTTTAATATCACAGTAATGTTGGCCATGTAAAATGATTTTGGAAGTGTTCCTTCCTCTTCAATTTTTGGGAAGAGACTGGCATTAATTCTTCCTTAGATGTTTTGAAGAATTCACCAGTGAAAACATCTGTTGCTGGACTTTTATTTTGGGGAGGATTTTTTTTTTTTTTTTTTTTTATGGCTGTGTTGGGTCTTCGTTTCTGTGCGAGGGCCTTCTCTAGTTGCGGCAAGTGGGGACCACACCTCATCGCGGTGTGCAGGCCTCTCACTATCGCAGCCTCTCTTGTTGCGGAGCACATGCTCCAGACGCGCAGGCTCAGTAATTGTGGCTCACGGGGCCAGTTGCTCCCCGGCTTGCAGGATCTTCCCAGACCAGGGCTCAAACACGTGTCCCCTGCACTGGCAGGCAGACTCTCAACCACTGCACCACCAGGGAAGCCCTGGGGAGGATTTTGATTACTTGATTCCATCACCTTGTTACTGGTCTGTTCAGATTTTCTATTTCTTCATGATTCAGTCTTATTAGATTGTATGTTTCTAGGAATTTATCCATTTCTTCTAGGTTATCCAATTTGTCGGCATACAATTGTTCATAGTAGTCTCTTACGAACATTTTTATTTTTGTGCTATCAGTTATCATTATCTCTTCATTATTATTTCTGATTTTATTTACTTCAGTCTTCTCTCTTTTTTCTTAGTCTAGCTGAATATTTGTCAATTTTCAAAAACCAGCTTTTAGTTTTGTTGATCTTTTCCATCATTTTGCTGATTTCTCCTTTATTGCAGCTCTGATCTTTGTAATTTCTTGCCCTCTGCTAACTCTGGCCTGAGTTTGTTCTTCTTTTCCAAGTCCTTGAGTTGTAAGCTTAGGTTGTTTACCTGAGATATTTATTAACATAGTTGTTTATCGCTATAAAGTTCCCTCTTACCACTTTTTTTCACTGCAATCCATAAGTTTTATGTTGTGTTTCTATTTTCATCTGTCTCAAAATATATATATTTTTAATTTAATTTATTTTTTTGTGGTACACGGGCCTCTCACTGCTGTGGCCTCTCCCGTTGCGGAGCACAGGCTCCAGGCGCGCAGGCTCAGCAGCCATGGCTCATGGGCCCAGCTGCTCCACGACATGTGGGATCTTCCCGGACCGGGGCACGAACCTGTATTCCCTGCGTCGGCAGGAGGACTCTCAACCACTGCACCACCAGGGAAGCCCTCAAAATATTTTTTGCTTTCCCTTTTGATTTCTTGCTTTACCTATTGGTTGTTCAAGAGAGTGTGGTTTAATCGCCACATATTTGTGAAATTTCCAGTTTTCTCTTGTCATTTATTTCTAGTTTTGTATCATTGTGGTCAGAAAAGATATTCAATATGATTTTAATCTTTTTAAATTTGCTAAGGTTTGCTCTGTGGCCTAACATATGGTCTATCCTCAAGAACACTCTATGTGCACTTTAGAAAAAAAGTGCTGCTGCTGCTGTATGTCTGCTAGGTTCATTTGTTGTAGAGTTCTAGTCCAATGTTTCCTTCTTGGTTTTCTGCCTGGATGATCTACACATTGTTAAAAGAGTGGTATTGAAGTTCCCTACTATTATTATATTGTCTATTTTTACTTTCAGATCTGTCAACATTTGCTTAATTTACAACTTATTTAGGTGTACTAATGTTGGATGCATATATATTTATAGTTGTTATATCCTCTTGATAAACTGATCCCTTCATCATTATGTAATGATCTTGTCTCTTGTTACAGTTTTTTATTCAAAGACCATTTTGTCTGATATAAGTATAGTTACACCTGCTCTCTTCTAGTTTCCATTTGCACAGAATATCTTTCTTATACCTTCATTTGAACCAATTTGTGTTCTTAAAGCTGAAACAAGTCTCTGGTTGGCAGCATATGGTTGGGTCTTGTTTCTTTATTCATTCAGCCACTATATGCCTTTTGATTAAGTAATTAAATACATTTACATTTAAAGTGATTATTGATAGGTAAAGTACTAATGCCATCTTATTAGCTGTTTTCTGGCTATTCTGTAGTTCCCTTCTTCCTTTCTTCCTTTATGAATTAATGAATTTCCATGGTAATGGACTTTGATTCATTTCTCTTTATCTTTTGTGTATGTACTATAGGTTTTCGCATTGTGGTTACCATGAGGGTTACATAAATATGTTATAGGTATAATAGTTTATTTTAAATGATAACAACTTAACTTTGATAGCATATAAAAACTCTACTCTTTTACTCCACTTCCCCATATTTTATGTTTTAATGTCAAAATTTATATCTTTTTATATTTTGTGTTCATTAATAAATTATTGTAGCTGCATTCACTTTTAATAATTTTGTCCTTTAACCTTTGTACTAGAGATAAGTGATTAACACACCACCATACTGCATTATTAGAGTATTCTGAATTTGACCATATTCTTACCTTTACTAGTGTGTTTCATATTTTTGTATGTTTTCATACAAAATACACCTTTCATACACCTTTCAGCACTTCTTATGAGGCAGGTCTAGCAGTGACAAACTTCCTTAACTTTTGTTTGTCTGGGAAAGCCTTTTTTCTTGCCTTCATTTCTGAAGGACAACTTTTCCAGGTAAAGCATTCTTTTTGATAGTTTTTTTTTCCTTTCAGCACTTTTTTTTCTTTCATCATACTCTCTCAGTCTACAAGTTTCTGCTGGGAAATCCACTATTACCCTTATGGGGGTTCCCTTGTATGTGAGGAATTTCTTTTTACCTTGCTGCTTTTAAAATTCCTTTTGCCTTTAATTCTAGACAGTTTTATTATAACATGTCTTAGAGAAAATCTTTTTTGGGTTGAAATTGGGGACCTATGAGCTTCATGAATTTGGATGTCTTAATCTCTCCCTAGATTTGGGATGTTCTCAGCCATTATTTCTTTAAGTAAGCTTTTTTCCCCTTTCTCCCTTTCCATTCCTTCTGGGACTCTAATTTTGTGTAGATTGTTTCTTATAACAGTATCCCATAGTCCCCATAGATTTCCTTCACTCTTTTTCATTCCATTTTTTTTTCTCTTTATTGTCCTCTAACTGGATAACTTCAAATGATCTATCTTCTACTTCACAGATTCCTTCTTGTGCTTCATCAAGCCTGTTGTTGATGCTCTCTATCGCAATGTTTTTTTTTTTTTTTTCCATTTTATTCTCTGTATTCTTCACCTCCAGAATTTGTTTGGTTCTTTTTTGTGATTTCTATCTTTCCGTTAAATTTCTCATTTCTTTCATGTATTGTTTTCCTGATTTAATTGAATTGTCTTCCTGTGTTTTCTTGTAGCCTACTGAACTTCCTTAAAACACCTATTTTGGATTCTTTACTAGGCAAGTTGCAGATCTCCATTTCTTTGGGGTTGGTTACTGGAAAATTATTGTGTTCCTTTGGTGGTGTCATGTTTCCCTGACTTTTCATGTTTCCTGGAGTTTTGCATTGCCATCTTCACAACTGAAGAAGTCACCTCCTCCAGACTTTACTGACTGGCTTCAGGACAGAAATGCCTTCCATCAAGCCTCTTAGGGACTCTGAGGCTTTCTTAGAACTTTTCTACAGATACCCCTGCTCCCTACTTCTTGTCCCCTCTTGAGGGGGAGTTCTTAAGATTGTAAGACCTCTACAAAGTGAGCCCAGATGCTGGTTTGCTCTTCCTAGGTGGTGTTGAATGCTCAAGTTTGTAAGCTCTTTCCTAATCCTACAGAATCAGGCCTGCTTTCTATAAGTGCTCACTACCCTGTAAAGGCTCACTCTCATCACCCTCAGGGGTATGCACAAGGAGTTTGCCTCAGGGAGTGTGCACACACAATTTACTTTTAGGTATCTTATGTTTTTAGTAATTTAAATAGCATTTCTTCAAGAGTACATTTTTCTAATTGTATGTTGTTTGTATATAAAACTGTACTTGACTTGTATATTGACCTTATATCTAGCAACCTTCAAATATTTTTCAAATAATGAGTGAATAAAGGGCATTTAGGTTCTAGAATATGGCCAAGTTGGAGCACCACAGGACATTTTCACTGCAGAACAATTGAAGTCTAGAAAGTTACACTATCTGAGATATCTCAGGCTCATAAATGGCATGGGTGGTCTCCAAAAATCCCTTCATTCCAAAACAATAACAAAAACAGAAAAGAAAACTAACAAAAATGTCAAAGCTGACAAAACCTGAGAATGAATTATAGCATTGTTGGCAAGGATATGGAGCAGCTGGAATTCTCATTCACTTCTGCTTGGAGGACAAGGTTCTAATTTAAATGTTCAAATTACCTTGAAAAAACAATTAGACATTTTCTCTCAAAGCTGATTCACTGAATATCCTGCAACCCAGAAATCCCATTTCTTAGGTACATGCCTGTGATAGTCTTATGCTATGCACATGTACCAGGAAATATACATGAATGTTGATAACAACATTGGTCATAAGAGTAAAAAAGCTGGAAAAAATTAAAAATCTCCATCAAAATAGTATAGTCACATGATGGATTTTTATACAAGAGTAAATAAAAGAAACATATAAACAACAGGAGGGATAAACTTTGAAACATAATGTTGAGTTAAAAAGCAAGTCTAAGAAGGTAACATATAGTATAATATCATTTTCTAGAACTCCCAAATCAGTGAAAGTAAACAATATATTCTTAAGCATTTAATATTTATGACAGAATCCCAAATTTTAAAAAAAGCAATGAAGTAACAAACACAAAATTTAGGATAGTTGTGTCTCTGAGGAAAGAATCAAAGGCATAAGACAAGGGAGGAACACATAGGTAGATGCAAATTATTGGTAATTCCTGTCTCATGGGCTGAATGTTGAGTTTATGAATATGTATTGTACTATTATGCTATATGAATAACATTTATATAACAAAACTTTTGCATGTGCTAAAATATATTATATAATAAAAATAAAATTAATAAACATAGGAAAGAATATAAAACATTCATCCATTCATTTAGCTAATAATTATTAAACACCTATTAATGCCAGATACCATTCTATGTACCAGGAATTAAACAATACCAGATGCCAATATTAAACAAAACAGGGGAAAAAAATCTCTGTATTCATGGAGCATGCATTCTACTAGATTCAACTAAACAAACTTTATGAAATAGGACTTATCAAAATTAAAATACTTACAAAGTTACCTGAATGGAAAACAAAAAGGAGTCAGTATTTTCATTTTAAACAATGAAGTATTTTGAAATCACCAACAATCTGAACAAAATGAGAATGACTAAAGTCCACTTAAGGAATCAAATCCCTCTAACATATTCATCTTATTTCATCCTTTCCAAGAAGAACAGCTTCAGAGATGGCAAAAGGATTTGATTTGAAAGGCAAACTGGGCAAATTATTGTTTCAGATGCTTGAGGAATTTAACTTCTATTTAATGATTCACAGAATATGATGACCAATTGAATTTTTCTCCCCTAAATGTCCAATACTCTGTGCTAAAGATTTGAAATAGTTGTCTTTCAAATTCAGATACAAAAATGGACTACTCCATCTTGCTTACAAATACTGAACCTTTGTTGATCCCTCTAGAAACACTATGTAAGCCTCCAACCAAATAATCACTTGTTAATATTCACCATAGACTACCCCACAGTGGAGAATCTGGAGGTCACCACATTCAGAGTGTTAATGAATAAGCACTCTGTCAGCTAAGGACTGCAGAATTTTCCTACCAATCAGAAAAATTACTAATGAGGCTACAAATTGTTCTACTCCCAGTTTGCCATACTAATGAACATTTCTGGATAGCAAGGTTGTCCTTCTACATAAATAGGAGTGACCAGAGGGGAAAAGAAATATAATTTAACATAAAAACTTCAAGTGATCCTTGAGCTTTGAATGTGTAAACAGCAACAAAAAAATCAGTATTTACTGCCACCTGAGTTAAGATTTATAGTTTAATTTGGGGTTGAATTACAGCATTTATTGAGCTAGACTAAAAAGTTTGGGGCACTAATTCAAGATAGCATTTGGCACTAAATTTTCTAAGGTATGATTAAAAAACCAAAGACTTCTACTAAACCCAGAAGACACTTTGAAAATGGCAGAATGAACTTTAAAAAATTAGTGGGGGGCTTCCCTGGTGGCGCAGTGGTTGAGAGTCCGCCTGCCGATGCAGGGGACACGGGTTCGTGCCCCGGTCCGGGAGGATCCCGCGTGCCGCGGAGCGGCTGGGCCCGTGAGCCATGGCCGCTGAGCCTGCGCGTCCGGAGCCTGTGCTCCACAGCGGGAGAGGCCACAACGGTGAGAGGCCCGCGTACGCAAAAAAAAAAAAAAAAAAAAAAAAAAAAAAAAAAAAAAAAAAAAAAAATTAGTGGGTATGCCATCTTAATGTAATATTGCTAAAGTTCAATACACAGCCATTAGTTTTTACCTGAATTAATAAATAGAATTACACCATACTGGGATGAATCTAAACAGATTTCTGAAAATAACTCATCTTAGATAGACTGAGATCAAGAAATCTTATCTGAGAGAGTACAAATTGTTTTTAAAGGGGGGCTTTATTTCTTTCTTTATTTTTTTGGCCGCACCTTGTGGCATGTGGGATCTTAGTTCCCCAACCAGGGATCGAACCCATGCCCTCTGCAGTGGATGCATAGAGTCCTAACCACTGGACTGCCAGGGAATTCCCAAGAGCACAAATTTTTTAGGCATAAAAATTGACAAAGAAGTAGAATGCACTAAATAGTGCTAAAATATACAAAAATTAAAGATTGTTGCTTTGGCTAAAAACTTTCATCTGTGAAAACTGAGGCATAGACTAAGGCAAGGTCGGTTATCCATCATGGCAATTAGTTCAAAATTATTTGGTCACAAAGAGTAAAGGAACAAAAATGTATTTCAAAGCTAGAATTAAATAACATACTGTATGTCAAGCATAGTACCTGGCACATAGCAATCATTCACTAATGGATTTAGCATAAAAGTAGCAGTGCTGGGACTTCCCTGGTGGCGCAGTGGTTAAGAATCCGCCTGCCAATGCACGGGACACGGTTTCGAGCACGGGTCCGGGAAGATCCCACATGCCACGGAGGAACTAAGCCCATGCACCACAACTACTGAGCCTGCGCTCTAGAGCCCGTGAGCCACAACTACTGAGCCCACATGCCACAACTACTGAAGCCCGCGTGCCTAGAGCCCAGGCACCACAACGAGAAGCCACCACAATGAGAAGCCACGGATGGCAACAAAGAGTAGCCCCCGCTTGCTGCAACTAGAGAAAGCCCGTGAGCAGCAACAAAAACCCAATGCAGCCAAAAATAAACAAATAAATAAATTTATTTTTAAAAAAAGTAGCAGTGCTATTGTTACTGGTTGATTTAGAATTAATGACCTTTAAAGTTATTGACATCCCTTCTGGATGCTCCTCAAATCACCAAACAATATTTAGATTATAATATATTTGACCTATAGGGTCTGACTTGTTATAATAAGTTCAGAACTGTTTAAATTGAATAACAAAGAAAAATCATACAAGTAAAACCTAAATTTGTACATCATTGTCAAATGAATATGTAAATGAGGTAAACAGATGTTTTGGAAATACCCCCAGAAAGTCCCTTTCTGAGGAAAAAATTAAGGGTCAAAGACATGGTAAAGTTTTCCAAAAGTAAGCTAACTTTGATAATAAACTCTCTTCAGATACCTAAGAAATCCCATCCTACTCCCATATGTTAATATCTTTTTTGAATATAAAATCCAAATTAAAAACTAATTCTTAATAGAAAGGTTTTGTTAAAAGCACCATTTTGAAATGCTGTCAGTAACTATCATAAATATTTGAGAAGTTAATATTTTAATCTGCAACTATAGCACAGAAAACACTTTTAATGACAGACAGTGCTTCATTAATGGAGTTCTGTGTGTCTAATTGCTTTAGGCACAGTGAGCTGCATTATTTTGACACATGACATGCAATTAGTACATGGTCACACGGCTAACGGGAGATTTTACACCTTTTTTCCTTCTACATTCAGAGTGAATAATTAGCATATTTTTTCTGCTTAGAATAATAATCAGAGCCTTAGATCCAGAAATTGCCTAATGAGGTAAAATTCCAGTTGTTGACATTAATACATGTGACACATTTTTTCAGTTGTTAAAGTAAACCTTGTGCAACCACTTCATTTACCGGTTCCAAAGTGCCCCTACGAGTTAGGAGTTATGTTATTCTTAGCTTAAAATTATTGAGAAGAAAGGCCACAATAGATGTTTTATACCATTATTTCAGTGTTCCACACATAGTAGGTGCCAAATAATACTGCTGACAAATTTTAAAAGGGTTCCTTTGGTATCTTCTGTTGTCACTAAATGATTATCAGCACTCAAAATTGAAATAAACTATGAAAGCACTATATGTTGTTTTGGAGAGTTCTTAGAATAAAAAAGTGGATTATTTTAACAATACAAAATTATATCAGTTGAAGTTTTCATCAAAATGTTATTAATTTTGTTAAAACCATTTAACAATAATGAAAAAATCATCCAATATATTCCTAGAGCAGAGGCAAATTTTATGTAAAGTTAACAAAAATTAGGTTTCAGAATCCGTCAGTTAAATGGCCCCATCCAAGGTGAACACTGTATTCCTAATAATTTTATCTTCATAATTTTGTATTATTTTCCTTAAAGAGTCCTCCACCCTAGTCATAAATGTTTCAGTCCCCACAAAACCTGGATCTGCCCCTGGTAAAAATCACCATGCTGTGTAAACACAAATTCTTGTATACCTCAAAGGGAATTTTTTTCTTTTTTGAAAATACTGTCCTTTGTGTGTGTGTGTGTGTGTGTGTGTGTGTGTGAAGACCATAGTGACTTTAAGAAGTTCTATCAACAATACTGTTAACTATTCAAAGTGTCAGACTTTAAGACTTTAAAGTCCCCACCTCTACAAAATTCAAAGAATTAAACTTTGTCCCTTTTACTTATTACTAAACATGAACCTGTAAAATTATTAAGCATTTACAAATTAAACTCAGTGATCAAAATATTAACTTGGTATTATGACACAAGATGTATATTGCATAGGAGATGTATACTGAAGACAAAGGCTGAGAACAGAAAAGCCACTGACATGATAGAGGACAAAAAAAGAAGCACTGATTAGACTTCAGTTTCTTTTTTAAAGTAAATATGTGTAAGCCTAAATATTTTCAAGGCACATTTAAGAAAATCACAAAGAATTTCACTGTTTACTGTCTATTGATATAGTTCTAAGAGTCTTGATTACAAATAAATTCTATTTTTAAAATGTCAACTGTGAATATATGAGAGAATATATGGAGTCAATAATCTTGGGTTTTTATTACCATGGCCTGTAGTGAGTGACTTACTATTGTTCCTATTGTTTACATGTATAAAAACAGCAGACAAAAATTCCATCATACTATCTACAAATTGTGACAACTCTCATTTGGCACCAGATTACTTGTGAAGTGGGAAAAGATATGCACCCATCATATCACTATGACTCCAAAGCCAAATTAATGAACTAATAGTTAAGGTGAATTTTCAGTTTGTAGTTTGTAAATAGGCAAGAGAATCAAAGATAGTTACGACAGGGCTTCCCTGGTGGCGCAGTGGTTGAGAGTCCGCCTGCCAATGCAGGGGACGCGGGTTCATGCCCTGGTCTGGGAAGATCCCACATGCCGCGGAGCGGCTGGGCCCATGAGCCATGGCTGCTGAGCCTGTGCGTCCGGAGCCTGTGCTCCGCAACAGGAGAGGCCACAACAGTGAGAGGCCCGCTTACCGCAAAAAAAAAAAAAAAAAAAGATAGTTATGACAAATGACAATGTCATATGACTAGCTCTACCAGATGTTAAACTATTTCATTAAACTATAGTAATTAAAACAGTGTGGCATGCACTAATATATATGCTATACCATATATACACTGTACCATATATATGCAAATATATGTAGAGCAGATCAATGAAATAAAATTAACTCAGCTATAAACCCTATCCCTTTTTTCTTTACTAAAAGGAAAAAAGAGTAGTGAAGTAGGGATTTCTTTTTCTTTTAGTACAGTAAGCACCCTATATACGCACCTTCAACTTTCAAAAGATGCAAATGTGTGTTTGCATGTCCAATCATGGAAGTTAGTTCACATGTCTGGTGTACATTGTCACGTGTGTGCATCCTCTACAAGCAGTTGTGCTTTTGTGCTACCAGTGCTACCATGTCATCTATGGTGAGAAAAAAACAGCTACTACCCAGACATCACTGGATAGTTTTTTCAAGAGGGTAGATAGAACTGAATCCAGCAAGGAACCAGAACCTGTGCCATCAACATCAGTTATGAGTAAAACTGCAGCTTGCCCTCCATCCCCTATTGCTGACGACCCTTCAGCTCTACCATCTCCCACCTCCTTTCCCTCCTCCAGTCAGTAATAACTCTTCTTGCCTGCTTACTCAATGTCAGCCCCTGTATGCCAGGTGTTGTACTGTACTGCTGTACTTTTCAAGGTACTGTACTGTAAAAGTAAAATGCTTTATTTTTTGTTTGTTTTTTATGTATTATTTGTGTGAAAAGTATTATAAACCTATTACATTACAGTACTATATAGCCAATTGTGTTATTGGGTACCTAGGCTAACTCTGTCAGACTTACAAACAAATTAGACTTATGAACGTGCTCTCAAAATGGAACTCATTCATTATGTAGGGGACTTACTGTAAATATTAGGACAATTGACTAGGAACATTTAAGAAAAAATGCCAAAGCAAATTAAATCATTTACAAATTAAATTACTTTATATAGCTATAAACATATGCAAATAACCTATATATAAACTATATACATAGCATAAGAAAATAACTTCTGTGTTTATAAACTCATGTAAGGGAGAGGACGTGCTGAGCTTTGAAACAATGGAAGGAATTGCCCAGGAGAAGAGTGATAGATTTTACACCATGAAATGTATTGTTTATACTTTCTTTGGTAGAATAAAAGGAATAAGAGTAAAAGAGTGAAAATTATAGACTAGTGCAAATATTTACAGAAAATATAGCAATACGGTTGCTTTTATTACATAAATCACCCAAATTCATAAAGTAATCATTAAGAGCCCATGATTAAATGAACAAAGAATATGATCAGATAATTCACAAAGTAGAATTACAGTTAGTAAATAAACATGATACAAATGTTAATCCTCACCAGCAATCCCATATATGCAGATTTAAACAATAATGATATTACATTCCCACTAATCAAATAAATCATATGTGTGGCTGTGTATTTTAATATTTTAATCAAATAATCCCAATTCCAGAATATGTTATTAACAAAACCCCAAATACTAAACTCTCTGTATAAAGATGTTTAGCAATACTTGTGATAGCAAAATAAACCTAAAGATTCAATTAATCATGATATACTTGATGTATCAGATATACTTTATGAAATAGTATTAAAAAGCGTGGTTATAAAGATTATATAATCACATGAAAAATACTTTTAACCATGCTCATTTTAAACAGCAAGATTAAGCTATTAAGTACAACATAATTACTATAATACAACTTTCTTTAAATAAAAAAAAATAGCTTGGGAAAAGAAGGCTAGAGGGAAATACACTGAAATACCAATATGAAGGAATAAAAAAATAGACAATTAGTGACTGAATTCTAAAGTTCTTTATGTGCTTTATGTATCATATATAAGTTATAGTTCCCAGGAATGCTACAATCCTTTGTCAAGATTCTGTTGAGGCTTACTTAGCATTTGATGAGATTGATCTAGCATTTTTCACAAATATGCGATTCTTTTTATGGGTATTGTGGACCACTAAGTTCTAAATGTCTTAATGTTTGACACACACTTAGAAAATTATTCCTCATTGTGTGGCTGGGCAGCCTGTTTTCTTTTCTTCTCAAGTACTCCATTTCTGATTTTAATGCTATAATCAAGTATTTGTTCAAAAATTACTCTTATATTCAAAATCATATTTTGAATTATAGTCACTTTATTATTATTTCACCTGTTTCTTTTCACTGTAAAATGTTAGAAAATGGTTAGAACAGATACATAATCAGAACATTAGAAAAACTTCATATATGAATAAAAGAATTATTTCTATCTACTCTCTGAACTGTGTTAAACAAAAATAGGTATTCATTAATTTAGTGGCTTTCAGGTCTGTTTTCTTGCCTCTCTTACATTCTTTGCTTTTATTACTTGAAACTAATCATTTTCCTTAATTTAAATATTTAAAATTGCATAATTTCAAAGGCTCTTTCATATTTAAATAATTTTTATCCTAATGTAAATCTGTAAAACAATTACCTGAAAGTTTAGATTCTGCTTATTATTTTGACTACATAGGAATCAACAAGTGCCACATTTACAAATTTTAATTGAGTGAATTAATCTATTCAGAGATTGCCAAATCCCATCTTGTGTAATTTAAACTTATTTTTTAATATCATTCTAATTTTTTATTTTTGTTATTCACTTGGATGTAAACTAAATAGTCCTCATGTAACGCATGTGACTGAGCATATCATTTTCACGCTTTTGAAGCAATATAATATGTAATAAAAGCAATCCTATTGCAATATTTTCTATAAATATTTGCACTAGAAAACAATGTTTCTTCCAAGAAAGGAAAAAAATAAAATTTTACCTTTTAGTCAATGCTCTATTACTTTTGCACCAAGATTATAAAGAAGACTCACTTCTAAATATTTACTCAACTAAAGGGGCCATAGAATAATGTCTCATGCATTTTATTTCAATTCTCTCCACTCCATGAATACATCTCCAAATCACCTGCTTCATAGAACCCATTCAACAGAGAGACACTCCCAGGGCAAAAGAAACAGAGATTTTAGTCACTGTAAATTTGCTGTACACTCTACTCAGATACTCTTAGTTTATCAGTCTCTGTCTCCTTGAACTTGCAATTTCATTTACTCAACAAATTTTATTGAATGACAATATATCAGGCTCTGGTATATTTCTTTCCTAATGGAATTCTGCTGAATAGGCTTCAGATAATACAAATGGCTTAAATTTTTTCCTTTGTATTTATTTATTTGTTTTTGTAAAATATATGACATAAAATTTACCATCTTAACCAATTTTAACTGTACAGCTTTGTAATATTAAATATATTCATATTGTTGTGCAACCATCACCACCATCCATCTCCAGAACTCTTTTCATCTTGCAAAAATGAAACTTTATACCCAGTAAAAAATAACTATCCATTCTCCTCTCTCCTCAGTCCCTGGCAACCACCATTCTACTTTATGTCTCTTATTTGGACTATTCCACGTCCCTCAAAAAAGGAATCATGTAGTATTTGTCTTGTGACTGGTTTATTTCACTTAGCATAATGTCCTTAAGACTCATCCACGTTGTAACATATGTCAGAATTTCTTCCTTTGAAAGCTGAATAATATTTCATTGTATGCATCTACCACAGTTTGCTTATCCATTTGTCTGTTGATGGACTTGGGTTGCTTCCATGTTTTTGTTAATGTGAATAATGCTGCTATGAACACAGGTGTAAAAATATCTCTTCAAAACCCTGCTTTCAATTCTTTTGGGTACATGCCCAGAAGTGGAATTGCTAGATGATATGGTAAATCTATTTATAACTTTTTGAAGAACTACCATACTGTTTTCATAGTTGCTATGCCATTTTACATTCCCACTAAGAGTGTAAAAGGGTGCCAATATCTCCACATCCTCATCAGCACTTGTTATTTTCTGTTTTTTGATAGTAGCTATCACAATGGGTATGAAGTGAAATTTCATTGTGGTTTTGATTTGCATTTTCTTCATGATTACTGAAGTTGAGCATCTTTATATGTGCTTATTGGACATTTGTATATCTTGGAAAAAAGTCAATTCAAGTCCTTTTCCTATTTTTCAACCAGTTGTTTATTTTTTTATTGTTTTTACCAATAGCCTTGTAAAAATTAAATCATCCTTGTGTATGGCCCTTTTTATTTTTATTTATTTATTTATTTTTAATTTTTTTTATTTTTTGGCCCTTTTTATATAGTGTTGGATTTGGTTTGCTAATATTTTGTTGAAGATTTTTACATCTATATTAATGAAAGACACTGGTCTCTAATTTTTTTTGTTTTTTTTAATTGTCTTTGATATTGGTTTCTGGGTAATGGTGGCCTTGTAGAATGAATTTGGGAGTGTTCTATTCTCCTCAATTTTTTTGGTATAGTTTGAGAAGGATAGGTATTAGCTCTTCTTTATATGTTTGGTATAATTCCCTTATGAAGCTACTGGTTCTGGATTTTTGTTTGCTGGGAGCTTTTTTTTTTAATTACAAATTCAATTTCACTACTAGAGATCAGGCTGTTCAGATTGTCTGTTTCTTTCTGATTCAGTCTTGGCAGATTGTATTTTTCTAGAAATATGTCCATTTCTTCTAGGTTTTCCAATTTGCTGGCATATAACTGTAGTATTCTCTTATGATTTTTTGTATCTCTGTGGTATTGGCTATTATTTCTCCCCTTTTATTTCTTATTTTGTCTATTTGGGCCCTCTCTCTTTTCTTCTTGTTAAGCCTGGCTAAAGGTTTATCAATTTTATCTTTTAAAAAACAAGCTCTCAGTTTTATTGATTTTTTCTATTTTTTGCGGGGGTGTCTCTATTTATTTTCTCTCTGATTGGTATTATTTCCTTCTTTCTGCTGGATTTGATCTTTTCTTGTTCTCATTTTTATTAAGTGGGGTTTATTCCAAGAATGCTAGGATGGTTCAATATTTGCAAATCAATGTGATACACCATGTTAAAAGAAAGGATAAAAATTACATGATCATCTCAATGGATACAGAAATAGCATTTAACAAAATTCAATATCCATTTGTGACTAAAAACTCTCATCAAAGTTGGTATAGAAGGAACATATCTCAACATAATAAATACCATTTACGATAACCCCACAGCTAACCTCACAGCTCATTGGTGAAAAACTAAAAGGCTTTCCTCTAAAATCAGGAACAAGACAAGGATGCCTACTATTGTGACTTCTATTTAACATAGCATTAGAAGCCCTAGCCACAGCAATCAGACAAGAAAATAAAACAAAAGTCATCAAAATTGGAAGGGAAGAAGTAAAACTGTCACTAGTTGCAGATGATGATATATATATATATATATATACATATATATATATATATATATATATATATATATAAAACCCATAAGTCTATACCAAAAAGCTATTAGAGCCCATAAATGAACTCAGAAAAGTTGCTGGATACAAGATTAACATACAGAAATCTGTTGCTTTTGTATACACTAATAATGAACTGTGAGAAAGCAAAAAAAAAATTTTTTTTTAATCACATTAAAAAACACTTAGGAATAACTTAACTAAGGAGGTGAAAGGTGAAAACTATAAAACATTGATGAAGGAAATTGAAGATTATACAAAAAATGCAAAGAAACCTTGTGTTCATGAATTGGAAAAATTAATATTGTTATAAAATGGCCATACTATGCAGAGCAATCTACAAATTTAATGCAATCTCTATCACAAAACACCAAAGACATTTTTCAAGGAACTAGAACAAATAATTCTACAATTTACATGGAACCACAAAAGACCCTAGTTAGGCAATGCAATCTTGAGAAAAAAGAACAAAGCTGGAGGTATCACACTCCCTGACTTCAGACTATGCTATAAAGCTACTGTAACAAAACAGCATGGTACTGGCACAAAAACAGACACATAAATCAGTGGAACAGAATAGAGATTCCAGAAATAAACCCACATGCCTATGGTTAATTAATCTACAACAAAGGGGGCAAGAATATACAATGGAGAAAAGACAGTCTCTTCAATAAGTGGTGTTGGGAAAACTAGATAGCTACATGTAAAACAATGAGATTATAACATTTCCTCATATCATATACAAAAGTAAACCCAAAATGGATGAAAGACCTAAATGTAAGACCTGAAACCATTAAACTTCTAGAAGAGAACATAGGCAGAGCACTCTTTGACATAAAGTGTAGCAATATTTTTTTGGATTCGTCTCCTAAGGCAAAAGAAATAAAAGCAAAAATAAACAAATGCAACACAATTAAACCGAAAAGCTTTTGCACAGCAAAGGAAACCATCTGCAAAATAAAAAGACACTGAATGGCAGAAAATATTTGCAAACGATATGACTGACAAGGGGTTAATATCCAAAATATATAAAAAGCTCATACAACTCAATATCAAAAAAAAGAAAACCTTGATTATAAAAAGGGCACAAGATCTGAATAGACATTATTCCAAAGAAGACATACAGATGGGTAACAGGCACGTGAAAAGATGCTCAGCATTGCTGATTATTAGAGAAATTCAAATCATAACCACCCAATTGCTTAAACCAACAATCTGGGATGCTACCTTTGATTTTCCCCTTTAATGTACCACAATCTCCTTGACCACTTCATATCCATCAACAAATGTACTTTAACTAATCTATTCTCTCTGCCTTTATTGACACCACCATGATGTCTCATCTGGACTATTGCTGTCACCTTCTAACTGGTCTCATTGCCCCTTTGGTTGACCCATACAATCCACTTCCCAAACAGCAGATATTTATTTACACTTTAGAACTTAAATCAGATCATGTTACTGTTAGCTCAAAATCTTCCAGTGATTTCCCACTGCACTTAAAATAAAATCCATCTTCATACACTGGATTGCAAAGACCTATATATTAGAATCCCTGTTTACTTCATCTTTCTTTACTTTCTGTCTTATTCCAATCTTAGAGGCATGCTCCTAATTTCTTGACCACATTGAGCTGTTTCCCATCTTAGGACCCTTCTATAAGTTGATTCCTCTACCTAAATTGCTCTTCACCATGATCTTTCATGTCTGGCTCTTTCTTGTCATTCAGATCTTGCCTTAAACACCGTATCAGTGAGACCTCCTCTTACTAACCATCCAATCTAAAATAGCCAACTAGTTACTGTATCATCATTGTACATTATTTCTCTGAAGAGAATTTATCACTAGCTGATATTTTTCTTGTTTATTTATTTTATCTCTAACCTGAAGGAGAATATAAGCTCCATTATGACATTATCAACTATGCTCACTAATGTATCATCAGCATATAGCACATAATAGGTACTCAACAAATAGCTGAATAAACAAAGTGAATTTCTCCAAAAAATCCTCTGGAATCCCTATATCTGGTTCCTCCACTAGCCTCTTTCATGACCTTCCTTCAAGATGTAATGCAAGTTGTTTAAAAGATTGAGTCATATAAGATTACATAACCAACATCAAATATTTATAAGAAGAAAAAATAACAATAACAACTAAATAACTAGAATTCAAAAATCCAAATAGTATAATTTGGCCCGGAAGGGATGAATTCAATAAGCTATCTTAAAGTCAAAAATCACATTTACTCTCCTATTAAAGAAGTGTCAACGCTTTTAAAAATATGAATTTTAGTTTCTCAGTAAATAGACTGCTAGCAGCAAGAAAAGCCAGTTTAGGAAAATAGAGAACTATTTTGGCCCAATGTCTTATTGGCTGTATAAACTTGATTTTGGTTCTTTATCTTACCTAGCTTCTAAATCATTAAAACGTGACAATGTAGTTCAAGAAAGAGATGATCACACTAATACATAAAATAAAACTATTAACACATTAGACATAATGAGATAATTTTTGTAAACTCAATTAAATTTCTTAGAAGTAAGAAGCCCT
This sequence comes from Hyperoodon ampullatus, assembly GCF_949752795.1. Lineage (NCBI taxonomy): Eukaryota > Metazoa > Chordata > Mammalia > Artiodactyla > Ziphiidae > Hyperoodon > Hyperoodon ampullatus. The sequence continues at coordinate 99,023,348 of NC_136916.1, read as the reverse complement.
ACAAATTATTGCTTAATTTTAATCATGAGAAATTTACAACAAAGGATGTTAAATGAGACTCCTTCTCTTATGTCAGAGTTTCAGGAGAGACCCAGAGCCCAAAACAGAGTTAAATATCCCACATCATGTAGGGAGGTGTGACCATCATTGCAAAACTTGGAAAGAGGTGGCTCAAATGATTCTCCCAGCACCAGTTCATCACTAACCTCTAAGCTTTAAGAAAAGGAGAATTCATCAAAGTATAGAACTGGAGGACAAGGTAATCAGTATAACCTTTCCAGTTATGACAACTTGAAAAGCGAGACGAAGTATGAGAAAATGAAATCTGCTTAAGGTCTCAAAGAATAACAAAATAGTCAAGAATTGCCAGGCTAGTTTCTAGGGAAGACAGAAGTTCAGGGAAGTGACATTTTCAAGAAGACATTATCAATCTGTGATTACCCTCCCTAACTTTACTAATTCCAGAAAGTGTTCCTAAGTAGCTAAGAGGCTAAACCCTACTTTTGATGGCTTCCATGGACTAGAAAGAAAAAGATTAATGATGAAGTCCTACAAGGACGGTAGATCTGGTGATCTAGAAGTAAGTAGGGTAAGCTATAAGTAGAAAGGTCATTATAGGAACTGAAGCTCAGCTGAATCATCTCCATTGTTAAACTTGGATTACCGTAATCCTGTACTGGTGCTGCTACCAGATAGATGCCTGACGAGCAAACAAAAATCCTCTCTGCAGGAAGGTAACATCATCCTAGGCTTTCAATTATTTCTGCAAACAATTCTGCAAATAAAGGTCAGCATATTAAAACATAAACAACAAATATACAAAAAAGTCAATTCAACATGAATAGAGTCAGCAAAAACAATCGAAACATACCCTAACAGAATACAAAATTGGAGATATCTTACATAAAATTTATAACAGTTATATTTACTATGTTCAAGGATGAAGAAAGGATAGAGAATTTCATCAGCTACTCCAAAATATATTAAAGAATAAAATGGGAATTCTGAATCTGAAAATTCAAAAATGCAATAAGCAAAATAAGAACTCGACAGATGGGTTAACATCAGATAAGGCATACCTTATGAAACAATTTGGAAACTGAAGCATGGGTCAGAAGAAAATTTACAGAATGAAAAAAGAAGAGACAAAAGATTAGAAAATGTAGAATGTAGTACATATGACCTAGATGGTACCATGGAAAGGGCTAAATTACTTGAATTCAAGAAGAGGAGAGGGTGAGAATAGGCAGAAGCAGTATTTGAAAAGATAATAGCTGAGAACTTCCTAGTACTGATGAAAAACTTCAAGCCACATATATGTAAAAGACACTATGTATATTGTAGTAAAGATTATTTGAAAAATAACGATAATGTAAGGGAATAAAGGAAGTACAATCTGATATTCTTTAGGCAAAGGGATAATGATCCCTGATGGAAGCTGAGAGATCCAAGGAAAAACATTAAACATTTGAAAAGTTTAAATATTTGGATAAATCTAAATTAATATGGATGGTTTAAAACAGTAATAATGTATATGTTATATATATAATTATATATAAAATTTACAGATATAATTAAAATATAAGAGAATAATGACATACAAGTCAGGAAGGAGAAATACGGTTATGATATTACAAAATCCTCAAATCCTTACATTGTAGTTTAAGATGATAAATGTGCCAATTAATATTAGACTTGCTTAAGTCAATAATATATGCTGTAATGTTCAGAGAAAGCATCAATAAAATATCAAGCGTGTGTAAATTTCAAGCTAATATTAGGAAAAGTGAAAGTTAAAAAAACCCTCAAATAATCCAAAAGGGAACCCTAGTGAATGTAGAGCAAATAAAAACCACTTTAAGATAGTAGAACTCAACTCAAGTATGTCAGTACATATGCTAAATGTAATGTATTAAAGGTTTCAATTAACAGACAAATACTGTTAGGCTGAATTAAAACTAAACAACTGTAAAGATAAATAAGCAACACATCTAAAATGTACAAATAAAAAATCTGTGATTGTTCTATCAATTACTAAAAGAGCTTTGTTAAAGTCTTTCACAATATTGTGGATTTGTCTATTTCATCTCATACTTCTGTTGATTTTTGCTTTATATATTTTGATAAGGTATTATTAGATGCATACGAATTTGGAACTTTTAATCTCTGTGGCACAGTACTCCTATCTCTAGTAATGCTTTTGCTTTAAAATCAACTTTGACTTTAAGAGTACAGATAAGGCTTTTTTAAAATGTTTAATTACAGAAGAATTACACAGTGATTACTAGGAAATTTAAATAGTAGGTATTTATATTGTAATTCAGTTTTCAAAGCCTTTGCTGTGCTTCTTTAGTTATGTTCCACAGATGTACTGCTTATGGGTGACCTTAGTATTTGTGCCAGTTCAGATAGAAAATTAGGGATGCCCTTCTCAGTCTCTCTCCTGCCAGGGTTTTCTACCACATGCTCCAGTTCTCAGGAGCTCCTTTTCCCAGTTCCTCTGGCCAGAAAGATTGGATTCTTTCTAAGTTAAGCCTCCTGAACTTTTGTACAGATCCAAGCAAATGGGGTAGAGTGGCAAGGGAAAAAGAGAGAGCAACAATGATGAGGATTCCCCCACATTCTTCCACGACAGGAGCCCCTTTTCCCAGTTTCTCTATCCAAGATCTCTCAGAGTCTTAGATGCCTGTGCCACTGTGCATTTACAACTGGTTTGGGGGCAAGGAAGGGAGAATCAAAGGAAAAAAATGGGAATTATGTAGCAGGATGTCTCACAAAGGGAATGTATCAAAAGTCATCAAGGTGTGAATCAATTTTACATTGTCCACCCAACGGTGACCAACTTGTGTTCAGGAGTAAATGAAACCTCTCCAAATTTCTGCTGACTCTCACCAGTGTCACAGAATCCCATTTTGTCTCCACAAATACTCATCCTCCAATATACTCCTGGAGAGCCCAAGTCAACGATAATGAAAGAATGATAATGAAAAGGAGAAAAAATTTTAAAATGATATCTTCAACAAGAACAAAATATCAACACTCCTTGTACATGCATATTCTAGGGGGATATGTGGAAATTCTGTGACATTACATGAACAAAAGGGCCTGTAGACCTCCTATTTATTTCTGACATTCTTAGCAATTTAGAGAGAGAAACTACCAATATTTTTAAGAAGATGATTATGAGCAGTAACAGAAGCCCACCAGGATAATTTTTTGCTTCTGTTTCCCAAGAAGAGATCATCTTTACCTATGAGTCAAAGGGTGTTTTATTCAAATTCATCCAAGATATACCCATCACCTCCAAAAGATTGGAAATTTGTCTATAACAAATGCAGGTTCATGAGAGTACTACAGTTACATTTTCATTTTATAGCTCTATCATTACAGGTTGAGTTTTCTTTAAAGAGAACTTTATTATTTCTATCACCTTCCTAACTGAAATCAAAGTATCATACGTTTTTAAGAGACCTCAGTGGTCCTTTAAATATTTGCGAGTTGAGCATATTGATTTCTTTTGATTATCAAAAAGTTCATCTGGGAGCCCTAGATCCAATTTCTCTGCTACTAGTGGTACGATAAGGTGATGCTGAGTTACTGCACCCTGTAGTAGAAAATAATGAAATGTCTCTAATATTTTCAGTTGCATATCCCTGTTAGTGTTTTGGAATTACATTATTCTATTCTAGGAATATGTGAAAGTTCTGATAAGCAAAAGCCTTTCTTGATAAATTTATAGTTACAATGAAACTATAATATTGAAACTTGAGAGCAGGATATAGTCCTTTAAGCCAAGTCAATAGATTGCAAATATACACTGATTACATTATGATAACTGAATCTATCACAGCATTGCTAAACTGTTATCAGGAAGGCAAATACTTAAAAAATAATAAAAAAATTAAGAAGAAATTTAACCACACTACATGGTATATTGAAAAGTAAGAGAATATTTTTGCCATTATTGATTTAGTGTGTCTTGGGTGGGTAACAATTTCTGTTAGAATTAGAAAGCCATGACTAAATTTCCTAAAGCCAGAAATATTTCAGAGTCTGAAGCCACGCTATCTTACTATATGTGGGTTTTAAGCTCTTGAAAAGTGGCTAGTCCAAATTGAGAACTGCTGTTAAGTGAAACTACGCACCAGATCTCAAAGACTTAGTTTCAAATAAAGAATGTAAAACATCTCATTAACAATTTTAAAACTGATTACATGTTGAAATAATAATATTTTGGATATATTGGGTTAAATAAACTGTATTATTAAAATGCATTCCATTTCTTTTTACTTTTTTAAGTGTGACTACTATAAAATTTTTAAATACTTATATGGCTTATATTCGTGGGTCACATTATATTTCTATTGGACAGTGCTGTTCTAAACCATACATCATAATAATATTAAGACTGTTGGGTAGAACATCCTATTTATTACACTTAAAACACATTTCTCCATGAAATTCTCTAGCATAGTGTTTCCAGTAACCACTTAGCAATCATGCATAGTCCCATTGGTTTAGGTATAATTTTCTTATTCTTATTTTCTTCTGGTGTAGGCCTTGTTACGTCTGGTATACATGTGTGGGTGTTGTAACTACTTATCTTCATGTCTGTTTTTCTTTTTTATTGGACTGTGAGCTCCTTCAGGAGAAAAAGACTTATCAGCACACAGTATACTATCAATAAAATTTATAGGATAAATTTTTAACAAGGAAGAAATGAATAACTCCCTTTGTTCTTACCTTTTCTAGGAAGATTCTACCTTAATGGACACTAAATAAATTATGCTGCCTGGCTTATTTGACTAACTGGATTAGTTAGAACACTGTTGAACCAATCACAGTTAAAGAGAGGCCTCCCCATTCTGTTGGGAAATTATTTTACAGAATCTCTCTTAAATCAACCAGAGGGAAAATAAAAATAGGACCATTGTAGTTACAATCACAGAAATACATTATACCAGGATTTTTTATTAATTTATTCAATAGATGTTTACTTCTTCCTGTTATGTGTCTGACATGGGGATACAAAGATTAATGAAACATTATTCCTATATTTATGTAGCTCACAGCCTAGATTAAGAGACAGACAAATATTCAAAGTATTCTCTACTATGACTGAAGACTATGCAGGTTACAGCAATGGAAACAGCTATCAGTTTTACCTGGCTTCATAGAGGAATTTAGGATTTAGCTGAGGCTTTGAAAGGTAGGTAGATGTTTGCATATACAATCATACTGGTCAGGGGGGCGGTGAGGGACAGTTCTAGAGCAATCCACAAAGAGAATAAAATAGAAATCTCAGCACTGAGCCATGAAAGAGCAAGTAATTCTATATTTTAGAGTTAGGGAATGATGAACTGAAAAGTGGCAACAAGATCAGGTAGTTCCTTAATTTAATCTACTCCAGTAATATTTACTGAGGAAGATTAGTGTACGTTTTAGGAGATCTAACTCGAGATTTAAATTACCTGAGATCAAATTCTCTACCACTGCCTAATCATGTGATCTTGGATAAAAAAATTTTTTAACATCTTTAAGCTCTGGTTTGCTTACATGCACAGTGGGAAAGATAATAATAGCAATTACAATTTATAGACTTGTTACAAGGATTAAATAAAATAATCCGCTCTAAATGCTCAGCACTGTCAATGCTCTCCAGTCAAAGACCATCAGCAAATTACTTGTAGTTGAACAAGCTGGGTTTATTACTCAATACAGAAAAAATAGAACAAAAACACAGGAACCAACAGCACACTAAAAGGATCGTACACCATGGTCAAGTGGGGTTTATCCCAGGAATGCAAGGATTCTTCAATATACGCAAATGAATCAATGTGATAAACCATATTAACAAATTGAAGGAGAAAAACCATATGATCATCTCAAAGATGCAGAAAAAGCTTTTGACAAAATTCAATACCCATTTATGATAAAAACCCTCCAGAAAGTAGCCATAGAGGAAACTTACCTCAACATGATAAAGGCCATGTATGACAAACCCACAGCCAACATCGCACTCAATGGTGAAAAACTGAAACCATTTCCACTAAGATCAGGAACAAGACAAGGTTGCCCACTGTCACCACTACTATTCAACATAGTTTTGGAAGTTTTAGCCATGGCAATCAGAGAAGAAAAAGAAATAAAAGGAATACAAGTTGGAAAAGAAGAAGTAAACGTGTCACTGTTTGCAGATGACATGATTCTATACACAGAGAATCCCAAAGATGCTACCAGAAAACTACTAGAGCCAATCAATGAATTTGGTAGAGTAGCAGGATACAAAATCAATGCACAGAAATCTGTTGCATTCCTATACACTAATGGTGAAAAATCTGAAAGAGAAATTAAGGAAACACACCCATTTACCACTGCAACAAAAAGAATAAAATACCTAGGAATAAACCTACCTAAGGAGACAAAAGACCTGTATGCAGAAAACTATAAGACACTGATGAAAGAAATTAAAGATGATACCAACAGATGGAGAGACATACCATGTTCTTGGATTGTAAGAATCAACCTTGTGAAAATGACTATACTACCCAAAGTAATCTACACATTCAATGCAATCCCTATCAAACTACCAATGGCATTTTTCAGAGAACTAGAACAAAAAATTTCACAATTTGTATACAAACACAGAAGACCCTAAATAGCCAAAGCAATCTTGAGAAAGAAAAACGGAGCTGGAGGAATCAGGCTCCTGGACTTCAGACTATACTACAAAGCTACAGTAGACAAGACAATATGGTACTGGCACAAAAACAGAAAGATAGATCAATGGAACAGGACAGAAAGACCAGAGATAAACCCACGAACATATGGTCACTTTATCTTTGATAAAGGAGGCAAGAATATACAATGGAGAAAAGACAGCCTCTTCAATAAGTGGTGCTGGGAAAACTGGACAGCTACATGTAAAAGAATGAAATTAGAACACTCCCTAACACCATGCACAAAAATAAACTCAAAATGGATTAAAGACCTAAGTGTAAGGCGAGACACTATAAAACTCTTAGAGGAAAACACAGGCAGAACACTCTATGACATAAATCACAGCAAGATCTGCTTTGACCCACCTCCTAGAGAAATGGAAATAAAAACAAAAATAAACAAATGGGACCTAATGAAACTTAAAAGCTTTTGCACAGCAAAGGAAAGCATAAATAAGATGAAAACACAACCCTCAGAATGGGAGAAAATATTTGCAAATGAAGCAACTGACAAAGGATTAACCTCCAAAATTTACAAGCAGCTCATGAAGCTCAATATCAAAAAAACAAACAACCCAATCCAAAAATGGACAGAAGACCTAAACAGACATTTCTCCAAAGAAGATATACAAATGGCCAACAAACACATGAAAGGATGCTCAACATCACTAATCACTAGAGAAATGCAAATCAAAACTACAGTCAGGTATCATCTCACACGGGTCAGAATGGCCATCATCAGAAAATCTCCAAACAATAAATGCTGGAGAGGGTGTGGAGAAAAGGGAATCCTCTTGCACTGTAAGTGGGAATGTAAATTGATACAGCCAACATGGAGAACAATATGGAGGTTCCTTAAAAAATAAAAAAGAACTACCATATGACCCAGTAATACCACACTGTGCATGTACCCTGAGAAAACCATAATTCAAAAAGAGTCATGTACCACAATGTTCACTGCAGCACTATTTACAATAGCTAGCACATGGAAGCAACCTAAGTTTCCATCGACAGATGAATGGATAAAGAAGATGTGGCACATATATATAATTGAATATTACTCAGCCATAAAAAGAAACAAAATTGAGTTATTTGTAGTGAGGTGGATGGACCTAGAGTCTGTCATACAGAGTGAAGTAAGTCAGAAAGAGAAAAACAAATACCGTATGCTAACACATATATATGGAGTCTAAAAAAAAAAAAGGTTCCTACGAACCTAGGGGTAGGACAGGAATAAAGACGCAGACATAGAGAATGGACTTGAGGATACGGGGAGGGGGAAGGGTAGCTGGGACGAAGTGAGAGAGTGGCATGGACGTATATACACTACCAAAAGTAAAATAGCTAGCTAGTGGGAAGCAGCCGCATAGCACAGGGAGATCAGCTGGGTACTTTGTGACCACCTACAGGGGTGGGATATGGAGGGTGGGAGGGAGACATAAGAGGGAGGAGATATGGGGATATATGTACATGTATAGCTGATTCACTTTGTTGTAAAGCAGGAACTAACCATTGTAAAGCAATTATACTCCAATAAAGATGTAAAGAAACAAAAACAAAACACAGGGAGCTGTGGGTGTCTCAGGAAGAGGTGTTAGAGAGAATCTATTATAGGATTTGGCTTAGGTTGGGTGATTTAGGGAGGATCCAAGAAAGCAGGGGTTTGTTCTAGATTAGGTGCTGTCAGAAAGAGGAGGCAATTCTATGACTGGACATTTCAATAACTTGTATCCTTAGAGAAGGAAGACTAGAGCAAGGCTTAAGGCTATAATTGGTAAAGAAGTATCAGCCACTTATAGTACCCAGGCGAGAGGGATGTTTGCTATTTTGCACAAAGATCTTGTTTTTGTCTGTGCTTGAAGTTATGAATTTGTCTTGTTTTGTCTCATAGTTTCAGAGTGACTTTGTCTAATGTTAGTGAGATTATGTCCACCAGAAGAACAACATGGCCCAGCCCTACATATGAGACCAATTTCTAGATGTCAGGGACTGCTTTTTAAAATTTCCCAGTGCTCTGCCTAATATATAGTAGGCATTCAATAAATATTTGAAGTTGCTTTTAGATGTCAAGTAAAAAGAGAGTTTAGGACTGTGGTCTGAGGAACTCCATCATTTAATGGCCAGGTAAAGGAGAAAGAGGCTGCAATGGAAAATAAAAAATAATCAGAGAGGTGGAAGGAAAACAAGGAGAGTGTGATGTCATGGAGAGGAAGGGAATTTTCAAGGATGAAAAAAGTGGTGGACAGCTGTCAGATATTGCTAAGAACTCAGGGAAGATGAGTTCTGAACACTAGAGTTAACAACAGGAAAGTCACTGGCATCCTTGGTGAGAGGAGTTTCAGTGGAGCAATAGCAGGGAAAGTCAGACTAGGGTGGGATGAGAAATAAGCAGGAGGCAAGACAATTGCTTACAAAGAGGAAAGTACAATTAGATTTGTTGAAGGGTCATGAAAGGTCAAGGAGGATTTAAATTATTTTTAACATAGAAATTATTTTCATATTTAAATGTTGATGGGATGATTCTAGTCAAGTGGAAGAGATTAAATATACAGGAAAGAGAAAAACTGATAATGAAAGATTTTAGAAAAAGCTAGCAGGAAAAGAATCCAAAATAAATGTTAATGGTCATGGGACCCATTGTGGTGTTTTTTTGTTGTTCTTGTCTTTGTTTTTTGCTTCATTCAAGGTATTAGCTGTAACTGTCTAGAGGTTAAACCACTGAATTAAATCTAAACTGATAAATACCATAATTAGATTTGTATTTGAGAAAGATAACAGCATGAAATGGAAGATGGGTTAGAGGATTTCAAAACTGGAGACATGACAACATTTTGGAGGTTAGTCCAACAGTTCTGAAAAGGAAGGTAGGGATTTGAACTACAGTAATAACAGTTGGGATAGAAAAGAAAAGAGGACCATGAGAGTGCTCAGGAGAGAACCATGACGCCATGTGGTCATTAATTACAATCGGATGTCAAAAGGTGAACTAAATAGAATGCAGAGGATAACTCCTAGACTTTAGACTCAAGTTACCAGGAAGAAGGTGATGCCATTCACTTTGTAAGAAATACAAGAGGAGGGCTTCCCTGGTGGCGCAGTGGTTGAGAGTCCGCCTGCCGATGAAGGGGACACAGGTTCGTGCCCCGGTCCGGGAGGATCCCACATGGCGCAGAGCGGCTGGGCCTGTGAGCCATGGCCGCTGAGCCTGCGCATTCGGAGCCTGTGCTCCGCAATGGGAGAGGCCACAACAGTGAGAGGCCCGCATACCGCAAAAAAAAAAAAAAAAAAAAAAGACACAAGAGGAAAGCAGATTTGGATAGGACTATTAGGTAATGTGGGAAAATTATGATTTTGTTAACTCTATTATTCATTCAACAAATTTCTTTAAAATCTACTTTATGTCAGGCACTATACTAAACTCTGAAGAAATAGTCATGAACAAGAGAGCTGTGTTTCCTGCCCTATTGGAGTTTATATTAAGGTAATTTTTGAGTTTGAGATACTTTCAAGATTTCTAAATAGGTATGTTAAATAAACCAGTTGGATAAACTAATATAAGGTTTAGAAGAAAGGTCTGGGCTGAAAATAGAGATGCAGGGAGAGAGAAATAGAAACAGAATACTGACACTGATAATAGTTCTCTTAAAATATGTATCCAGATCCCCTGACAGCCTGAGCAAAGTAGAGGATAATTAAGGAAGGCATACCAAAAGTGTCCTAAAATCTATGGCTGTTTTTGTGGTCAGACCACTTTAACTATCAGTATAATTTTTCTATACAATATTCAAATCTATACTTATCCACATGGTATAATTTAATTGCATATTCTTTGGGATTAGACAGAACTGGGTTTAAATTCTAACTCTGTCCCTCTGGGTGTGAGAACACAAGTTATCCAACATTTATTGAGCACGTTAAATACTAGCCCTTGTGTAAGGTACTGAAGTGTGTGGTTAGGAATCCATTGTCCTTACCCTGAAGAAGCTTCTAGATTCATGAAGCAGGTTGATTTTCATCTTTGCCAACATGAGAAAAATGAGATATCTTTATCATGGTGTTGTGAGGGGTAAGTGAGGCAAGAATGCACTGTACCTGACACATATTTCTCCATAACATGGTATGGAGTTAGCTGGATAGTAACACCATCTTTTAGGGTAAAAAGGTCACTGAAAGTATATTCTTCCAAAAATTAGTCACTATTTATGCTCCTGGGATTGCTTTCAAGTGTTCCCAATAGAGTATTATATTTATTGGCTTGTTTTTAAGGAATCTTAGCAATAGCTGCTGCACTTTCATGAGCTGATTCAACAAGCCAGAGGCAACATTTTCTTTGCAGGATATAGTTATGCCAAAGCACTCATTTGGTATAAACAGTATATCCTGTGGGGTCATGCCCTGCTGAATCCTGATGAACTAGCTTTTTAGCAAATTTCTGCTTATCTGCCTTATGCAATGCCTTCTCTAAAAAGATCAGGATGACACAGGAAAGAGATAATTAAGGAAAGAATTCAAAAGGAAGAGAATCACAGAAAGGGAATATCTGTCATTCATTTTCACTAGTGTTTGATAGTAAATTGTAGTGCTTAACAAAGTTTATGTACATCAATATGTTTAAGCAATTCCTTATAAATTCCCAGCACTTTAAATTAATATATTGAGAAGCTGAGATCCTTTGACTAGTCATAGTACCTTAGGGACTACTGGCCAAAGTCCTTGTTGACTTTCTGGAATCATCAAACTATTACAAAAGGCCTAGAAGGTTTACACTGTTAGTTTTTCCATGCACCCCTGGCTATGCTACCCAAAAATCTTCCCTGCAATATTGAGTGGAATGTATTCAACAATTCTTAACCCGGAGTATGTTAAAATCTTCTGGGAGGGCCGATCTCTACAAGGAGTGATTCTTACAAGGAAGTTGGTTTTCTCTCTCTCTTTTTTTTTTTACCTACAGTGAGCAGCAACATCTGAGAAACCTAACTGTATCTCTTTTAAGATAAATACATAGAAAAAGGAGAGGTGGTTGGGCGTGGTACTATAACTCACATGTCCTAGTAAACTTAGCTTTCTTTAGAAAGAATACATTCTCAAACTTCACTGTGCATTAACAAAATGATTGACTCTAGGGAATATCCTAGAAGTATTTAGAGCTTTTTTTGTTCACATGGAACAACAGAGAAATCACACTAAACTGCAATAAAACATACAGGTATTTTAACCCTTTTTCCAACTATCTTCCACCACGTCTCTGGAAGTAGTGTAATCTATTACCATTTCAGTGCTTGACATCAACGGTGTAATGCAATACACACATATTCAGCACCAAGTTTCTTCCTGGTTATAGATTCAAATTCTTTTAATACACAATCCAAGGCTAGGAGAAATTGCTATAGTGAGATTTTTTTTTCTTTATTGGAGTATAATTGCTTTACAATGTTGTGTTAGTTTCTGCTGTACAACAAAGTGAATCAGCAATACATATACATATATCCCCATATCCCCTCCCTCTCGAGCCTCCCTCCAACTCTCCCTATCCCAGCCCTCTAGGTGGTCACAAAGCATCAAGCTGATCTCCCTGTGCTATGCAGCACCTTCCCAGTAGCCATCCATTTTAGATTTGGTAGTGTATATATGTCAACACTACTCTCTCACTTCATCCCAGCCTCCCCCTCCCACCCCATGTCCTCAAGTCTGTCCTCTATGTCTCCATCTTTATTCCTGCCCTGCAACTAGGTTCATCCGTACTATTTTTTTTTTAGATTCCATATATATGCATTAGCTTATGGTGTTTGTTTTTCTCTTTCTGACTTACTTCACTCTGTATGACAGACTGTAGTTCTCTCCACCTCACTACAAATAACTCAATTTCATTCCTTTTTATGGCTGAGTAATATTCCATTGTATATGTGTGTCACGTCTTCTTTATCCATTCATCTGTCGATGGACATTTAGGTCGCTTCCATGTCTTAACTGTTGTAAATAGTGCTGCAATGAACATTGTGGAACGTGACTATTTTTGAATTATGGTTTTCTCAGGGTATATGGCCAGTAGTGGGATTGCTGGGTTGTATGGTAGCTCTATTTTTAGTTTTTTAAGGAACCTCCAGACTGTTCTCCATAGTGGCTGTATCAATTGACATTCCCACCAACAGTACAGGAGGGTTCCCTTTTCTCCACACCCTCTCCAGCATTTATTGTTTCTAGATTTTATGATGATGGCCATTTTGACTGGTGTGAGGTGATATACCTCATTGTGGTTTAGATTTGCATTTCTCTAATGATTAGTGATGTTGAGCATATTTTCATGTGTTTGTTGGCAATCTGTAGGTCTTCTTTGGAGAAATGTCTATTTAGGTCTTCCGCCCATTTTTGGATTTTTTTTTTTTTTATATTGAGCTGCATGAGCTGCTTATATGTTTTGGAGATTAATCCTTTGTCAGTTGCATCGTTTGCAAATATTTTCTCCTATTCTGAGGGTTGTCTTTTCATCTTATTTATGGTTTCCTTTGCTGTGCAAAAGCTTTTAAATTTCATTAGGTCCCATTTGTTTTCTTTTTTTTTTTTTTTTTTTTGCGGTATGCAGGCCTCTCGCTGTTGTGGCCTCTCCCATTGCTGAGCACAGGCTCTGGACGTGCAGGCTCAGCGGCCATGGCTCACGGGTCCAGCCGCTCCGTGGCATGTGGGATCTTCCCGGACCAGGGCACGAACCCACGTCCCCTGCATCGGCAGGTGGACTCTCAACCACTGCGCCACCAGGGAAGCCCCAGGTCCCATTTGTTTACTTTTGTTTTTATTTCCATTACTCTAGGAGGTGGGTCAAAAAGGATCTTGCTGTGATTTATGTCACAGAGTGTTCTGCCTATGTTTTCCTCTAAGATATTTAGTGTCTCACCTTACACTTAGGTCTTTAATCCATTTTGAGTTTATTTTTGTGCTTGGTGTTAGGGAGTGTTCTAATTTCATTCTTTTACATATAGCTGTCCAGTTTTCCCAGCAACTTATTGAAGAGGCTGTCTTTTCTCCATTGCATATCCTTGCCTCCTTTGTCAAAGATAAGGTGACCATATGTGCATGGGTTTATCTCTGGGCTTTCTATCCTGTACTATTGATCTATATTTCTGTTTTTGTGCCAGTACCATATTGTCTTGATTACTGTAGCTTTTTAGTACTGTCTGAAGTCAGGGAGTCTGATTCCTCCAGCTCTATTATTTTCCCTCAAGACTGCTTTGGCTATTCGGAGTCTTTTGTGTCTCCATACAAATTTTAAGATTTTTTGTTCTAGTTCCGTAAAAAATGCCATTGGTAATTTGATAGGGATTGCATTGAATCTGTAGATTGCTTTGGGTAGTATAGTCATTTTCACAATATTGATTCTTCCAATCCAAGAACATGATATATCTCTCCATCTGTTGGTATCATCTTTAATTCCTTTCATCAGTGTCTTATAGTTTTCTGCATACAGGTCTTTTGCCTCCTTAGGTAGGTTTATTCCTAGGTATTTTATTCTTTTTGCTGCAATGGTAAATGGGAGTGTTTCCTTAATTTCTCCCTGTTTTTTCATTGTTAGTGTATAGGAATGCAAGAGATTTCTGTGCGTTAATTTTGTATCCTGCTACTTAACCAGATTCATTGATCAGCTCTACTAGTTTTCTGGTAGCATTTTTAGGATTCCCTATGTATAGTACCATGTCATCTGCAAACAGTGACAGTTTTACTTCTTCTTTTCCAATCTGGATTCCTTTTATTTCTTTTTTTTCTCTGATTGCCATGGCTAAAACTTCGAAAACCATGTTGAATAATAGTGGTGAGAGTGGACATCCTTGTTTTGTTCCTGATCTTAGAGGAAATGCTTTCAGTTTTTCACCATTGAGAATGATGTTGGCTGTGGGTTTGTCATACATGTCTTTTATTATTTTGAGGTAGGTTCCCTCTATGCCCACTTTCTGGAGAGCTTTTATCAAAAGTGGGTTAGGGTTAGAAAAGCTATATATGCAGAGAAAAGCTCAAAAGCTTTTTCTGCATATATTGAGATTATCATATGTTTTTTATCCTTCAGTTTGTTAATATGGTGTATCACATTGATTGATTTGTGTATTTTGAAGAATCCTTGCATTCCTGGGATAAACCCCACTTGATCACGGTGTATGATCCTTTTAATATGCTGTTGGATTCTGTTTGCTAGTATTCTGTTGAGGATTTTTGCATGTATGTTCATCAGTGATATTGGCCTGTAATTTTGTTTTTTTGTGACATGTTTGTCTGGTTTTGGTATCAGGGGGATGGTGGCCTCGTAGAATTGAGTTTGGGAGTGTCCCTCCCTCTGCTATATTTTGGAAGAGTTTGAGAAGGACAGGTGTTAGCTCTTCTCTAATGCATAGTGAGTTTTGACAACACATTGGCCTTTGGGGCTCAGTGGACTTTTCAGATGGCCTATGTCAACTTTACCTAGTCCAAGTTGTTTTTCAGTACAGTAAATAAAAGGAAAAAGAACCCAGGCTTTAGAATTAGACCTAATGCACATAAATCCTCTGTATTAGGGTTCTCCAGACATGTGTAGATTTATTATAGGAGTTGACTCACATGGTTATGGAGGCTGAGAAGTCCCACAGTCTGCTGTCCACAAGCTGGAGAATCAGGAAATTAATTCAGTGTGGGTCCAAATGTCTGTGAACCAAGGGGTGCCAATGGTGATGGAATAAGTCCCAGAGTCTGAAGGCCTGAGAACAAGGAGCACTGATGTCTAAGGACAGCAAAAGAAAGATGTCCCAGCTCAAGAAGAGAGAGAGAGTTTGCCGTTACTTTTCCTTTTGTTTTTACTTCGGCCCTCAACAGACTGGATGATACTTGTCCACATTGGTGAGAGCAAATATTCTTAGTCTACTGAATCAAAAACTAATCTCTTCTAGAAACATTCTCACAGACACACTCAGAAATAATATTTTTATCTGGCCATCTCTTGTCCCAGTTAAGCTGGGACAAGGAAGCTTATGGTGGTAATGAAAGTCCCAGATCAGTTAACTTTAAAATTAGTCAAAAGGGAGATTATCCTGGGTAGGCCTGACTCAGTCAGGTGAAGCTTTCAAAAACGGCTTAAGCCCTCTCTGAAGTCTGAAAGATTTTCCTGCTGGCCTCAGAAAGTAGCTTCCATTTTGTGAGAGGTGTTTGGGAGTATCACAGGGCAAGAAACAGAGTGATCTCTAGGACCTGAGAGTGGCCCCTGACCACCGCCAGCATGCAAAAGGAGGCCTTAGTCCTACAACCACAAAGAACAGAATTCTGCCAAAAATCACAGGAACTTGAAAGAGAAGTTCAAGCTTTAGAAGGAAACACAGCCTGGCCAACCCCTTGATTGCAACCTGTGAGTTTGTGATTCATAGAAATAGTGAGATAACACGTGTGTTTTTTTAAGCTGCTAAGTTTGTGGTAATTTGTTACACAACAGTAGAACAATAATACAAAATACACATTTTTATGGTCTTCTAACAGGCTATTTTCATAGTGATTCAGGAGCAGATACTGTCTAATGGTTTGAGAATCAGAGAAAAATGTTACTGGAATAAAATGGTTTCAGCAAGCAGGTCATTTGAACCTGCTCAAAAATTCCAAACATTTCGGTAAAGTCAGAATGCAGTATAGGGGCCAGGAAATATTTATTTTTAAGGAGGGAGAAAAAACTTCACTTGCAATTCCATTAACAAACTACTCACTTCTATCAATAACTAAACCAACCCAAATTACACTGCTTCTTAGTTAAAGACACAGTAATTTGACCACTATTCTAATAAATCAATTGAAGGGTTAGGAAACAATTGGAAGAAATGACTCTGTTTACTGACACAAATGATGTAAATAATCTCATAGCACTAATTATAAGTGATTGGATACCCTTAGGATGGTTAATAATGGATTTAAGTGGGAATCTTTGAGTTTGATTCGCTGTTTTAACGTTAGATGACTTATTCTAGAGTCAGTCTCAGACATTTACGGGTTCCAAAGATGACCTAAAAACCAAACATCTAGATATAAAGAAATCACAAGCTTTGGAAAAGTGAAAAATGAGCTTGAAGATTACCATAATGGCCTTTTATTTGAAATCTGTATATGTTAAAATGAATTAAGTGAAATAGACACATAATTACATGATTTTTAGGTGTAGGCTCATGATAAAGAATAGGGTTCAGTATCTTAAAAACAGCAAAGCAAGTCATAGTCCAATGAATGTTTTATCACCCTTGAAGAAATATACTGTAGGCTCACAGCTATGAATAAAAGTAGCTTAAAAACTCAGAAGCAAAAATGACTTCTGGAAAAGTGGCAAGAAATGAAAAAGTACCAATGAGACACACACACACTTTATTTCTTGTAAGTCAAAAACAGATTAGTCACTTCAGAGCATTTATGTAAAAAGATTTTGTTCTTGAGGACTAGCAAATTTAAATCTGAATGTTTTTGTGTATGAGTGTGTGAGTGAGTATATGTGTGTGTGTGTATGTGTGTATGTGCATGTGAACAAATATGAATGGAAAGATAGAAGGGACATATAAAGAAAATCACCCAAGATTCTTTGCCCCTTACCTAAGTAGAATTAAAAACTATGTCAAATAACATACTTAAAAGCACAAAGAAAAATTGATTTGTGGTTTTATGGAAGTAGGTCATTTAGTGTGAAGGTTGTATTTCACAGTCTCTTAACTATTCTACCTTATTCTCAATCCAGGTTTTTAAAAAGAAAAGAAAAAAAAAGCATAATGCTTATCAACACATAGCTAGGGATGATAAGAGTCTAACAGACAGTAAGTGAACTACATTTTCTGACTCTGTCCAAAATTTGAGAGCTGGTGCAGTCTATCCATGGTGTTGAGGGGGCAATGTGAATATATTGATGGCTACTACTAAGTCTGTCATCATTGTGAAATTTTGTATTTGGAGGACATGAAAAAATGAGTCCATCAATGTTGAGCAAATAATATATTGTACATGGCTTCTCTGGATGATCAAAAAATGTTAAACTTCAATAAAACTTACCTACTAAGGTAATATCTAATTCTCCTATTGCAAGGAGACTTGTGAGCATGAGCAGGGCATTAGCACTGGTTTCACCATCATTTTTTCTATTCATCAATAAAAAACTTAATTTAAAAATTTTTTGCTACATAAGAATACATGATTATAGAAGAATTTGAAGATATAGGTAAGTGATAAGAACATAATTAAAAGCATCCATAACCTTCTACCCATTTTAGTAGGATATTCTTTCCTTTTATCTAAGCAAAATATGTATCTATATGTATAAACATAACCTTTAAAAATAAAATAGCTATAAAATTAAATGAAAAATCCTCTGGGTAGTTAAACCACTCTGGGTTTTATGGTAACATAAGTTGGAGGGTGCAGCCAAGATTCCCCATGGGTCCTCTGAATCACAGGGGCATGCCCATGATATAGAGTAGATATGGTGACATTTATCAACAACGTCTATGTTTTCATGGATCCTAACAATATACATAATACTTGTCACATATTTAATAGGTTAAATTTGGATTATAATATATTGATATCATACTTGTATACAAGACCTGCTTCAGGGTGTAACTGCATTCAGCACTGGATAGCAAGCTAATAAAAACTGCAGCAAAAACAGTTTTACGACCCTCCATCGACTTGTGTTTTACATCACATTATCGTATTGCAGACATTTGAATTAAAGGTTAACAAATACTATTTAATGGGTTGTCTGAATGAATGTACAGTGCATGAATACATGCTTCTTGCAATTTTTATCAGTTTTGATACTACATGTGCTTTGTGATTTGGGTTCAGACAGGGCTGTAAGTGGATGATGGCTCTTGACTGACTCTTTTAAGTAATATAAAATAGCACATTTTATTAGACTTCCTCCAATTAAGTGTACATCCCCCATTAAGGCAATCTGTCATCATTTTAACAATGTCATTAACATCTACAATGTAACTCACAGGGGCTTTGTTCTTCTTTCAAAATTAGTAGCACATACATTATATAGAAAGCTTAAAGTACAAAAACAAATTTAAGAAGCCTTCAACTCTAAGCTATACAAGTATCTTTAGTGAATTACATAGAAGATATGACTTTACTGAGAAAGAAAAGCCCACAGAAATTATATATCCATTAAAATGGATTAATGATATAAAATATAAATTTTCTTTCTAATGTAGCTATCAAGAAACATGGTTTACTACACTACTAAATGTATTTGGCTAAGGAAAATAATTTAAATTATTGGGCTACTGAAAGCAAAAATCAGTATATAAAATTTATGATTTTTATATAAATGATATTATCAATCTTTAGAAATATTTTGGAAAATTTTCATGGATAAAAGTAATATATTAAGTGCCTAATAAAAAAGATAAAATTTTATTAGGAAATTTAGATGGTAATAGCCAACTTTAAAATACTAAAATACATCTTATTTACTACTGTGGCTTCTGTAAATAGATTAAGATTCAATTAATAACAAATACAGGGAGAAAATTTAAGTTTATAAAATAGAGTGAAGTTTCTTCTCTAAGAAGAATATTTCTTTATATATTCACACAGAAATATATACTACTGTATAAATATGAAATAGAAATGAAAATGTGTTTTTCTACTGTGACCTAAAGTTGTCAACATGTATAAAGGCTCTCTTTAACAAAATTTTTCTCATTAACAGTTAGGTTACAAATAAAGTATCAAATAAAACCCAACTTGAAGGATAGAGACATCATAATCAGTTTTCAGATCATAGGAATCTCCTCTCTCTGAACTTGACTTGCTCTCTCTTGCAATGGCTCTTAGAGTAATCTAGTGAACATTACAATTCGTTGAAATCATGTCTTTTCTGCCTTATTAGAATATACATTCCTTAAAGTAAGGATTAATATTCTGTGTCCCTCCAAAACTCTTACAGAGTTTAGCACAGCACTTTGCACATTACAAATACTAAATAAGTAAATGCCCTGCAATTATCTTAAATATAACATGTCCAAAATTAATTCATTAACTCCACCTCAATATCTCTTCCCTCTTTAAGATTCCTTATTTCAGTAAATTTTCCAACCATTGAGCTTCCTAAGCAAAATACTTGGGAGTCATCTTTGACTACTCCCTGGTGCATGCGCTATAGTATCAAGGTTTGTCAAAATCCCATTTCAATTTAAAACCCTAACATTTCTCAATTCTGGCTTCTCTCTTCTGTCTCCATGCATGCCATCTCTTGCTAGGCCCTCCTTTTCTTGGCATCCATCCCAACAGTTCAGTTGCTCAATATCTTTTATATTTTAATGCTTGGAATATATTTGAGTTCTATTTCCTAGGTCCAAAATCCTCTGTGGTATTGGGGTAACTTTTATTCAGTCCATTCAACACAGTATTTCCCAAACTTGCTCCACAGCAGCCATTCTGCAACCTCCTTTATCTCTGATGTCTTCTCAGAGTTTTGCTTTTTTTCCTAATTATCCCATTCAGGAGTGAGTCACCATTCATTTGCGGTAGAACCAAAATCCTTAATGTTGCTTAAAATATAAACCCAAGTCATTAATATATATTATATTAGATTAGGCCCAATGAGACCTTAAATTTGGGAATAAAATGCTACATACATAGACAAGGATAATCCTTTTTAGATTTAAAAGAATATCAACAAAGATCAAATTTGTGCTTCTTCTTCAGTGGGAGTTTTTAAGGCACAGTGATGAGTTTCTGGAAAGCTTTTCTCTAAAAGGTGAGTGGTCCTCAACTCAAGTTAAGTCAGTTATTTTACTTCACTCTCTGTACAAAATCCTTTTCACTTAAAATAACCACCTTAGCAAAGAAAAATACTGTCACTATGGCAATTATAGTGTAGCAAACTGAGTGAACTGTTTCTGAGGTTCTTTCATGTTACATCCAGACAATCAAAATCATATAAGTAAGTACATAGTGAATTGCCTCTTCTTTTGGAGAAAGATATAGTGCATGCCACAGAAATGCTAACCTAAAAGTCTAATGATAAACAAACTCTCAATTCATTCATTCCTTCAACACACATTTTATAAGCTCTTACTGGGTGCAAGCCAATGGACCAGACCTGGCCCACTTGCTTGCTTTTAATTCTCTATGCCTCATCAGGGGACAGAATCGGGTTCTCAAACAAGAATAGAGGTAACAAACATGGCATTCAGTGATTGTGTGTTCATGATCACATCGTTATGTGATCACATAGGATTCATGTGGAGATTACTGCATAACAAGACAGCTGAAATGGAAATATCACACAGTCTGAAATTATCACACAGTCTGACCAGTCAAATCCATGTGTTAGACTCACACTATTTGAACCTTTTAAAGTCATTTACATTTTCTTGCCTTAAGTTTTTTCATTGAGTAAGCATTAAGCATTTCTTTGAGTAAGCATTAAGATAATAATACCCAAGACTTAATAAGTATTTCATACCTGCATGATACTCCACACAATTGTTGCATTAATTCTCACAACAATCCTAAAAGGCAGACAATACTCCCAAGACTCAGATATTATCACACAATTATATAGATAAGGAATCTGAGGTTCAGAGAAATAAGAAATTTGCTAAATTTCTAATATACCATAGGGTGGAATTTAAACTTGCTTCATCTGATTCAAGAGCCAGGTTCTTTCTACTATGTCACACTGCCTTATGACGTAGCAGAGGAGGGATTCCCCACTACATCCAATGTAGAAACCCAGTTCAGTATGTCTGCCATTACTATAAATAAATGGTGGAAGAAAGTGTACACTTGCTTAACAAAGAAAATGTCCTTAACCCGAGTTAAACTGTAGGGCTCCTCTTAATTTATAGTATTTGGGAAACAATAAAATCTTGTTCCTCATTAAAATTAGAGTCTAAAACCATTATCAAATGGCTACAGGAAAAGTTACAATAAGCAGAATTCATTTATAAATCTATCTGAAGGCAAGGGGTAGACCATATAACTGCATGAAATACCTTGCTGACTTAACAATATTAGCTTTCTTATCTTCATATTAAAGCTTATATTTAGAAACTAGCTCCATTCATAATTTTTAATGTCACTGAATTGAGAGAATTAAAAATTTAATTTTCACTGTTTATAAAACGACCTAGACAGCTTCATTAGGTTGTTTTTGTTAATTCACTGACTTTGAACCCAAAGCTATTGGTTTTAAAAATTAACTTTCAATTTTAACCTTAAATGAAAATTTCCTTTCCATTTAGACAGCTTGTACCTGCCAATCTGCACAGTCATTTATGCGTTTACTTTTTTATTCAACAATAGGTTTTGAACATCTACTATGGGCTGATCCCTCTGACAGAGTTGTAGCAGATGTAGAAGAATGTAGTAGGCCTGACCCTGCCTTCTAAGATCTAGTCTTGGGGGTTGAGCTGGGAAGAGAAGACAATTATGCAAGTAATACCAACATCATATCATGAATATTTTCATGGGAGAAGTACAGGTTGCTATGTGAGCACATAACAGGGGACTTAACTTAGTCTAAGTCTAAGTCTAAGCTTTCTGGAAGTAGGAACACAGCTCCTAAGGACTCAAAAATGAATAGAGTATGGTTGGTCAGGGTAAGGGAAAATGACGCAGAG
This sequence comes from Hyperoodon ampullatus, assembly GCF_949752795.1. Classification (NCBI taxonomy): domain Eukaryota; kingdom Metazoa; phylum Chordata; class Mammalia; order Artiodactyla; family Ziphiidae; genus Hyperoodon; species Hyperoodon ampullatus. Next base: position 99,001,018 of record NC_136916.1, on the reverse strand, counting down.
TGGGTGGTACTTTAGAGAGAGTAACCAAATTGTAAATGGTCTGGTTTCCCATAGTGACGTTGATAGATACTACTCATTAGGCCCTATCTCTTGAAGAATAATCTTTAACTGCAGAAAAAGTATTTGGTGGATTTCAGTACAATTGCCAATGTGTATACAGAAGCTATTCCTGAACAGCGTTCTGAACTTTGATTCTACAGTAAACAGATAGTCTTCAAACTGGGATCGAGCATAACTGTCAATATTAAGTGACTTATGATCATCTTTAGATAATCAGCCATCATGTTCTATTGATTGACATGCCAGGTACTTGATAGCACCAGGTATTATGGTTAATGCAAATAATTATTTTTCCTGTGAGTTTAGTTAAGGGTCTTCATATTGATGTAATTAAAACTGCAGTGGCATTTGAAATGCATCACCTAAATAAAGCACCCTAAGGTTTACCCTATTAAGATTGTAAGAGATCTAAGTAATTGCAATTTGTGTTATTTTATTCCACATATTACTTCCCTGAAGAAATCAATGTCTCTGCTATATATATAGCCATATATATATATATTTATTTATATATACACACACACACACATATAGCCATATGATCATCAAATATTTCATTATTTTCATGAACAAAATTGTTCACTAATAGCACATCAACATCAGATGTAGCAGCAAATGCTTGTTTAATATTTAAATTTAGGAATTCTCATTGCCCATTACCTATCTATTAAGAATTACAAGTTCCAAATTAACTGAGAATTCCATGTTAATCGCATGCTTTATAATGAGATTGTTTGTTATCCCTAGCCTTCAACAGCACTGATTAAACCTCTCAGTATACTCACTAAGTTGATATTTTTTACCCACTGTCTTCACACCTAGTTCAGTGTGATATTTAAAAAGCAAACTAAAGAAGAGTATCATTTATTGTTAACTTTGTCCTATAGATGTCCTTTGTGCTTATAAGTCTCTGATGTGCAGAGGTATCCCACAGAGAAAAAAGAGAAAATATTACTCCACAACACAAGAGCCATTTAGCTCTCTGCAATCAAAATCAGATTCTGCCTCCATACCACCCTAGAATAAATGAATATTAGGTAAGATACTGCTATACTTTATTAGATTATTGAACTCATTTCAAACTTACCAATTTTTCATATATATATACATATATATATATATATATATATAATTGCCAATTCAGTAAATGTAGGTAATCTCAATTCTTTTTAGGAAACCAAGGTTTAAAATGGTTATATAATGGTAATGTAGGACTCAAATCCAAACAAATGATCCAAACACTGCAATAATAATCTACACACTACTACCTCTCAGGTATTAAAAAGAGTAGAAAAGGAGTTTCCTTAATGAGAGGTTAATTTTTTAAATAAGTGGCCAAGAACAAAATAAAATATAATAAGCCCCCAAAATACTGTCTTGAGTTCTCTAGGTTCTGATTAACTCCACTTATATTTCAACAGATCTAAAGAAAATGAAATCCAAATACTGACTTTGAAACATTGTATTTTACCTCTGCTTACTAAAACTCTAGCAGTAAAGAAATATTTGCATCATAATATCATGGAAATACAGTAAACTCATCATAAGGTTATTTTATTGAAGAAGCCATTTTTTCAAAGTAAATAGAGATGAAAGAACAGATGTACAATAAAAGGAAACAACGCACTTTATTTGTTCCTATTCTGATTGCCCACATGGTCTGCTACAAGAATACATAACTACTTCCTTTGAACATACCACTAAACAAAATTATTATATCCAGTGGCTATCTTTAATGTAGAGAATGCATACTTTATTCAGAGAGCATTTGAAGATATCAGTCCTGAACTCATAATTTTTTTGGTGTGATGTTTATGACTACTCAAGTGTTCAATAATAATTTCTATTGCATAAAATGTTCACTTCCACAGTTTTTTCAAATCTATGGACTAAGTTTATCTTAATGTCTCTGGGAAGTAATTAAGATTATCCCTACGTTACAAATAGGGAAACAGAATCACAGGACTCTGTAACCCATTTAAATGAACAGACTTGCAGACAAATGGTAGCTTAAAAATGATTACCCATGTGTAAAAATAGAAAGCCCGTATCAGCACTAGAAACTGTCCATGGGCACATCAGAATTCTTGAGGAATCTGCTACCTGCAGACATTATTATTAGAATGAAGAGGGGCCAACTCACTCTATAACCACTGTGGAGCATCTGAAAAGTGAGTGGATGGAATCCCAGCAGAAATCCAGAACACCTTCTAATTTGATTGGGTGAGGACAACTGGCAGCTTTACGGTATAGACTAGAGACAACTGGAAGCAGTGATGACACAGCAAGGCTTTTTCTCCTGCTGTGCCCATCCAAGAATGAAAGCACTGCCATGCTGGCTCCTGCTGAGAGCAGCTATAGTGAGCTTAAAACAGAGTTTCCAATTTCTTTAACACTTCTCCCACCAGTTTGCAATTGCTCTGTTTAAATGATGCCACATATTTTATTCCTTCATATTGATCCACTGTTCAGAACATCAGCATATTTTCATATGACAAGAGATGTTTTGTGTTTTGTTTTCTGTTTTGCTATCCTTACTGAGGGAGGTTTATGCTTGTTAATGTTTAGATATTGGGTGGATTTTGTCTGAGAAAATGTGATTCTATGTTTAACTCTACCTTTAGGTCCAGATTAAGGGTCAGGAGAAAGTTAACAGTTAGCTGTAGTTTTACTTTATCATTTCAGAAATTCAGTAACAGAACTGGGGACAGACGTAGTAGGAAGATTTACCTTTGTACTAAAAACATCCTAGAATTGAGCATGGGGCATTGCCCCATTTTTTCTTGGGTTTGTTGTTTTTATGGTTACCTTCTGCTAGGTAAGGGATATTGAAGGCTGATAAAATACACACACACACACACACACAACAAAGTAATAGGAATTTCTAAATTTAAAGATAAATAAAGAACAAATAGAGCTGAACATAAGCAAGGAGGAGGAGGGAGAAGAAAAATGTTCTGACCTGAAGAAAAACCATGGGTTGAAGGAAGAAATATATCAAATGTTAAAACTTTGGATGGGAGGAGTCCCAGACCATCACAAAGACAGAAGAATCGGGTAATGAGAAATAAAAATATCAGTTGGTCAATAAAGCTGATTTGAGAACTTGACTTAAATCATAGGCTACAACAGTGTTCTTAACAGGTTATTTGTAAATCCAACAGCTATACCCACCTCGTCACAAGCACAGTTGTGCGACAGCAGACCTCCAACATACGGGCTGGCAGCTTACCCCAGGGGCCCAGGAACACCAGCTATGTATCCTCCCTGCAGCAAGCTGCATCTAAAAAAAGAAAGAAAGAGACAGAAATGCTCAGATGGGACTGACCATCATCTACCAAACGCACAACAGACAAGTAACTTCTCCCAAGGAACTGGCTAGATAATGGGAAGAGGAATGCGTCAAGGGGACCAGGAATACTACCAAAGACCCCTCACAGAACCATGAGACAAGGGAATAGCGTTTACTCCCCCCATATAAACACACTAGGCAAAATAGATTGAAAAGATCTATAAATTTGGATACACTCTTGGAATTACAATGATGGGGGAAGATTCATGCATCCATTCAGGCAGAAAACAAGCAAAAAACACATTGTATCTGAAAGTAAAAGAGAAATCAAGTTGTCCACAGTTTTTTTCTCTCTCTAACGTTAACTCTCCAGGACAAAATGGAGCCATAGCTATAGAGTTTTGAGGAAAAAATATGACAGTAAGCCAAGAAGCAATAGAAATACATTGCCAGGCATCTTATAAGAACAGTAGAAAGACAATGCCAAGAATGCAGAGCTCAGAAAACTATCACCTGCAATATATTCCTTAAAAATTACTGAACACCAATTCTCCAGCTGATGCAGAGATGGATCTAAGACACTTAAAAACATGAGCCATTGTATTATAAAGGGACAATTGGTATAATCAAAAATATTAGCACACAGTGTTGCTTGAATATTTCTTGTAATATGTCCATCAAATTTAACACCAATATAATAAATATTGAAAGAGAAAATATATACTCTGAATAATAACCTGGATTTTGAAATCCAGAATTATGTTATAATAAACTAGAAATTTCAATATAAGGGGAAAGCAACTACAGGAAGTGCAAGTATCTAAAATTATCATTTTCTTAGAATCACTAGAAATTGTTTCATTTTTAATTACTAGAAAAATGTCTTTAATATCTTCAAGGACACTAGTAGCGTAACTTTCTTCCATATTTCAAAGGACCAAAAAGATTTAAAAAATTAAACTACATGAATATTGGAAAAAAATCTCAAGTTGTGGGTTGAAAAAGACACCAAAGCTTAGATGATGGGCTATATAAAAGTTAATAAAACTTCAAAAGCAGTATATATAAATCACGTAATTTAGAAAAAGATATACTTACTATATACGTTTCAGTGTTCTTAATATAAAAAGAAAAATAAATTAAGAAAATAAGTGACTGAAAAGTTAAGGATAACAAGAATAGCTGTTAAATAGCAAACAACAATAGAAAAGAATAATATGTAAAATAAACATAAGAGCTGGTTCTTTCAAAAAATGTAAAATTTAAAAATTATGATAAATCTACACAAATACAAAGAGAAAATAGAAAAATGAGAAGTAATTTTAAATCATAAAAAAGCACTACATGCAAAAGCATACCTCTCTTTTGAAAAAATTCAATGACATCGTAAATTTTCTAGGAAAATATAAATTACCAAAATCAATTCATAGAAGTAGATAATGCTTTGCTAAGAAATTTTTATAAGTTATCAAGGCATTATATTCAAATATATCTTCATACTCGATATATTTACAGATTAGGCTTTCTATACTTTCAAAGAATAAATGGTTCTCAAACAATTCCAAAAGCTAGAAGAAAAAATATTCATAATTCTTTTTTATATAGTTAGCATAATGAAAAATTGGCAAAGAGTGTATATTAAAAAAACACAAAGGCTGAGAGCTAAACTTAAGCTTACTCCTGAATATATAAAAGCATATGTGTGTGTGTGTGCTCATGGAGTTTTATATATGTGTGTGTGTGTGTGTGTGTGTGTAAAATTCTGAGTTCTTTATTCCATTCTATTGGTTTCTTTGTTTTAAGCAAGTATGATACTCATAGAATGCATTTGTAAGGATTTCAGGTAGGGCTACCAATGAATTTATAAATTATTGGTGTGTTAATATCTTTATATGTCAACTTGTCCCATCCAAGAGTATGGACTATCCTTGCATTTTCTGAGCTTTTTGCAACCTTTAATACAGTTTTATTTATTCCCCACAGAAATCTTAGGACTGCTTGTTAAAATATAACATATATTTTAGTTTTTCTTGATATTTTAAATGGAATCATATATTTGTTAAATTTTCTGGTTGCTTGTTACCATTGATTTTTTATTAACGATTGTCATAAATCAATCTTATATCTGGGAATAGTCTTCCCATCAGCAATATTGGATAAATAAAAAAACAATGTGGAAAAACTGTAAAGAACTCAGAATTGCATAATTCTGGATCTATGTCAGACAAATGACATTGGAATATGAGAATGAAGCAAAAACATTTACAAATTGCAGGCTAACAAATATTCTAAAGTATTACAAAAGTTTGTAATTCAAACAGAAGAATGGGTTCAAGAGAAAGCAGCAATAATGAGCACATTTTTAAAAATTCATTATTAAGGCTAAATAACAGGGTTTTTAAAAATTTATTAAAAACAATCTGGAAATAAAATTTTACATGCTATCAACATGGGAAGTGGAAGTTGGGGGAACAGATGGGAGCAAAAGTATGCTACTGTTCTTTTTATACAAGGGGAGAAAAGAGATAATGACTAGACTATTACAGGCAAATAAAAGTTCAAATATGTTTATTAAAAATCTAAAGGCCCTTTCTCCTTTTCTCTCTTTTGGGGGAAGCTGAGGAGTAAGCCAACTGTATTAACATATTCAGCACGACTGGGGACAAGGAAAGTTGAAAATATTCAACACATGGTTTAACAAAAATTTGAACATACACAGAAAATGACCAAAATTTTAGATCACATGCAAGGTGGATCCTGTAGTTTGCTCAATGAGCACATCATGATCGAGAAGCATTTATCTGTAGAATGCAACAAAGGAGATCTAAAAATGTAAATTATATATGTAATTATTATATAATAAAATTATATAACATCCTAATTTATACCGAAAAGAATTTGATAAATGTTACATTAATTATAATTGTTAAAATGGCACTTGGTAAACTAGAAATCTAAAGGAATGTTCTTGACTTCATAAAAGGTATGAACAAAAATCCATGGCAATCACTATATTTAATGGTGAAATACTACGAGTCTTCCAATTAAAGTCAAGGATGAGATAAATATGCTGTACACTACTCTTATTGTATTGTTAGTTATACAACTTGATGTTCTATTCTTCAAGTTTGATAAGGAAAAGAAATTAGATTAAAACATTACTAAGAAAGAGATAAGACTATTATTGTAGAATGTGCAATTACCTGCCTAGAAAACTGAAAAGAATCACTTGTGAATTACTAAAACTAATATTGAACAAGGTGACTGGCTACAAGATTAATAATCAAAATCAAATGGCTTGCCTATATGCCAGTGTGAAAGAGAAAGTTAACCAAACCAAACAACCCAAAGCAAAATGTATTGTAATGGTGGTGGTGGTGGTGGTAGTGAGGGAAACCACATTATAAAATGTCTGTGACAAGAAGAAAACAATGACATGGCTTTCAAGATCATAATAACAAAGTGACATTATAACATTTTTTAAGAAAAATTTATCTTTAAGAATACTTAGTTAACTCACTATTGAGTCATTAACATCAGCTAATACCCTTTTGGAACGATCATAAATTTTCACAATAACACATTTATCTGCAAGTGTATTATAGCTTTTAAGCAACTAAACCACATAATAGTCTTATGTAAAAAAGAGGCATTACTAAAAAGTTTATTAAAAATAGGAGAATTTGTATCTTCTACTGTAGTCAGAAACTTGAGGAAAAATGGATTTGTTTTTGAGACCTTATCTTAGCCTTTGACATTTAAGCTGGAAGTTGACTTCTATTTCTAGAGAAGAAATGTATGTTTCTGATCTTACATCCTCTTTAGAATGAAGGGCTTCTGATACAGACTGTGTTCCCTCAAAATTCATATGTTGAAATCCTAATGCCAAGGTGACGGTATTAGAAGGTGGGGCCTTTGAGAGGTGATGAGGTCATGGGGATGGAGCCTTCATGAATGGAATTAGTGCCCTTATGAAAGAGAATCCAGAAGCTCTATTGCTTTTTCTGCCATGTGAGGACACAGTGAGAAGACAACTGCCCTCCATGAATTTAGGAAGCAGGTCCTCATCAGACAATGAATCTACCTGTGCCTTGATCTTCAACTTCTCAGCCTCCAGAACTATGAGAAATAAATGTTTGTTATTAAAGCCACCCAGTCTATGGTATTTTTGTTATAGCAGCCTGAACAGCTTGAGACAATTTTCACATCTTTCTTCCAAACCAACAATAACTAATTTGAATATATGCAAAATCCATTCAGAAGAGTTTAAAAAATTATAAAATACCTGGGAATAATATATAAAACTTTTATAGAGAAAACTATATATTTTTACTGAAGGACGTGAAAGAAGACTGTCTAAGGAGAAATACCACTTCCATTGAGGTGAAGTCCCATATTGCAAAACATGTCAATTTTTCTCCAATTCAATTTGTGAATTCAATACCTCCCAAAACAATATTGTGTGTGTATGTATGTGTGTAAAATAGGAAAAAATGATAACTGCATAGGGACTGGAATTTTATATGGTGATTCAGGTGGACTTTAACTCTATTTTTAGTAATTTAATTTTATACAGAGAGGAGGTGTTCAGGTATTGCCTGTGTAATTAACAACTAATTTAAAAATGACTTGAAAGATATTTTCTCCATTTTTAATAAGGTTTTTCTCTGAGTATTTTTATTTTCTTTTTAATTCAACCCTTTTTTATATTTCTTACAATAAACATGTAATTCTTTCATAATTAGAAAAAAGAAACATATTATTTAAAAACAGATATCACATTACAAAAAGGGGAAAGCCACCTGACTCTTACCTTGAATTCTATAAAGCTACTTAATCTAGATTCATTCCACCAAAAATATAGATAAAATATAATGTGAGGTGTTTTTTTTCCCTAATAATTCACTTCCAGGCCTCCAAAAGGGAAACATATGTTAGTGGTCTAAAAATCTATAGTCCAGCTCTGTGCCATAAGTATCATCTTTTATTGTGTATACTCCTGCCAGGGGTTCACAGTTGTGCCAGGGAGCATTTAAAGACTATACGGGCCTATGGCTTTACATTCCTGAGAGCCCTATAGCCTAGAAATTCACTGAAGAGTCAGCATGTGTTTACAGAAACTCGAGTTTTAATTAGCCAAGTTCCTGGGATAATTAAGGACAATAACAAACAATCCTTATCATCATTTTAGCATAGTGCTCAAAGGTTCATTAGAAGCAGAGCAGCCAAACCAGCCCTAGCAATTAATAGTGAGATTAAGATCATAGTTAGACACTTACCACACAGTGGACAGTAAGGAATACAGGCTGTATCAGATATACCCTGCCAGTGGAAGAATACCCTCTTCCACTATTCTAGAAAAATGGTAATTAACAGATCAAATTCAAAATTAAAGTCTCCAAGATGGTGAATTTTTAAATAGTTTCAGTGCATACTTATGTTAGATATACTTTTTAAAAAGCATATTTCGAAGTCATTTGAAAAACTATTGTGACAATATCTCAGTGAATCTAATAAGGAAATTATATCCAGGCTGTATCAAGTAGGAAAAATATTAATCATATTGTAGAAACTTCATTTGAACTTTTCAAAATGTTTAGGGAAAGTTTGACATGCTTAAAAATAAGAAGTTCTCTTTACAAAATTCAACATCTGAAGTATTTGGTGGTTAAAGAAAAACGAAGTCCGAAGACCCTCAAGATGGTAGAGGAGTAAGACGTGGAGATCACCTTCCTCCCCACAAATACATCAGAAATACATCTACATGGGGAACAACTCCTACAGAACACCTATTGAACTCTGGCAGAAGACCTCAGACTTCCCAAAAGGCAAGAAACTCCCCACATACCTGGGTAGGGCAAAAGACAAAAGAAAAAACAGAGACAGAACAATAGGGATGGGACCTGCCCTTCTGGGAGGGAGCTGTGAAGGAAGAAAAGTTTCCACACACTAGGAAGCCCCTTCACTGGCAGAAACGGGGGCTGGGGGTGGGGAGCTTCGGAACCATGGAGGAGAGCCCAGCAACAGGGGTGAAGAGGGTGAAGAAGTGAGATTCCCGAACAGAGGATCAGTGCCAACCAGCGCTCACCAGCCTGAGAGGGGTGTCTGCTCACCTGCTGGGGCAGGTGGGGGCTGGGAGTTGAGGCTCAGGCTTCAGAGGTCAGATCCCAGGGAGAGGACTGGGGTTGGCTGCATGAACACAGCCTGAAGGGGGCTAGTGCACCACAGCTAGCAGGGAAGGAGTCCAGGAAAAAGTCTGGACCTGCCTAAGAAGCAAGAGACCATTGTTTTGGGGTGCTCAAGGAGAGGGGATTCAGAGCACCGCCTAAACGAGCTCCAGAAATGGGCGTGAGCCACGGCTATCAGCGTGGACACCAGAGACAGGCATGAAATGCTAAGGCTGCTGCTGCAGCCACCAAGAAGCCTCTGTGCAAGCACAGGTCACTATCCACATCTCCCCTCCCAGGAACCTCTGCAGCCCGCCACTGCCAGGGTCCTGTGATCCAGGGACAACTTCCCCAGGAGAACACACAACACACCCCAGGCAGCTGCAACATCATGCCGGCCTCTAGCACTGCAGGCTCGTCCCGCATTCCGTACCCCTCACACCCCTGGCCTGAAGGAGCCAGAGCCCTCTAATCAGCTGTTACTTTAACCACATCCCATCTGAGCGAAGAACAGACACCCTCAGGCGACATACACGCAAGGTGGGGCCAAATCCAAAGCTGAACCCCAGGAGCTGTACGAAGAAAGAAGAGAAAGGGAAATTTCTCCCAGAAGCCTCAGGAGCAGTGGATTAAATCTCCACAATCGACTTGATGTATACTGCATCTGTGGAATACCTGAATAGATAACGAATCATCCCAAAATTGAGGCGGGGGACTTTGGGAGCAACTGTAGACTTGGGGTTTGCTGTCTACATCTAATCTGTTTCTGGTTTTATGTTTATCTTAGCTTAGTATTTACAGTTTAATATCATTGGTAGATTTATTTATTGATTTGGTGGCTCTCTTCCTTTTTTTTATATACAGATATATATATTTTTTCCCTTTTTCTCTTTTTGTGAGTGCATATGTGGATGCTTCTTTGTGTCATTTTGTCTATATAGCTTTGCTTTTACCATTTCCCCTAGGGTTCTGTCTGTCCGTTTTTGTTTTTTTTTTCTAGTACACTTTTTAGCACTTGCTATCATTGGTGGATTTCTTTCCTGGTTTGGTTGCTCTCTTCTTTCTTCCTTTCTTTTTCTTTAATACTTTTTAATTTTTTTAATTTTTAATAATTAAAAAATTTTTTTTATTTTAACAGCTATTTTATTCTCTTTCTTTCTTCCTTCCTTTCTCTTTTTCTCTCTTTCTTTCTTTCTTCTATTTTTCCTCCCTTCCTTCCTTCCTTCCTACTCTCTCTCTCGCTCTCTCCCCCCATCCTTCCCTCCCTTACTTTTCTTCTAAGTCTTGTGGCTGAGAGCGTCTTGGTGCTCTGGCCGGGTGTCAGCCCTGTGCCTCTGAGGTGGGAGAGCCGAGTTGAGGACGCTGGTCCATCACAGAGCTCCCAGTTTCATATAATATTAAACAGCCAAAGCTCTGCCAGAGATCTCCATCTCAATGCTAAGACCAAGCTCCACTCAATGACCAGGAAGTACAGTGCTGGACACCCTATGCCAAACAACTAGCAAGACAGGAATACAACACCACCCATCAGCAGAAAGGCTGCCTAGAAGCATAATAAGGTCACAGACACCCCAAAACACACCACGGGACACAGCTGTGCCCACCAGAAAGACAAGACCCAGCCTCATCCACCAGAACACAGGCACCAGTCCCCTCTACCAGGAAGGCTACACAACCCACGGAACCAACCTTAGCCACTGGGGCCAGACACCAAAAACAATGGGAACTACGAATCTGCAGCATGTGAAAGGAGACCCCAAACACAGTAAATTAAGCAAAATGAGAAGACAGAGAAACAAACAGCAGATGAAGAAGCAAGGTAAAAACCCACCAGACCAAACAAATAAAGAGGAAACAGGCAGTCTACCTGAAAAAGAATTCAGAGTAATGATAGTAAAGATGATCCAAAATATTGGAAATAGAATGGAGAAAATGCAACAAATGTCTAGAAGGAATCAATATCAGATAACTGAGGCAGAAGAACGGCAAAGTGACCTGGAAGACAAAATAGTGGAAATAACTACCGCAGGGCAGAATAAAGAAAAAAGAATGAAAAGAAATGAGGACAGTCTTAGAGACCTCTAGGAAAACATTAAACGCACCAACATTCGAATTCTAGGGGTCCCAGAAGAAGAAGAGAAAAAGAGAGGGACTGAGAAAATATTTGAAGAGATTATAGTTGAAAGCTTCCCTAATATGGAAAAGAAAATAGTGAATCAAGTCCAGGAAGAACAGAGAGTCCCATACAGGATAAATCCAAGGAGAACGTACCAAGACACATATTAATAAAACTATCAAAAATTAAATACAAAGAAAACAGATTAAAAGCAGGAAGGGAAAAACAACAAATAACATACAAGGGAATCAGCACAAGGTTAACAGCTGATCTTTCAGCAGAAACTCTGCAAGCCAGAAGGGAGTGGCAGGACATATTTAAAGTGATGAAAGGGAAAAACCTGAAATTGTATCAAGTAACTTTTCTGACCACAAGGCTATGAGATTAGACATCAATTACAGTGAAAAATCTGTAAAAAATACAAACACATGGAGGCTAAAAAATATGCTACTAAATAACACGAAATCACTGAATAAATCAAAGAGGAAATCAAAAAATACCTAGAAACAAGTGACAATGAAAACACAAAGGCCCAAAACCTATGGGATGCAGCAAAAGCAGTTTTAGAGGGAAGTTTATAGCAATGCAATTCTACCTCAAGAAACAAGAAACATCTCAAATAAACAACCTAACCTTACACCTAAAGCAATTAGAGAAAGAAGAACAAAAACCCCCAAAGTTAACAGAAGGAAAGAAATCATAAAGGTCAGATCACAAATAAATGAAAAAGAAATGAAGGGAACAATAGCAAAGATCAATAAGACTAAAAGCTGGTTCTTTGAGAAGATAAACAAAATTGATAAACCATCAGCCAGACTCATCAAGAAAAAAAGGGAGAAGACTCAAATCAATAGAATTAGAAATGAAAAAGGAGAAGTTACAACTGACACTGCAGAAATACAAAAGATCATGAGAGATTACTACAAGCAACTCTATGCCAATAAAATGGACAACCTGGAAGAAATGGAAAAACTCTTAGTAAAGCACAACATTCTGAGACTGAACCAGGAAGAAAGAGAAAATATAAACAGACCAATCACAAGCACTGAAATTGAGACTGTGATTAAAAATCTTCCAACAAACAAAAGCCCAGGACCAGATGGCTTCACAGGCAAATTCTATCAAACATTTAGGGAAGAGCTAACACCTACCCTTCCCAAACTCCTCCAAAATATAGCAGAGGGAGGAACACTCCCAAACTCATTCTACGAGGCCATCATCACCCTGATACTAAAACCAGACAAATATGTCACAAAGAAAGAAAACTACAGGCCAATATCATCAATGAACATAGACACAAAAATCGTCAACAAAATACTAGCAAACAGAATCCAACAGCATATTAAAAGGATCATACACCATGATCAAGTGGGGTTTATCCCAGGAATGCTAGGATTCTTCAATATATGCAAATCAATCAATGTGATACACCATATTAACAAATTGAAGGAGAAAAACCATATGATCATCTCAACAGATGAAGAAAAAGCTTTTGACAAAATTCAACACCATTTATGATAAAAACCCTGCAGAAAGTAGGCAGAGAGGGAACTTACCTCAACATAAAAAAGGCCATATATGACAAACTCACAGCCAACATCGTTCTCAATGGTGAAAAACTGAAACCACTTCCACTAAGATCAGGAACAAGACAAGGTTGCCCACTCACACCACTATTGTTCGACATAGTTTGGAAGTTTTAGCCACATCAGAGAAGAAAAAGAAATAAAAGGAATCCAAATCAGAAAAGAAGAAGTAAAGCTGTCACTGTCTGTAGATGACATGATACTATGCATAGAGAATCCTAAAGATGCTACCACAAAACTACTAGAGCTAATCAATGAATTTAGTAAAGTAGCAGGATACAAAATTCATGCACAGAAATCTCTTGCATTCCTATACACTAATGATGAAAAATCTGAAAGAGAAATTGAGGAAACACTCCCATTTACCACTGCAACAAAAAGAATAAAATATCTAGGAATAAACCTACCTAAGGAGACAAAAGACCTGTATGCAGAAAATTATAAGACACTGATGAAAGAAATTAAATATAATACAAATAGATGGAGAGATACACCATGTTCTTGGATTGGAAGAATCAACATTGTGAAAATGAGTCTACTACCCAAAGCAAGCTACGGATTCAATGCAATCCCTATCAAACTACCACTGGCATTTTTCACAGAAATAAAACAAAAAATTTCACAATTTCTATGGAAACACAAAAGACCCCGAATAGTCAAAGCAATCTTGAGAAAGAAAAATGGAGCTGGAGGAATCAGGCTCCCTGACTTCAGACTATACTACAAAGCTACAGTAATCAAGACAGTATGGTACTGGCACAAAAACAGAAAGATAGATCAATGGAACAGGATAGAAAGCCCAGAGATAAACCCACGGACATGTGGTCACCTTATCTTTGATAAAGGAGGCAAGAATATACAGTAGAGAAAAGACAGCCTCTTCAATAAGTGGTGCTGTGGAAACTGGACAGCTACATGTAAAAGAATGAAATTAGAATGCTTCCTATCACCATACACAAAAATAAATTCAAAATGGATTAAAGACCTAAATGTTCAGTCCAGACACTATAAAACTCTTAGAGGGGGGCTTCCCTGGTGGTGCAGTGGTTAAGAATCTGCCTGCCAATGCAGGGGACATGGGTTCGAGCCCTGGTTCTGGAAGATCCCACATGCCACTGGGTAATTAACCCTGTGTGCCACAACTACTGAGCCTGAGCTCTAGAGTCCAAGAGCCCCAACTACGGAAACCCGCACGCCTACAGCCCATGCCCCGCAACAAGAGAAGCCACCACAATGAGAAGCCTGCACTTGCCGCAACTAGAGAAAGCCCACATGCAGCAATGAAGACCCAACACAGCCAAAAATTAATTAATTAATTAATTAATTTAAAAAAAAACTCTTAGAGGAAAATGTAGGCAGAACATTCCATGACATAAATCACAGCAAGATCCTTTTTGACCCACCTCCTAGAGAAATGGAAATGAAAACAAAAATAAACAAATGGGACCTAATGAAACTGCAAAGCTTTTGTACAGCAAAGGAAACCATAAACAAGATGCAAAGACAACTCTCAGTATGGGAGAAAATATCTGCAAACGAAGCAACTGACAAAGGATTAATCTCCAAAACATACAAGCAGCTCATGCAGCTCAATATCAAAAAAACAAACAACCCAATCCAAAAATGGGTAGAAGACCTAAGTAGACATTTATCCAAAGAAGATATACAGATTGCCACCAAACGCATGAAAGGATGCTCAACATCACCAATTATTAGAGAAATGCAAATCAAAACTATAATGAGGTGTCACCTCACACTGGTCAGAATGGCCATCATCAAAAAATCTACAAACAGTAAATGCTGGAGAGGGTGTGGAGAAAAGAGAATCCTCTTGCACTGTTCATGGGAATGTATACTGATACAACCACTATGGAGAACAGTATGGAGGTTCCTCAAAAAACTAAAAATAGAACTACCATACAACACAGCAATCCCACTACTGGGCATATACCCTGAGAAAACCATAATTCAAAAAGAGTCATGTACCACAATGTTCACTGCAGCTCTATTTACAATAGCCAGGACATGGAAGCAACCTAAGTGTCCATCGACAGATGAATGGATAAAGAAGATGTGGCACTTATATACGATGGAATATTACTCAGCCATAATAAGAAACAAACCTGAGTTATTTGTAGTGAGGTGGATGGACCTAGAGTCTGTCATACAGAGTGAAGTAAGTCAGAAAGAGAAAAACAAGTACCTTATGCTAACACATATGTATGGAATCTATAAAAAGAGGTTCTGAAGAACCTAGGGGCAGGACAGGAATAAAGACGCAGACAGAGACTGGACTTGAGGACATGCGGAAGGGGAAGGGGAAGCTGGGACGAAGTGAGAGAGTGGCATGGACATATATACACTACCAAATGTAAAATAGATGGCTAGTGGGAAGCAGCTGCATAGCACAGGGAGATCAGCTCGGGGCTTTGTGTCCACCCCGAGGTGTGGGATAGGGAGGGTGGGAGGGATACACAAGAGGGAGGAGATATGGGGATGTATGTATATGTATAGCTGATTCACTTTGTTATACAGCAGAAACTAACACATCATTGTAAAGCAATTATACTCCAATAAAGATGTTAAAAATATCTATGTATATGGAATATATACAAAAAAACTAATAATGTAGTAATTGTGAATTAGAAGCCTCCTCATTAAATATTAGTACAGATATTAATTATTATAATCTCATTAAATTTTACCCAGATACTAGTGCAAAGAATTCTGCTATAACCACTACTATCCAATATCATCCTTGCAGTTGCAACCAATAAGATAAGAGATATAAATAATTATATAGATATAAAAAAAGAACAAGAAAATAATCATCTTTGGTAAATGGTGTGAATATCTGAGAGAAGTAACTAAACAACTACTACAACTTGTGAGACTAGAGTCAGTACATTGGAGGAATAAAATATTAACATACAAAAATCAACAGTTCACTTTAGAACAATAATCAATTAGAAAATGTAACAGAAAATAAAAAACCCTGTTCACAGAATAAAAAACTATAACAACAATAATAATTCTCAAATAAGTCTAACAGGAAATAATTAAGACCTACATAAAGAAAACTATAAAATGTGTGGAATATCTTTTAAAAAAGCTCAAATAGATAGAAAGATGTACCATGTTTCTGGATGGTCAAACCTAATTTTATAAATATGCCTGTTCTTCCCCCAAATGAATTCAATGCTTCTGCAGTTAAAATTCCAACAGGATGTTTTAGAGGATTTGTTAAACTGATTCTAGGATTTATATAGAGAGAAATATTCAAAAATAGCCAAGAAAATTCTGAAAAAGAACAACAATACATTCATTTTAAAATATTTATTAAGTGCTCTCTATTTTCCAGACATTGTTCTGGGTGCTGAAGATACGGATCTAAATAAAAAGTATAATCCAATTTTATGTCAACTTCCAGCCTTGCATTATCCTAACAGAAAGCAATCCCACAAAAACAAATAAATAAAAAGAACTTCTTCATTCTAGTTCATGCCAAAGTTCTTCCTGGAATTGAATCTGGTACACCTACTTTCTTCATGTACCAAGCTCTGAACTGCAACTAGGCATAAAAAAATCCATATGAGCCACTCATGACTCCCTGGGTTAGATTTGAGTCAGCTCAACTAAACTGCATGAACTAAAAGAATGGAAGGTGGTTCCCAAAAGAAAAAATGAGTCACTGTTTTCAGTTACATTCTAAATTAGTATTTCACAAGATAGGTTGGAGAAGTGTAGCAGAATCTGGGGGATCAGAGGAAGAATTATATGATTATAAATAGGGAACATGGACAAAAAGGGAAAGCACGGATTGAATGAAACTGAGGACTATGACTCTAAATATATTATTGTCTATGATAAGGATATAATCTATATTATTTCTAAATGCAAATGTGCAATATATATGTTCTAAATCCAACATACATATGTTGCTTTCAGATCTAACTTTACCAAAAATAATAGGAACCTTCTGATGCACTATCAACCTACTTCCTCCTAAAAATTCCTCCAAAAAAAAAAAGAAGTTGTCCCCCTAATTATTCCCTATTCTGTCTAGCTTTTATTAGAGCTGCACATGAGAAACATGCCCAGTACAAATAAATCACCTGTCATAAAATTTTCTAAAATCATAATAATAACTTTATGTCAAAACATGGCAAAATGAATTACATAGCAGTCAATGATAGAAAAGACATTATAATTAATATTTTTGATTTTGAAGAGTTTATTTATATTAACTACCAGTGTAAAAAAAGTAGATGCAGGTAATGAAAAACCAATTCACATAAGAATTCAACAACACTTAATATGTATTGAGCACTTAGTATGTCAGGCACCAAGCTATGCACATTAATGCTTTTTTTCTTAGTTCTCACGTTAACACTATAAAATAGAGGTTAATATTATCACCATTTACATTTGAGAAAACAGAACTTTAGCTTTGCCCTAGTAAGTGATAAAGTCTGGATTTGATATAAAATTCATCTATATTTAGAGCACAAGAATTTTATCAATATGTTCTACAAAGACCATGAAGATGACACAATATAGCAATGTTTTAATATGTTCAACCTAACTACTAACTAAAGAAATGTCTCATGAAAGAGCAATGATCAACGATCAAACTGATCATGATTAAAAAAAAAACCTCATAGTTGATCAGGATATAATGTGGACATGTAAAATTTTACAGCCTTTCAGGAAGGCATTCTGACAAGATGTTTTAAGGGTCTTCAATACAGTGTTTTCACTCCTAGGAATTTCTTTTAAAGATATAATCAGCAAAACTTTTGAACTCATCTAAATGGTGAAAACATTATGGCACCTTCATAAGACAAATGACTTATCCAGTATTAAAATCCAAGTTTAAAATGAGTATAACTACATGGGACATGATAGTTACACAATATTAAGAGGACTGGATATAAAACAAAGTATAAAATATAAGCTCATTGCCAAATTTTGTATGAAAACTACATTTATATAAAGTACTGGGTATATAAAAAATAATTATATATAAACATAATACTTATAAACTGATAGGTATTTATAGAAAATAATTAATAGTTATTTATATATTTAAGAAAAAAATAACAGTAGGGGTTATGAAATTACGAAAATGATTTTGGGGGAGAGGTGTTCATTTTCTTCTTGAAACTTTTCCATACTTCCTTAATTTTCTACAAATGGATATGTATTCCTTAGCTAATATAAATACATAAATATAACCAAATGAAAAATAAATGGTTAAGAATAATCCCATTGTCTTTCAGGTAGAATCCAATTAAAACTTCTAACTATACTAAAGCAGTGTTGCTAAGCCTTCACTGGCTTTTCTTAATAGAGGGAAAATGCTAATTAATTTATAGGTAATATTTAAAGTTTATTTTATGTAACATGTCAGCAGACACAGTTAGAAGAGAAAAGTGTGTTTTACAGTCCTATGGAAGGTAATAAATGTCAGACACATGTAGATACAGTTATAACTTTATGAACACCGAGGATAATTTTCACAAGGAAAACCTTACCCAAACACTAAATGAAAAGACATGTTTTCCAAGCACAGTTAGGGGACTGTTTTTAACTCCATGTGCAATATAGGTGAGATAGAGGGTTAAGCACTGTAGTGCAATGGTCTGACAATAAACCCCCTGCAAGTGTGCCGTTTGATGGGGTGTTAATTGAGTAGCAGGTGAACGTAAATAGAAAGCACCAAGGGTGTGTAGCGGGGAGTCTTTTTGTTGATGAGGGAACATAAAAATGCTGAGCTTTGCAATAAGAAACAAAGATGGTCTGGGGTTTATTTCTCTGACTTCGTTCTACGTTCCATTGCATAGGCCTCTCTACTTTAAAATGCTTGCTAGGGAATAATAACATTGCTTTTAAAATGTGTGGGTGATTACAGAATAAGTCAGATGGGTTCCCGAAGCCTATGAAAATCTAAGGGTTTGTTTTAGTGTTGTTTGTTTGCTTAGGGTTAGACGCGATGTTTTGTATGATTGTTGCTTCTTCCTGAAATAATTGGCTCAGAATGTTTCAAGACATATAGAGTAGCTGGGTCACTCAGCATCTAATGTGAAATTTCATCAGGATTTCATCAGGACATAGACAGCAAAAAAATATTTTAAAAGCAGATAGAAACAAGAATGATTCAAGCTTTCTAAAGTTCAAGATTTTTTTAAAGAAAAGGGATTTTTCTGTATAGTTCACCTAGACAGGTTGTATGAGATTATACAAGAAAATCCTTGAATAAAATATGTTTTAAGTTCTAATGTTGAAATTTCTTTTTTTTTCCCAGGAAATTGTCGTAACACAAATACATACAACCACCGTATTAAAGATTTACTTTCTCTGAGAAGTACCTGCAGGTCCTTGTTCACTAATGTATTCTCTAAGAATGTTGCTCATTTGAAAAGAATGAGGTCCCTGCACACTATATTGTTACCTCTAACAAGGCATTAAATACATCCAAGATGCATGTAAGACATTTTAAACTATTAACTTTTAACAATGGTAGCTAATATTTGTGATGCATTTCCTGTGCACAAGGAGCTGTGCTAACCACTTCACAAATACTGTCTCATTTGAGCCTCACAACAATCTTAAGAGGTAAGAACTCTTAATTCGCATTTACAAATGAAGATACCAATCGGTAGAAAAAGAGTATCTTTCCCATAGTCACATAACTAATTAGTTGTGAAGCCAGATTCGAATGTACATTAACTGCCTCCATATAGAGCACAAATCCTTAAATTGCTATATTATACTCTCTCCTTACACTAACTCTTTCAAGTTCCTATAGAATATTGAATATTCATTCAATACAGTATCTTGCTATTCTAAGAAAGTTAAGGTAGAATCACAAAAAGTTCACTTCCTAACATGGTCTAGAGCAGTGACTCTCAACCTTTAATGTTCAGAGGAATCACCTTGAGATCTTGTTAAAAGGCAGATATTGATTCAGTAGGTCTGAGGTGGGACCTGAGAGTCTGCATTTGTAACAAGCCCCCAGATGATGTCCCTCCTGCTGCTACTTGAGTAGTAAGTATAGAGGATCTGTTGGAGATGGGTGGAAGGAACAGGAGTAAAGTTCCAGTTATTTTTCTGTACCTTCTTTCAATTCTCTAATTTCTGTGAAGTCACAGTCTAGTCCAGAATACCCATCTCAACTTCCTGCCTCTTTCTACATCTATCTTATTCTTCCCTCTTCTTGAAGAAGACAACTGGAATGCTAATATAAATATAAATATAAATGCTGTAATCAAATTCTGGCGGAGAGATAGCCAGTTCAGATGTGCATTAAGGAAAAATAATCCTATGTCTTCATTGTAGTATTTTGTAGATTACAGACTATGTTTATAGAAGTTCTAAAATAAGTCTTATAACCAAATCCTATCTATCACTAAGCTTGCAGGGTACAATCAGACAAACGTACATCTCCAAAAGCACCATTTTGAGAAGTATTAGAACAATTCAGCAAGAATGAGAACCATAAGAAGTAGAATGTGTAGTATCTTAGGAGTCAAGCTATTGCCCAGGAACCTAAGATTCACCCTACCTCTCACCCAACCCCATCCCTTCATATTCAACTATTAACCATATACCCTGTAGATTTAACCTCACAAACAGTATCTCTGCTCCATCTGCCACTGCCTTGGTTTAGTCCATCGTCACTTCTCGCTTTGCCATAGTTGCCGGATATGCGGAAGGAGGAAGGGTCCTATCTACCCTCTGGATTACTTCAAGACCATTCTCTACACTGCTGCCACAGAAACCTTTCTGAATTAGTAATCTAATGTCAACTCCTTGCTTTACACCCTTCAACAGCTCCCTATAGTATTAAAGTTCCAACTTCCCAGTGTAACACACATGGCTCATTGTGATCAGCTCCATCTGCCTCCATGGTTCATTCCTTCCATTACCTCACACAAACCCCCTACTAGAGGCATACCGAACCAGAATATAGCTCTGCCATTGCATCACGGTGTTTTACACCTTCATGCTTTCCCACCTGCTACTTTTATTTTGAAGTCTTTCTCTTTCTTTCCTGCCCCCTTCTTTCCAGCCCTCTCTTCTACACACCTAGGTGATTTTTCAAGTATTCTGGAAAATCTGGAAAGTCCCATAATCCTCCCATTAAAATAGAGCAACTATAGTAGGAAAAACAAGACCCCATGGACTACATCTACAATAGCACTAAGTTACAAGATCTACCCACAAATCCAAAAGATGATTGGATGTGGCTAAATAAAAACTAAAAGACCCACACAGTATCAAAAATTATGTGGGACAGGACTTCCCTGGTGGTATAGTGGTTAAGAATCTGCCTACCAGTGCAGGGGACATGGGCTCGAGCCCTGGTCCAGGAAGATCCCACATGCCGCAGAGCAACTAAGCCTGTGTGCCACAACTACTGAGCCTGTGAGCCACAACTACTGAGCCCAGATGCCACAGCTACTGAAGCCCGCATGCCTAGAACCTGTGCTCTGTGACAAGAGAACCCACCGCAATGAGAAGCCTGCACACCACAATGAAGAGTAGCCTCCGCTCACTGCAACTAGAGATAGCCCATGCACATCAACAAAGACTCAACGCAGCCAAAAATAAATAAATAAATAAACTATGTGGGGGAAATCAGAAAAAAGGCAAAGGGACCAGTGATAACCCCAAGACCCTGGAAACCCCCAACCCACTATCAGGTATTCACTGGAAAGCACAGTGGGCCTTGTTCACAACAGCAGGAGAAAATGGGAGAGGATTTTGAAAGTTTCAGATCAATTGATGAATGTAAGATGTCCAACATATGATCAATGGTCCTAGACAGCTTTGGGGTCTGAGGCCTATAAACTCTTAAAACAGATAAAACAACCTTTACATCATAAAGCTTAGCACTGAGGAGAACCTGCTGGGACTATAAAGCAAAATGAGCAGAACACGTATTATGAGGGCAAAGAAAAGAAGAGAGAAAAGAAAATTGGGGAAAATGACAGAGGAGAAATATCTAAGAACGTTTAAGGCCATTTCTTCATTAAAGTAGCAAAAAGAGGTAGCTGTTCTAGCCCACTCTTCTCATCAAAAAGTACAGAAAAAGTCATTTTACTTTAAAATGAACAACAGCCAAAGAAAACTACAGAATCCCACATAAAAATAGTATAAAAATGAGAGAAAAGAGAGTGAAATAAATCCCTCAGATAATGGAAGCATACCAGGAAAATATGCCCACAAAACAGATAAAAAGCTTAATGTTTCAAAATGAACTAAAAGTAATTAAGTAATGATAGAACCTATAAAGAACAACAAAAATCAGAATGTGAAAACTCATAAGTGAGATGATTGAGAAAAAGAAGATTTAAAGAGAGAGAAGAGAATTAAAGGAAATTAAAAGTGAAAGGAAAAAAATTATCTACAAAGCTAAGAAAGCAAAAGCAAATAAACATACGAGAATATGCTTTAAGAGAAACAGAATATGGAAAATGGCAAAGTTTTATAGATATCAGAAATTAAGAACAATATTTTAAAAAGTGTTCAAGAGTAATCAATGGATAAAGATCCAATATAAATATAATAGTCCTCTGAAGAAGAATACCAAAGCAATGAACAGAAGAAATACTAAAACTATACTTGAGGGAAACTTTTCTGAAATAATAAAAAGATTTAAAAATAAATATTGAAAAGGCATATCACAGAACTGGGAAAACAATCCACAAAGGCCAACACTGAGACATACTTCTACTAAATTATTAGACTTAAAGAAAAAATGTATATGTATATATAATGACATCCAGACAAAAATACCAAGGGAAAAAAAATCATATTGTCATCAGACCTCTCAGCAATAAATCTGTATGGCAGAATATAATGATATATTTAAATTACTCAATAAAAGAAAGCATAAGCAAGGACACAAACTGAACTTCAGGTGGAAAAGCTACAAACTACTATGAACTTGCAAGTGCTCAGGGAATATCATTTCCTCGAACTCTTCATGAAGAATCTGTCACAGAAGGAGCTTCATATAACAAAAATAACTTGAGAAGCTTTGGCATAAGGACTAGAAGTAAGCATAACATATTTTTCTATAGAATTAAGGCTAATGGTTATAAGAATATAATGGCTGTGTACTCTAACAATATAAATAAGGTACAAGTATCAAAAACTGAGAAGTATAGTAAACTCACTGGTCGTTTAATAGGTATTTATTCTGTTTACAAGGATACTACATCAGCAGTTGCTGGATGAGAGGCAGGAAAGAAGAATAAAGTGGTAAGCAACTGGTTTCACTATTTCTCATAGCAGGAAACAATAGAGTCAATAGCCAAAAAGAGGGAAGGGAGATGGATATTTTATAAAGATAATGTTAGTACAAAGGTAATCATTAAAACAAAAATATAAACCTTCCTAAATGCCAAAAGATATTTTTAAAACTTTTAAATTTACTTGTAGAGGAAGGAAGGAAAGAATTAGAATAACGTAATCAGAGATAAAGCTAGAACTCTTTGATTCTTCCTTGCTTCAAAGATTTAATTTTATACATATTTTACATAATTATAAAACAAGTTTAATTTACCAAAATACAAACTTTAAAAATAAAAGTATAAAAATTACCTAACTGAATAACCAGTTGGGGGGCATAGCTACACAAAAGGGAACTAGTTCAAGTGACTTTAAAACATGGTGATTTGATTTTGCATCCCTGGTGGGACATGCCCTAAGGATTAAAGGTAAAACAAAACAACAACAAAACAAAAAATTAAACTGGTTTTGGAAATCAGTTGTTGGTAGACATGTTCATATTGTTATTCCAAGATTGTTGTGTAATTAGTATGGGATAAACAAATGAGAATTTTGTTGGTGTTATTAAAAGCAGAGATTTTTCACAGTGAGAGAAAGGAGATACTAGTGTAACATGGATAAGGTTACGTAAAAGTCTTATAGTCTTGGATGTGAATTGGAAGTATCAATATGAACTCATGATTTACTTTTTTCAAAATATTTCCTAACTCTATCCTCCAAAATGTCTATAAACAGTGACAAGCCCAGCCAAAATGAGTGCCTCTAGCCCTCAGAATGTGGGCTCTAAGTAGGATCCCCCACTAAAAAGAACCAGGGATCCTTGGAGAAATTGCTGACTCCAGGTGTGGGATGTGAAATATTCAAGATGAGCCTTGAAGCCCTAATGAATTAATGAGCTACCTGGAACAGTTGTCAGAGTGTGGCCACTGGGCCAGCAGCACCAGCGTCACCTGGGAACTCGTTAGGAATGCAAATTCTCTATCTTTCCTCAGAACCACTGAATCAGAAACTCTGGGGGTGGGGCCCAGCAATGTGGGTTTTAACAAGCCTTCCAGGTGATGCTGATGAATACTGAAGTTTGAAAACCACTAGCCTAGGGCAATGATTATCAATGGCTTTTAACATCAAAAGAGAAACAACCAGACATTATATTCCTTCTGACAAAAATACATATCGCCAATCTATGAAATAATACTTCACTCCACCAAAAAAAAAAAAAAAAAGAAAAATTGGGTCTGTGTCAAATTAAGCTCTAGTTTTAACTATCAAGTTATGAGATATAGAGAGGAACATAATGAACAACAATACAGGAATGCAATTAACAAAATCCAAACTGAGGGAAATTCTCTAGGTCAAATAACCTGGTTTTTCCAACAAAGAAATTGTGAAATATATATATATATATATATATATATATAGAGAGAGAGAGAGAGAGAGAGAGAGAGAGAGACCTATAAATTAGGAGAGACCAATTATAGTAATATATGCCTTACTTGATTCTGATTCAAATAAATAAATTGGAAAAAAAGAACACTTACACTACAACTAGATAATTTTGAACTCTAATCATATTGAGGCTTTGCAGTTGATTTTTTTGAGGGTGGTGATACTGTGCTTATGTTTTGGAGATACATACTGAAATATTTAGAGATGAACTCATATATTGTCCAGAAATCATTTAAAAAATAATCCTAGGGAAGGGGTGGGGAGTGGATAAGGGCAAATAATCTGGCCATGAGTTGATGGAATTGATGATTGTTGAAACGGTGTGATGTTACTTAGGAGTTTATTAAAATAGTCTTTTTATTTTTGTATATTTGAATTTTTCAATAACGTACAGTTTTATATCAAGCATCATCTCTTCCCCAAAAACTCTTCCCTCAACCTGACTTGGATAACCTTTTGCTATGTTTCCCCATCACTGTATATAACTCCTTCTCTGCTGTGAACAATTCCTTGTGGGGAGGTCTGGGCTTTGTTTGCCTTTATAACCCCAGTGGCTATACAGTGCCTGAACACAGCAACTTTTTCAGTTCAGGGTCCTCATGGGAAACAGAAAGCACACTCAAACAGAGCAATTGAAAGGGTTAATTAAAAGAATTATTTACAAGGATGTAACCAGGGTTAAGAGAAGCAACCAGGGTTGGAGAGAGCACCTGGGCCTGGTGACCGCAGGAGGCTATTACTTCCTCTTGCCCAGTGGGCAAGGGGTAGGGAGATCCACCTGCAACCTAGTGAAAGCTGTAGCTGTGGCCTTTGTTAGAGGAACAGACCTAGAGCCCTTCGGAGGGGTTGCAGGGAAATAAATACCTCTAAGTAACTCCAGTATCTTGTTGGTACCTCCCATTAGCTGAATCCAAATCTGAGTCACAGCCTATTAACCAGTCACTGGGAAGAAGGATAGAAAGTGGATCTGGAAGGTGAGATGCAATGTCACAGAGACAAGAGGCTTCTTAACAGATTTAGAAGGTTTCCAGTCACAATTCTCAAACTGTTTGCTGTACGTTTGCACACACATGTATGTGAGTGTGTGTGTAGACGTGTGTGGGGGAAGGGACATTGGACAACACCTTTCTCAGATGGATTCTCTTGCTTTCAGTCCACAGAGCACAGATTTAGAAACAAATCAGATCACTGTGGCAGATTATTAAAATAGCTGCATTTTTCTATCAATTATTTGAAAGAATCTTTGTCTTTTCTTCCAGTTTCTCCTTTCTAATAAAGAAAATTTATTTGGATGCATACTGTATCACCTCCAGTAGTATTTTTAAGCAACATGCTAATATCAGAATATCAGTGTAAATACACCTGCAATTGTCAGTTAACCTCATGCTATTATTTTTAGACTGCCTGCGGCAGTGTATCAGTACTGTCAGATGGAAAAAAAAATGACACAGAATAAGGCATTTTCACATTCTTTTCCACAAGCCAAGACACAAAATGGGCTCACTATCAACATGTGGTTTCTTACAGTTCAATATGAATATATCTTTAGCTCTTCAATAACTGCTGTGGAGTTGTGTAATTTAACAAAATGTAAACACGTGTTCCCCCCGGAATGATATGCTGCCAGGCAAGTAGATTTTTCCCTCTCAATCCTTCCTTGAAATAAACTAATTAAGCCTGAAGATTCCAGGGCACAATTCTGAAGTAAAATGTTTTTTTCTGAAGATCACAATGTTGCTTCTACTCCATCAGTTCAAGCTGATGGTCTTGTTAAAAATATTCATATCAAGAACAGATTTTTTTTTCTTGTCCCAGATTCTCATAGAACCTTTATCTATGAATATCTACTAACACCTATGGGAACTAAAAAGAATCTTATTTTGAAAAATATTATAAATCTCTATGCTTTGGACAATATCTGCAATCAAAGTGCTTTTATTTACCTGGTGGCAGGGACTTAAATTGTGGGTATTTAAGTTACAGTACCAGCTTTACAAATCCAAATATTGAAGCATTACTAAATATCACAATAGATGATAATAAAACATATACTATCTTTCATATGCAAAGATGGTTTAACCCTCTACCAGGAAGATACAGAACGTACATTCTTGTTCTAACAAAGGTGACGGATTTGTATTATATAGTACACAGATACCTTGTTCTCCTTGAAACTAAAGAGAATTTATTTGTGTTATAAGTGACTATGGCTTTTACTCTAAATAGCTACTAAGATACACAAGAATCAAAGCTACCACTTACGCCATAAGGGCCAGCTGAACTCCCTAATGCACCTGAGTCATTTGAAACAACTGTAAAGTGGGGTGGTATGGTTAATAGAGTACACAGTCTGCTGAGAGAAGCTTGTGGCTTTGGTTATTTCTGTCACTTACAAGCTGTGTGAATGTGGGCAAGCAACTAAACATATTTGAATCTTAGTTTTCTTATTTATAAACTATTTATAATCACTTTTTCCCTTACAGAGCTGTTATGACAATCAAATAATATAATGTATGTGAAAGAACTTTATAATTTGCTTAGTGCCATATAAGGTAGTTCACTGGCCTCTGATTTAATTGTTTTGTCTGATCTATCAACATTGAGATTTGCCAACATAGGATTTCTAGTTCTAGTTCTGTTTTCATTTCCAATTGTCTTTCATTTATCCTCTCTAGTCTTCCCATTCTTCTTCTTGATTTAAAATATTAATTCCTTATAAAAATCTCAAATCAAATACTATAGATAAAATAGTTTAGCAAAATTCACTCTCTCTTTAAAAGTGAATCTATTTCCAGCTCTGGGCTATTGTGAATAGAGCTGCAATGAACATTTTGGTACATGTCTCTTTTTGAATTATGGTTTTCTCAGGGTATATGCCTAGTAGTGGGATTGCTGGGTCATATGGTAGTTCTATTTGTAGTTTTTTAAGGAACCTCCATACTGTTCTCCATAGTGGCTGTACCAATTCACATTCCCACCAGCAGTGCAAGAGTGTTCCCTTTTCTCCACACCCTCTCCAGCATTTATTGTTTCTAGATTTCTTGATGATGGCCATTCTGACTGGTGTGAGATGATATCTCATTGTAGTTTTGATTTGCATTTCTCTAATGATTAATGATGTTGAGCATTCTTTCATGTGTTTGTTGGCAGTCTGTATATCTTCTTTGGAGAAATAGCCCAGAGCTGGAAACAACCTAAGTGTCTGTCATCGGATGAATGGATAAAGAAGATGTGGCACATATATACAATGGAATATTACTCAGCCATAAAAAGAAACGAAACTGAGCTATTTGTAATGAGGTGGATAGACCTAGAGTCTGTCATACAGAGTGAAGTAAGTCAGAAAGAGAAAGACAAATACCGTATGTTAACACATATATATGGAATTTAAAAAAAAAATGTCATGAAGAACCTAGGGGTAAAACGGGAATAAAGACACAGACCTACTTGAGAATGGACTTGAGGATATGGGGAGGGGGAAGGGTAAGCTGTGACAAAGCGAAAGAGAGGCATGGACATATATACACTACCAAACGTAAGGTAGATAGATAGTGGGAAGCAGCCCCATAGCACAGGGAGATCAGCTCGGTGCTTTGTGACTGCCTGGAGGGGTGGGATGGGGAGGGTGGGAGGGAGGGAGATGCATGAGGGAAGGGATGTGGGAACAGATGTATATGTATGACTGATTCACTTTGTTATAAAGCAGAAACTAATAAAAAAAAAGTCAAAAAAAAAAAGTGAATCTATTTCTAGCCCAGCTTTAGGGATTGAAGCCAGAGAGACCACAAATATAAAGTCAGGCCAAGAGACAGCCTCAGAACTGGGGACACAATGAGGCTGATGAGGTAAAAGGCCAGCCTAGAACAGCCTCATTTAGAGGTAGAGAGAGTGTGTCTCAAAGAGATGTGAGCCTGCAGCACTGGGGGTTGGGAGACTCCAACACTATGCACACAGATGCCAGAAAAAGAAAAGCAAAGCCACCTCAGAATGTTTGGGTTCACCTGCAATTTCTCTGGCCAACGGCAGCTTGTAAAGAATTATGACTGGTTAAATGCTTTATCAGGAAAAGCATTTGACTAATAGTAAGAACTAGGTTCCACTTTCTGTTTGTTCCAAACTACCTCCATAACTAGTTTGAGCAAGTTGTTTGACCTGTCTGGGCTTCAGGTCCTCCAACTGTGAAAAATCTAGATTATTTCTAAATTCTCTCCAAGCTCTAAAACACTATAGTAGTCATAAGTAATTTATTTCTATTTTCACTATGCAAAACAAGGAACACTTACCAAAAAATTAAAATACATAAATTAAGTGAAAAACAACCACAATCACTAAAATTTGTGGTTGATATGGTTTTTAGGTTTTCCCGTTCATTTGGGAAAATTCAAGGGTTCAATAAAAGTCAAATTAATGTCATTTTTACCTACCTCTTCAAGATGATCCCTTAATAGGAATCCTGACAAACAATAAGAGTTTCTGCCTGCAGCAGCCAATCAAAATGTATTATTAGAGGAACAGTCCATGTAATCTCATGTCAGTAAATCTTTGGTGTGTGGAATTTGTAATGTTTACCTATAGAGAAAATTATAATTCTTTGAATCTGAAAAATTATAATTAGAAACTCCTACTGTGCCACATTCCAGAGTTCTTTCCAGTTTTGCAACACAGGCCACAGAAGAGGGAAGCACCAGTCCACTATGGAAGTGTCCTTCACTTAGTATAAAAGTCTAACTTAGGGCTTCCCTGGTGGCACAGTGGTTGAGAGGCCGCTTGCCGATGCAAGGGACACGGGTTCGTGCCCCAGTCTGGGAGGATCCCACATGCCTCGGAGTGGCTGGGCCCGTGAGCCATGGCCGCTGAGCCTGTGTGTCCAGAGCCTGTGCTCCACAACGGGAGAGGCCACAACAGTGAGAGGCCCGCGTACTGCAAAAACAAAAAAACAAAAAAACAAAAAAAAAAAACCCTCTAACTTAGCCCTAAGCCTTTTCATCTGGAGAGGAACCCTCTCTTCCCCACAGCATCTCTTTTCACCTTTCTTATCCTCTTTCTTGTACCCACAAAAAATTATTATAAATATGAAAACTCTGATAAACTATTGAAGAGATAAGAGCACATAACTTTTTTCTTTGCTTTGTTTTGATGTTGTTGTTTTAATCCAGAAAAACATTGAGTTGAGTTAGTGAAACAGGAAGAAGAATGAATCTAACCTGATGAGGAGTGGGGGATGTTAAGCAAATGACTTGTTGTCCAATGGGGAGTCAATAAATATTTTATGTCAATAAAATCAGGAGCAAGCAAAGCTAATACATACACATGTATTTATTTAGCCATAAAATACTATATAAATACTATATTATCATTATTTTAAGGAGAGAAAAAAATGGAAAGGAACCAAAAAATTACTTAAGAAAGAGATTCTTGCTAAGTGCTAGTGCTGCCCCCACCAAAAATGTGTACAGGGCTGGAAGGCAGTCCTTTGAGTTTCTCCGTATGATGCTATAACTCTTGCTCTCTTCTGAGTTTCTTAATCTTCCCTTCCTCCACCCACATTGCATTGATGCCTAAATAACACCAGTCTCAGTTACATACTCAGTTCAATTTGGGGGTCCACGGTTCATAGACAGACTCTTATAAACTCATTGAAAGAAGTTCATGTTTAAGTGAAGATGCAAGACTCATTTAGAGGCACCTTCCTTCAGCAATTGCAAAGAAGCAGTGTTTTCAGCTCAGCGTCTCAGGAGCTCTGTTGGAAAGCACAGACTTTAGGCTCTCAACATCAAGCACCTAGTGTTCTCTGGGGCTAAGATGGCAAATGTGAGCCCATCAGCTTCTCTTTGACCCTTGACCATAGACCGTTCCACAGCTTTGTCCATCTATCTTGTGCGTATGTAGCTTTGTCTCCAAGAACACTGGTGAGAGGATGATAGGGAAGATCCACTGTCTCAACTGGCTAAAAGTCTAGAAAATCAAAAAGCACTTCCTACAGATAGAGATCAAGCAGCATCACCTCCCTACCTGCAGGACAATTCACCCATTATCCAAGGAGAGACAGATGAATCTCTATGCTGGTGCTTTTTCCAATGCTAGTCAGCCTACTATTTTTGGTGTTATTATCATTGACAAAAAATTAAAATGTTGAATGTTGGTCCCAGAAAACCCAGCCTTTAAGAATTTTCCTGCTCTGCAAGTAGCCTTCCTGCCATATCTGCAAGCAAAGGACTAAAGGCACTCACAGGGCCCCAGAAAGCCCTTCCTAGTGTCATGGCCCATCTTTAAATGTTAGGAGCTATTCTGTAGAACTTGATGCTGCAAAAACATAGACGTCTTGTTCTTACTGCCCAGGTAGAACACAGGCCTGCCATTGGGAATACTTGATAATTTTCCCCAGTTTGAGGACTATGGGGACTGGGGAGATGGGGAAACAAAGGAGAGGAAACCTCTCAGAATCACAACAACAAATTTATGCTCATCGGAGGAAAGACAGTTCCAACTGCCTGAGTTCACTGCTAGGCTCTGAATAGAATTACCTACATGTCAGTCAGTCAAGGTAGTTTAAAATACCTGTGCTCCTAAAGCCAGGGTGTCATTACAGATTTAGCACTACCAGCAGCGTTCTCTTTGTCACACAATGAAGAAATATGGTTAATTAACGCTCACTAGGGAGCCTGAAATAACGATGCCTCTCTCTTCCTAGAGCCAATTACCCCAAATATTCAGATTACCTACCTACTATTTCACTGAAAGAAATGTCTGGGACTTTTTTTTTTTTTAATTCAGGCATTATGTATCATGTAACGTCACATTATGTGATGTTGTGTCACAGCCTGACAGCTTACAACAAGGGATATGCTGAATATATTGGGTAGTTAATACCTGCCTGAAGTAACAAGACAACCAACTTTCCAAAGAAAGAAAGTCTGAGAAATATCTGCTATACCTCCTGGGATATCTGGAGGGAGTACATGTCTGATTCACTCAGTCAACCACTGTGTGTCACTGTTGCTTCTTGTAAAGACACATGAAAGAGTATTTGTCTGCAGAGATGGCACACCCGTCTGCACAAAAACTATAGATGGGTTTGTACAGAATCCTTAATGAATACTCATTCATAAAAGATTCTACTTTTTTCAACACTGTTTAAATGATCTCAGCCATGTAGGAATTAAGTATCGAGAGGCAGGGTAATTATAATGGAAAGGGTATGTATGGGCTTGGGACTGAGCAAACAAGTTGAGAACCTGAAATATGACCTTTCTTCATTTATTCATCTCTTTATTCAGGAAATATTTATTGCATTCCTATTCTCTAAAGGTATCCTGTTAAGGGAACATGGAATATGCCCCAGTTCCATTTTCTTTGCTGTTCCTGAACAAGTTAAGCATGATCCTACCTCAGGGCCTTTGCACTGGCTGATACTACTACCTGGGATGCATTTTTTCCAAGATACTTTCATGACTAACTGCCTTACCATCTTTAAAGTTTCCCAAATGTCAACGTCTGAATGAGGCCTTCCCTGGCCGACCTATTTAAATTCCTATCCCCTTTTCCTTCCAACTCTCCTGGTTCTATTTTTCCCCCATGGAAGAAGAAATTTAGACAGCGTTGTCAGAAAAAATCCTCTTTGAATAGGCAACACAGAAGCAGAAAGATAAATGATGAAAGACAGCACAGAGAGGAATGGAAAAAAGAGATGGCTCACTTTTCTCCTCTGTAAACTGGGGATAAATACCACCTAACTGGTAAGGAGAGGATTAAATGAGATAACGTATGTAAAGTGCCTAGAATGTACTTTCTAAGCATTCTAATTATGCCATTTCCCTATTCAAAACTTTCAGTGGCTTCCCATTTTCTTCTGAAAAAAAATCAAACTTTCAGATCAATACAAGATGTTCCATTACCCCATTTCCCAGCCCCAGTTTCTCTTTCAATCCTCTTCCTTTCATCACCAACTTCCTCAGCTTCCACCAACACATACACACTCTCTCTCTTCCAACACGCCATATTTATTTAACTCCGTATATAACCCAAGCATCAATGTCCTCTTTACATATTTCCATTGGTTGTCCTTACCTGGAATAGACAGTGTCCTGTCTATTCCAGGACAAGCCTTCTCTTAACATTCCCAACATGTTCTTAACATGTCCCATCCACCCTCTGCCCTTCTCTATTGTGGTATCTATTATATAATAGTAAAATTTGTCACTTTTATTGTCCTTTCTCCAAATTATACTGTAAGATGATTGAGGGTAGAGCTGTATCTTATCTTTCTAGTTCTCAAAACAGAGCCTGGGACATAGTAGACTCACAACACATACATTTGAATTAGTAACTGAATCCATCCAATAGGTCAGCACTAGATAAGTGCTTGACACACAGTTTCTTCGTAATAAATGTTGGCAACTGTCCCTCATTCTCAACTGATTTATTTAAGTTTAAATGTGAATATTCAATTTGACTGTCTCAATGTACATTGGTTGCATGAATCTGTACTTATAATTATATCAAATTTTATATCATTTAATAAAATATTTTGTTTAATGGTGCAACAAATATACTTTAAGATGTATTATAAGCAGAAGACTGATTTTACTTGGGAAAGAAGTAGGCATAAGGTCATAGATGAGAAATGTAAGATCACTGCCTTCAGTGAACTTATAAGCCACTAAAGAAGACAGAGATATGTGAACAACTCATCAACTATAGTTTTGGACAAAATGCATCATCATTAACAGTGCATATAAGAAAAAAAACTGTTGACAGGATTACAAAGAAATGGAAAATAAGAAAAAGGAAAGGATGGACCTTTAAGGAAATGTTATGGGGGTGAGGCTGGAGCGTTAGGCACATTCAATGGGTACGGGGTCTGGATGCACGCAACACAGAGTTAAAAAGGTAGATGACGACTAGACTGGAGAATAAGGAATAGGAGAGCTCACTGGGATGTTTATTCCAATATCCCAATGCTAAGAAGTTTGGAGTTTATTTTGCAGGCAAATAGGCTTTCATATCAACATGGTGATGGGATCTAAGAATGTGTGCCAACATGTACAGAACAGTTGAGGTTGAGGTTAGAGAAGAGGAAGTGGGAAAAAATGGCATTCTGAATTCAGGGAGGCATGTTAGGGGGTTATTATAAAGTGTAAAAAAAAAATGGGGAAGAAATAAATTAGACCATGACGGTGATGTATAGAAAATACTCAGCGCAGAGGCTGATCTGAGTCTATCTGGCAAGTGACTGGTGGGATCAACAATAATCCATTATCCTGGAAAAGGAAATGCATGAAGTATAATTTAGGAAGCAGTGGGGAGGGGCATATTCACTAATTATTATGCAGTCTTGAACATGATTGGTTGGGTGCAAAGGGACATTAGGTGTTCAGCAGACACCGAGATAAAGGTCAAACAGATCAGGTAGTTAGTTATGAACTAGGTTGAGATTTAATAAAAATAATTATATTTTTGTTAATATAAGTAAAGCTACAAGAAACATTTACATGAATATAGTTTTTTCTCTTTCTCTTTTGAATTATTTCCTTAGGACAAGTTTCCACAACTATACCACTTGTCTGTTACTAAGGCCCCTCCCAGTCCTCTTATCCTTTCACTTCAAGCCAGCAATATATTCTACTTCAGGGATTCTTCAGAAAACTTGACATTTGTTTTGCTTTCAGTTTTGTTCCAACATCCCAAAATACCACATTCTTTATGACAGCCCCCAATAATATACAGCAATCACTTTAATAATTCTATGACACTTTCTCAAGACAAGATCTCAGTGGTTCAGCCAGTGCTTTGAGAACAGTTTCTAAGTCACTGTGATGATTTTGTTCCCAAAACCTCATTAATGTAAGCCAACACTGTTCAAGGGTAGTAAGAGTGAACCATAATGAAACACTTGATTTCTTGGACTAAATCCACAGCACTAATATGCTATTAACACATAAAGATATGAATTACCAAGAATCAAGTTTAGATGTGGGATTTCCAAGTCTGCCTATTTCTGTTGACAACATAAGTGTAGAAGCCATAAATAGTATTTTTGCCTTTCACAAACCCTGGTACATCCAACATACATATCTCTGGGTCTTCCTCTAGTTGCTGTAAACGCAGCCCTTCACATTCTAAGGGATAATCAGTAAATATAGAAGGTAATTCCTATTTTCATTGGCTACAATGAAAAATCTGGGACAGACATATCCATCCTGAGTATTGACTCTGATGAAGGTTTCAGACATGATGGATTCAATAAAAACCCCAAGCAAACTGTGTTAAGTGCCTTACCTCTGCATG
Organism: Hyperoodon ampullatus; assembly: GCF_949752795.1. Lineage (NCBI taxonomy): Eukaryota > Metazoa > Chordata > Mammalia > Artiodactyla > Ziphiidae > Hyperoodon > Hyperoodon ampullatus. The sequence continues at coordinate 98,965,762 of NC_136916.1, read as the reverse complement.
TTAAATCAATCTGTTAAGAAACTATATTCTACATCATTTGAGTTTCTTTCTTCTTGGTTCATCAGAATTGCACTTTTTTTATTGTCTGGTAAAATTTGCTTCTGCAAAGCTTTCTAATTATTTCTTTTAAAAAGACTAAATAAGAAATTATATTTTTCCCAGAATAAATGAAAGGATTCACTTTAGTTCAAAATTCCAAATCCAAAACATTTGGAGAGATTTTACAAAGTGGCACAGCATGTTCTATTGGCCTTATAGGAACAAGATGATCCAGGGAGAAGAAACAGCTCAGATATCACCATCAGCATTTCTTGACCACGGAAGGCAATATGTGAGATCATCCTGCCACACCCCCAAAAAACTCCTTGGGTCTTTTTGTCATCTCTTGTCTTACCTACATATAAGAGTCATTTGAGTGCTTGCTCACCATGTGATGGCCACCAAGCTCAAAAACGAAAATATAAAGTTAAGACACAGGTCATTTCATCAGGGGTTAATAGATAACTTTGCCCATATGCCCTCTTATTGTCTTCCTAGCCACCACTTCTCTTCCTTCAATACTCAGGTCAAATGTCACCTCCTCTGTGAAGCCTTATCTAATGCTTCTCCTCTCTGCCCAGGAGAAGTAGCACCTTCCTCTTAGCTCCTCCATAACTCTATCCATAGATGAATTAACTTATTCTGCTGCTTTTTCTTTTTTTTTTTTTTCTTTTGCGGTACGCGGGCCTCTCACTGTTGTGGCCTCTCCCATTGCAAAGCACAGGCTCTGGACGCGCAGGCCCAGCGGCCATGGCTCACGGGCCCAGCCACTCCGCGGCATGTGGGATCTTCCTGGACCGGGGCACGAACCCGTGTCCCCTGCATCGGCAGGCGGACTCTCAACCACTGCGCCACCAGGGAAGCCCTATTCTGCTGCTTTTTAATGTATTTGTTTATATTAGTAAAGCTCCTTTGTAAGGACTATGCCTTACTTATTAGAGATAGGAAATAACAAATGGAAATTGGGAGGGAAGCAACATCCATTACTGCATAGAAATGAAAAGCTCAGACTACAGTGCTAGACTGCTTGGGTTCAAATTCAATCTATGCAACTTACCAACTATGTGACCTTGATTTATACCTGAATTAGTTACTTAATCTTTGTGTATTAGTTTTCTTAGCTGTAAAATGGAGAATATGGTAATACTGACCTCATAGAGATATTTCTTGGCAACCTAAAAGACACAACTCTATAGAATGAAAGTAGGGGAAGAGAGCTTGGTTTAATTAACTTTTCTATCCCCTACATTAATCATTAAGAGAGTCTACTCTCTAAACATTGCAAGAAAATTAGCTCAGTGTGAGGTTTCAAGTTTTTTTGTGTACTATAGATATACATTTCACAGTACATTAATAATCTGTTACTTCTATCAAAGAACCAAGTTGCACTGAAATATTTTAAATGATGTATATATTTGTATATTTATATATATTACAATTAGCAAGTTTGATTTTATAGTCAGAGAGAAGTCATTTAAAAAATAAACTGATATATGTATATGTATGTTTATTTATTATAGGAAAATAAGAAAAAAGCAAACATAACTTATAATTCTTTAACCCACAGTCCTTCAAAACCTGTTATTAAAAATTTTATGACTTTATTCTGTTCATATTTTGGTTTATAATTCAATTTTATTGGATAGATTTTTCATACAACATACTTAGTGAAAATTTTCCCAAGTTATTAAATATTATTTGAAAATATAATTATTATTCTATATTTATTTAATTATCCCCTCATTATTTGATATTTAGGCAATGATTTTTTGACAAATATCTTGGTACATATGTATTTTCCATATATTATATAACACATTTCATAACATTTTCATATCTTAAACTTGCAATGATCCTGGGAAATAGGTCAAATGTTACAATCTTTATAGGAGAGGAAACAAAGGATTATGTTTTAAGTGATTTTCTTAGCAAGTGTATGGTGAAATCAAGACCATAAGCTAAGCTTTCTGACTCAGTTTAGTGCCCTTTCCACTATTTCATTTCATTTGTAAAAATGAAGTTACAAAGCTATTATCAGTATAAAATGAACTATGGGGTGGTGTGTGTGTGTGTGTGTGTGTGTGTTGATAGGTATGTGCTTATCTACTCACACACTCTTTCATGATCCCCTTTGTAATCAATGGCAAATATATGTGATATGCTCCCAAGGAACCAGATCCTCCATCTTGTGCTCAAATTAGCACTGGGCTCTTATCCATTGGGCAAATCAGCCAATTTCTGCAATAGAAATTAAATAGATATTGGCAACATTAAAGCCCCACTGAGGGGCAGAGAAGGGAAATCTCCAGTGGACAGAAATCTGAGAGGCATAAGGTGGTCCACTTTGCCTGGCAAGAGCTATGACCAGAGGTAGGGATCTACAGTGATTTCTGGTCCATAGCTATCAGTTTGCCTGGATAAGCCAGGACTGGAAGGAACAAGGTTAGAGCACTGATGATGTAAGACCATAAGGCCAAGATTTTGCTCACTGCTGTAACCCATGTGTTAAGAATCGTTTGATACATTACATACCCTCAAAAAGATTGTTGAATGAAGATATAAAGGCATTTAGGAGAGACAAAAGGATGTAACTCTCAGAATTGGCCTAGAATTTAAGAATATTTGTGTTCCTATGAATTGTCATCCAAGGAATTCAAAGGAGAAAGCGTCCTTTAGTGAGAATGTATCAAACCTTTCTCTCAATCAGCTTTCCTCTGTAACTTCTCAAGACTGGTCCAAAGCACCCATGAACAAGCTGGCCATGGTGGCAGGGCTTGATGTTATTTACACACTCAACCATTAGGATTTACCCTGTCTCCCAATAGCAGAAATCAATGCTAAGCTCCCACTATGGCACCAGTTCCTACTAATTGGTAACACTGGATTCATCCCCCAAAGAGTGGATAGAAATTACTTCTCACTAGAAGAGAACAGAAAGGATATGTCTTTCCTGCCTGACCTGCATCTACAAGCCCACATCCATAGTCCTATTTTATGCCATATTTATCATCACGATATCCTCTTATTGTAATCAAAGAAGTCACTATGCAGAAAAAGAAAGTGAAGCAGTGGATTGAGACCCATGGGATTCACTGATGTACCCCATCATTTGGAAGCAGCTGGACTTATAGAATTGTGAAATTGGCCTTTACAGACTTAACTGTGGCACTAACTGGAGGATGACAACTTACAAGCTTGGCACTGACCTGTATGATGTGAAATGTGCTCTAAATCTGCAATTATGTATGCCATTTCTCCCATAACCTGAATGCATGCACTTCAAAGCCAAGAGGTAGAAGTAGGTTTCTGATTTCTCTCACTATTATGCCTTATAATTCACTTGGAAAATTTTTGCTTCCCATCATTGCAACTTTGGGCTTTGCTGGTTTTGAGGTATTAGTTTCTAATAGAAGAATGCTTCCACCAAGGAGACATATGAAAATGAACTGAAAGTTGATGGCCATTTTCATTTCCTATTGTCACTGAACCAACAGGAAAAAAGTAGGTTAATATATTGACCAGGGTATTTGATCTTAACCCACAAGCAGAAATAAGATAGACAATGGGTCAAGGAAGCTTGTATCTATATCCAAGGGATTATTTAGGGGTGCCCCTAACACTTTCATGTCCAATAGTAAAATTGATTGGCAGTCTGGAGCAATACTGGTAGGACAACCAAGGAATCATATCCCTTCAAGAATTAAGAGTGGAGTCATCCTTCATTCAGTAAAGTAAAAAAACAGCTGAAGTGCTGAGGGGAAAATGGATTATTTAAGGCATAGTAGTGGAAGGAAGTTCTAAATATTAATTATGGTCTTGTGACTAGTTGAAGTAATAGATTTCATTAGCTATCTTTTTTCTTTATTTTATGTATATTTATGTATAGTAACCTATTTAATTTTTTCTTTTATACCCTTATGCTTTTTTATATCACAGCTATAAATTTATACTTTATTCATTAGTTTAGAGAATATCAAGGTAGGACTGTGATTGAACAAAAAGGGAAATGAGTATTGCTCGGAGATGTAGTCACAATTAATGGGACAGAGGTTTCCCTTTCAGTGACAGTGCAGTTTCACTTATCCAACAGATAGTTGGATTTCTGTGGGATCATGCTGGTTTTTTATTATTATTTGTTAATATTTATGTACATTGAGTAAGGGGATGATTATGTTCCATATTGTGACTTCACACTCAGCATCCATTCCAATATCCTTCCAATATACCTCCCTCTGCTTCAGAGGCTAGAAAGCTAAAAACTACATTTCCAAGACTCCCTTGAAGCTAGAGTTCTGAATGTGAAATTGATTCCCATTAATGACATGCACTTGGCATGAGTTTTGGAAACTGGAAGTTAAAAAGAACAACTTTGCTGATATTTTGGTTGTTGCAATGAAACAAGGTTATAAAGATGTTGGCTGTATTTATAGAAGTGTTCTGATGTCTGGCTCCTCATAAGCATTAAGACACAATTGTGTTGGCAGTAGTATCATGTTTACTGGACCACAGCTATGGCACTGGATTCCTGAACACAGTTCCCATGATTTCCTCTTGATTCCCAACACACGATTGCAGCCTAGGTAGTGGCATGTCATTTCAGCATCTTATTCCAGAAATTATTCTTGGGTGGTCAACATAGAGTCTGCTTCTCTCGTTCTTTCAATAATTTTACTGAAAAGTTTTAATTCCCCATATTAGAACATTTTTGCTTAAACTAGCTGGAGCAGGTTTTGGTTGTTGCAACTGAATCCTAATGGAACCTAACATGCAATCAGCAGAGGGAAAATCTCTGTCTTATATGCAAACAATGTTTACTTGGTTATATTTTGAAGCCAAAAATGGGAGAAAACATGGTCTTTCAGGTTATCTTCTTTCAAACCCAACTTCTAGTCCTACCCTAATAATCTCCAACAGTGGCACCACCATTATTCTAGTCACCCAGTTTAACATCTTGACATCACCTTTGAATCCCTTCTTCATTTCCTTCATCTAAATCAGTCAGCATATCTTGTTGAGTCTTCCTTTGAAAACATCCATTATCTTTACTCCTTTGGTCCAAATACTCTTCACTTCATATCTTATTCCTATTATCACCTTCTAACTGGTTGCCTTGTCTCCATTATTCTCACACAAAGAAAACAAAGGCAAAAACAGTTGGAAACCCTTGGTTAAAGATAGAAAATTTATTATTCATATTTTCCTCCAATCCCTTTCCAAATCGCACAAAAATTAGTGTAAAAGGATTTTTAAAACATAAACCCCAAGAACAAAGATGTTGGGTTAAAGGTAATAACAGCAAAATGTTGAAAGCTAGAAAAGGAATAGAAGAATGGTAAATGACATAGAAGACATAAAAAAGCTTCATTCTTAACCAGAAGTAGGGGAGACAAAAGCAACCTACAGAACTCTCAAAACATTCAGAATTCCACAGTACAATGTTCCTCTGGAAATGGATTGAAGGTGGAGCCAAAAATTATAGACATAATTAAAAATTTGGCTATGAAAAAATGAAGTGTCTAGATTTCCTCTATCACTCTGTACAGCTGGGCCACTGCCCTCCCTAATCTTGCAAGAGGACTAACGGTGTGTTTCTGAAAAAAAAAAACAGCTAATTATCATTGACTGAGATTTTCAGGTATATCATACTGAAACTGGGAAGATTAAGACAGTGTATATCCTGAAGGTTGAGACTCCCACCTTTGTCAGATCTGAGAATGTGGTCAGCCAGACTTACACACATAAAGCATGAGATTTAAAGGCGCTTCTTTTCTAAAGCTCAGAGGAAAGCTTTAGAAAAGTAATCAGTTCAGGTGTTACCTATTAAGCAACCCAGCCAGATGATCCTAAAGATCCAGAGGATATGACTGCCCTATGAGCTCAGACTTCCCCCTGAAATTTTGTATTTCTTCTTCTTAAATCTGAGTGAACAACTAAGACATTTTTTTAAGCCTCTAATGGAAAAGCTGGAGACCAAGGATCACAGGTAACAGAAACTTGGAGAAAAAGAGAATTTCACAACTGCCATTTATATATAATCAGATAGATAAGATGTTACAGCTACAAAACAAGGAAAGGATGCTGTCTTAAAAAGGAAGTTTGAGGGTAAATAAAAGCTTTTGGAAATTAAAAGCAAGAGAGCAAAAATGGAAAAAAAAATTCGAAGGATCAAAGATGAAACCACAGGAATCTCTCAGAAAGAAGAGAAAAAGGACAAAACATCTAAAATAGGCGTAAAAAATAAGAAAATTAGAGGAACATTCAAAATAACAAAAAGATCCAAGAAGAGAGAAAATAGGAGGAGGAAGTCATCAAATACATAATTGCAGCATTTTTTCCAGAACTAAAGTACATGTGATTTCAACATAAATGGTCTACCAAGAGCCCAGCACAGTGTATGAAAACAGACCCACACTAAGGCATATCTCTGTGAAAATTCAAAACAGCAGAACTTCTATACAGAAAATCTTACAGAGAAAAAATTGGTTTCAAATAACTACATTGGAAGGATAGGAAGACAGGAAGTGGTTGCCTGAAAAGCAGGACATAGCAATATAAGCATGTTATGTAGAGCTAGGTAAACAAAAAGAATCTGAAGTTAAAAGTATGAACAAGTATGATTTTTTTCCAAGAAGCAGAATAGAAGAAAGAGGGCTAGAGGATTACTGTTTTTCATAAGAAGCCCTGTAGAATGTTTGCCACTTTAAACTATGTCAATGTGTAATTTTGATGAAATAAAAAACTGAATTAGGAAAAATAGAGAGGGAAAGAGAGAGAAAGAGAGCCTAAACAAAATCCTCTTGCACTTTATCCTGCATAATTCTTTTGTTAAAATGCCACTTGCAGCATTTTGTTCCCTATTTTCCAGCTTTCCAAAACTCCCGTTTAGAATCCCTTTGCTAATATTTAAAGTCTCTGAAAATATGATTCCATAGCTCTTTTCCTTTCAGTCTAAATCTTCTGTTCTAGTCAAAGTGGTCTTCTTATTAACCCTTAAACATTAAGAAGGTATGCATCGTTCATTATTCTCTCATCACAACATGGGTAGACTTCTCATTTTTCTCTTTCCTACTGACACCCAACACACATGATTAGCTCTCTTCTTTGAATTCCTCTGAATTTATAATTTAATGTGATTTATTATATTAGTATTAGCATGTATTAGTTCTGCTCATGACTGCCAAGTAGATATATACTCCTGTGTCCAAACAGGACTTGAAACCATACCAACTATAAATCCCAAAGCACTGTTCATTAATCAGAAACAAAATGAAAGAATGAATATATACATAAATGCAAGAAGCTAATAAGTAGTAAGTAAATATTCAACTCAAACCTGAATTTAAAAACATGATATACCTTTTCAGCTTTAAAGAAAAAACATGTTACCCACAAATTGCTACTTCCCAGGGTTTTTCTCTGAACTAAGAACACCTTCTTAAGGATCTGTAAACACTCTCATTTTAAGGACTGTATAGACTTAAGAAATGAGGAATCAACATTCAATTGAAACTTCTGGAATCATCTTGTCCACAAAAATGAACCACAAAAATCTTATGAATCTTATGACCATGGGTAATTTTTACAATATTTTCTAAATATTTTTTTCCTGGAATAAAATTTTCAATTGAGAAATAATTTCAAATGCCATAACAAGTCATTTTTTTAGCTGAGAAGAAAAATAGATGCATCTGATATTATAAGTGAAGCAAGAGGCTGACAATTCCCAATCATTAGAGTGCGTACCAAAGTGTCTTCTGGGGGGGGTCACTTGCCAGAGAGAAAAATGGTTCACTTGGACTTGGTGACAAGCTGGTAACCTTTCTTTTATTATTCTCTTCCTTTGCCAAACCACAAATATCCAGGCTCAATCACATTTGTAGTCTTAGCCAATGATTATACACTCCCACCCACAACAAACATACAAAAAAGTTAAAATATCATCCCTTCTTATGCTCTGAAATTACAAAAAAACTCTCAACTGTATTTTCTGTCATCTCTAATTTGTTTTATTTAAACATGAGGGTAAAAATTAGGCTCTTCTATTTTAACCAACAAAACTGACTCCAAATAAAACTCAGATTATTTAACAAGGACAGTGGATTATAAGTCACCAAAATTGGCAGGAACTAGAGTCAATGGGTGTGAAGGACACATAAAAAAATTAAAGCAGAATGATGAGAATGTCCAGTAAGGTGAGGAAGATAACCAGCCTGAGCCACACACCTTCGAGCCTAGAAGGCTGTGTCTGGTGCAGGTGTGGTGCCCCTCAGAGACCTGTTCCCTGTCAACCACTGTCCCTCTGGAGTCCCTTGTGAAAGTCATGTAAACTCTTCTTCACTGAAAGTATAAATGTGATTGTTTAAGAAATAATAACTACCATTTATGCTGTCTACTTCTGTTTACTAAAAACTTTTCTAAGTGATAAATATTTTATCTTGTCTAATTCTTAAAGCAAACCTGTGAGTTATTCCACTTTGCAAAAAAGGAAAATGAGGCTCAGAAAAGATCAACCATTTCCCCAAACTTACACAGATATCAAGTGGAGGCAGAAATTCCACTTGGCTCCCTTTAATCCCAATCTGAGTTATAAGCATAGATAGAAAAGTGTGTTTTGAAAAGCCTTTGAACACAATATTGTATTTTATTCTCAAAAACACACAACAACATTTGGAGTAGGATAAGCAGAATTTTTAAAGCCATTTTACTAATAACTCAAAGAGACTGTGATTTGCCTGAAGCCAATTGTTAACTGAATTAAGATGACAACTCACCCTATTTAACTTCTAGTTAAAAATCACTGCATCAAAAGTGCTCACCACCAGAGACTGGAGATTACCTAATTCAACATTCTCATTACAAACAGGTAAGGACTGGCCTGAAATACAGCCAACTTCCCAGCAGTTCAGGGTTCACTCCTCTGCAGAGGGCACTGACTGTTTTACACACACACACACACACACACACATACACACCATGTGTTCCTGAATGCTCTCTGATAGTGCTAACATTCAAGATCTTTTGACTAATAGGGAAATATTTCTCTTTTTAAGCTCTGAGGAGGAAATAGCATGACCATTTCTCTTTTTAAATTTCCACTGTGCACAGTACAGCGAAGAGAACCTGACAGAGATTGACAGTGGAGTACCACTATGATGACACGGATCTGTCAAGGGTGAGATCAGAAAAGAGCCCAAGATATAAATATTCAGAATTTTCTGCTTCAAGCTGGTGCTTCTAACATGCCACTGCTGAGAGATCCACCCCTTCTCCCAGCCATGGGCCCCTCCTGCCAGTCGCCAGTGCTATTACCATAGTATAGCTTTCATTCTGAATATCCAAAGCAAAAGATTTGTACGATATTTAACATTTTTGCTGAGCCAATTAGGAAAAAAGAAAGTGGAAGTTAGAGAAAGAAGAAGGAAAGTGGAACTTTTTGCTCACGATAACAACAAAACCACATACTACTTTCGGCCAATACACTATATTCACAGCCAATTTAGGGATCATGGAATTAGCTACTGAGATACAGCAACCCCTGAGGTGAAACTCAGCAGTCCCAATAGCCAAACAGCTCAAAAAGTTAACTTAAGGTGGGAAAAAAGAATAAATGCTTAAGTCAGCCCAAACTGCCAAAGTAGTGGCACGTCAGAATTTCAATTCAGTCAGAGAAATCATAAAGTCTTAGACCTGGAAGAAATTTTAGGAAACAACTCCAATCTCTATGTTATCCACAGAGGGAAACCAAGGCTGACAGACATGAAATGCTTGGCCCAAGAATCACACAGAAAGTGTCAAATCCAGAAATAGAACCCAGGTTTTCACATCCCACTAGAACTAATAAGTCACAGTAAAGTAAACTTGGGAATAGTTAGGATCCATTGCTCAGTCCTTTTATGCTGACACTAAGGAGAGAGACTACCATGCCTCCACCTGGAGTCTCTTACTACACAATGAGAAACAGACTCTTCTGAGCCAGGCAGGGGGCCTGAGTTTTTAGGAGGATGTGGGACTCTTCATTTCTTATAGGCCTTGAGATCACAGGGGCCAGAAGGGCTAACAATGAGGCATCTGAACAGCACAGGGAATGGGCACAACTGCAGAAAATATTTCTTGCCCTCCTGAGATTCCAGCACTATTAGGAATATGGTGATGACTGCAATAGCTGCCTCACAAGCTTAGAGAGCTACTAGTAGAAAAGAACAATGAATACATAAGCCAGGAACTATGCTGAGTACTTTCATGTTGCTTCCTTGTTTAAACTTTACAATATCTTTGAGAGGTAGGGATGATGATCTCTATTTGTAGTGAACACTGTATGTTGCCTACCTCTTCTCGTACCTTCTTAACAAAACCATGACTTTTTTTTCATCTCTCAGTACTCACAAAAATTTTCCCACAGTGAAAACTCCAGGTTCAAACATTCTAGAAACAAATCATTCAAATCTTATAAAAACTGTTCCATAGAAAATAAAAAATAAAGAGATACCCACTAATATCAATATATTTATGAAGCTAGCATAGTGTTGATACCAAAGCCTAACACTGACAGCTAGAAAAAGAAAGGCTGTTATAGGGCTTCCCTGGTGGTGTAGTGGTTGAGAGTCCGCCTGCCAATGCAGGGGACACGGGTTGATGCCCCGGTCCGGGAAGATCCCACATACCGCGAAGCGGCTGGGCCCCTGAGCCATGGCCACTGAGCCTGCACGTCCGGAGCCTGGGCTCCACAATGGGAGAGGCCACAACAGTGAGAGGCCCGCGTACCGCAAAAAAAAAAAAAAAAAAAAAAGAAAGGCTGTTATAAACAAAGGTGAAAAATCCTAAACTAAATAAATTCAGCAATGTAGAAAAAGACTAGTCTCATGACCAGACTGAATTACCACAAGATAATTCTAATCTTAAGCAAGGTTAGTGGACTTCCCTGGTGGCGCAGTGGTTAAGAGTCCACCTGCCAATGCAGGGGACACGGGTTTGAGCCCTGGTCTGCGAAGATCTCACACGCCGCGGAGCAGCTAAGCCCATGCACCACACCACAACTACTGAGCCTGCACTCTAGAGCTCGTGAGCCACAACTACTGAGCCTGCGTGCCATGACTACTGAAGCCCACATGCTTAGAGCCTCTGCTCTGCAACAAGAGAAGCCACCACAATGAGAAGCCTGCACACTGCAACAAAGAGTAGCCCCCCGCTCGCCGCAACTAGAGAAAGCCTGCGCACAGCAACAAAGACCCAACACAGCCAAAAATAAATAAATAAATAGATAGATAGATAAGCAAGGTTAGTTTAAGATGAGAAAACAAATCAATTAATTAATATATTAAAATTAACATTAACTAACGAACTATGAAAAGATGTAATTTTTAAATGGAGGCAAAGAAATCACAGAATTCAATGTTAAATCTTGCTTTAAAAGAAAAATCTCTTAGCAACACAGAAATAGAAGAGGATTTTCTTTCTATCTAAAAAAAAGTCATTTAAAATGTTGGTATATTGAAATTTATTCCTTTGATATTCAAAACAAGGAAATGATGTTCTCTAGGTCAAAAACTTGAGATCCTGGCCAATGCAGGTTGGCAAGAAAAAAGGTATAAGGATTGAAAAATTGTTATCAAAAATGATATGACTGTGTACCCCCCAAATATAAAAGAATTTATGATAAAATGTTAAAACATATGAGAAAATGTTTAGCAAATTTGCTGGATATAAAATTATTATTTTAAAAATATATTTCATTTCTATGTACGAGGCAGAAACAGAAAATCAAAATTTTAAGGAAGTTATTATTTAGGGTACCACCAAATATATGCATAGAAATAAATCTAACAAAAGATGCTTAAGACAATTCTGGAGAAAATTATAAAACATTATGGAAAAACATGTAGTTCTAAATATATGAACACATATAACATATTCATGAATTGAAAGACAGTATTGTAAGGATGTCAATTTGTACAAAGCTGATGTATAAATTCAATGTCCTGTTGATAATACCACAACACTTTTTGGAGAAATCTAATGTTAAACCTAAAGTATACATCAAATATCAAAGAGCCAAGAAAAGCCCAGACACCCTTGAAGAAATAGTACAAGGCAGAAGGACTTTCCCTACCATATATCAGGTCTTACTATAAAGCTGCAGTAATTAGGACGATTTGGTATTGATGCTGGATAGCTCAGTGGAACAGAAGTGTGTGTATAAAGACCTACATATACGATGCGCATGGTATATGACAGGTGCTGTTGCAAATCTGTGAAGAAAGAATAATTTTTCCAAAAAGTTTTGCTATTTATCTGAAAAGGGGAGAATATAAACAATTCATTTATGTACTTTTAATATTAAAAAATATTAAAGGATAAGCTATGAAACAACTAAAGTTTACCTATACAAGAAGGATGGAATAGAGTAAGGAGAGAGGGACAGACACTAGACTTCTCTAAATATCCATTATTTTTTTTTTTTGCCGTACGCGGGCCTCTCACCGCTGCGGCCTCTCCCGCCGCGGAGCACAGGCTCCGAACGCGCAGGCCCAGCGGCCACGGCTCACGAGCCCAGCCGCTCCGCGGCATGCGGGATCCTCCCGGACCGGGGCACGAACCCGCGTCCCCTGCATCGGCAGGCGGACCCTCAACCACTGCGCCACCAGGGAAGCCCTAAATATCCATTATTTTGTAGATTTGACCTTGGGACCCTCGATATTTTATAAAATTATAAAACTAAACTAAATTATTTTAAAAGTAATTCCTAACAACTAAAATCAGAAAGAAACAAACAAACCTAACACTATATCTAGTTGGTGACAAAACCACTGCATAATGAAGAATTAACCTCACCCAAAGAGAGGTCTAGCATTTACCATGGGCTACTGGGAGGTAACCTCTAGGCCCCTGTCATATCCTGCCTGAATAAATTGTCTTTGTTCATTGGGGGCTTTGGCAACCAATCAGTCTAACATTGTGATTTATCTTGGGGACTTTGAGCTATGACATATCAGTTCTGGCCTGCAGGAGTGTAAGCCAGCCACTAGGGCAGTATGTGGTTGAGTTCCAATAAAAACTCTGAATGCCAAAGACTCAGGTGAGCGTCCCTGGCTGGCAGTACACTCTGGAGTTTCATCACACATTGTAGTCTGGAGGAAGGAATGCTGCCTGGGGCTCTGGAGGTGAGAGGACAACTGAAAACTTCACATTTGGACCTTCCCAGACTTCAACCTATGTGTTATTCCCTTTGGCTGGTTCTAATTTGTATCCTTTTATGTAATAAAACTGTAATTGTAAGCATAGCACTGTCTTGAGTCCTGATAATCATTCAACGTGAGTGTGGTCCTGGGAATGCTCACAGGTGGTCTGAAATGAGGGTAGCTCTGGGAGCCCTGAACTTGTGGCTGGTGTCATAAGTGAGGGAAGTTTTGAGGGGAGCTTCTCCCTCAGACTTTGAAGTTTGACCAAAAACCTTTGCAACCACATGGAGAACAACTTCAGTAGTCCCCCCCTTATCCACAGGGGATACATTCCAAGAACCCCAGTGGGTGCCTGAAACCACAAATAGTACCAAACCCTATATATACTGTTTTTTCCTATATATACATACCATGAGAAAATTTAATTTATAAACGAGGCACTATAAGAGACTAACAACAACAACTAATAATAAAATAGAACAACTATAACAACAATACTGTAATAAAAATTATGTGAATGTGATCTCTGTTAAAAAGTCGAGAACTTTCACCTTTTCACTTAAAGGAAGCACTTTATGGCTTCTCTTTTGCTGCTCTGAATTGCCAGCATCACTACTCTTGCTTTCTGGGGACGTTATTAAGTAAAATAAGGTTACTTGAACATAAGTATTGTGATACCGTAACAGTTGACCTAATAACAGAGATGGCTACTAAGTGACTAAGGGGTGGGATACACTGGACATAGGGATGATTCATGTCCCTGGCAGGATGGAGCAGGACGGCACAAGATTTCATCATGCTACTCAGAATGGTACACAATTTAAAATGTATGAATTGCTTATTTCTGGAATTTTCTATTTAATATTTTTGGACGGCTGTTGACCACAGGTAGCTGAAATCATGGAAATTGAATCTGCAGAAAGTGAAACTGTGGATAAGAGGGGACTACTGTATTCCAAGTGAGTCTAAAACACAGTAATTATCACTAAAAGATTAAAAATATACATACAAACAAAAGTACTTAATTTGTATTTAAATTATATTGTTGGCTGTAGTGTTGATATTTTTTATTCTGTAGTTGTTATGTGTGTTTTGCAGAATAAAAAAATTATTAATTATCCTAGTGCTGTTGAGAACAGAAGTTTTAGGTATGTGAAATAGATGTAGGATGGAACTTTAAAACTCTGTAGCCCCAAATCTGATTTGGAAATTATTGTGTATTTATATTTTAAAAATAATATATATTTCCTAGCTATGCCTGCTAAAAAGCTAGCAACAATGACTAACCTAGAACCAATGAATACCCCTAGCACCCAGACTGTGCTCCTCTTTAATTATTACCATTTTTCACTAAAGAGAAATCAGGACTCCTTAGAAAAATGGCTGAATCAAAGTCTGGGGAAGGATACCTACAAAACGGGACTGTAACATCTTTTCATACCAAAAATCAAGAAAGCTATCAAAGGATACAAGGGTCGCATCAAATGGATTCAGGAGCAAAATAAAGAGGCATATGTGCACAAGGAGTCCCATTCAAGAATGTTCCTAGCGGCTCTGTTTGCACTGGCCAAAACTAGGGAGCAACTCAATGGCCATCAACAGCAGAATGTTTAAACAGCTTGTGGTGGTAAATTCAAGCAATGAAATATCATTTGAGAATGTAAATAAACTAACTGAAGATGCATGATGCATTAGCATGGATGACTCTCATAAATGTATGTTTGAGTCAAAGACACAAGGTATAAAAAAATACTAAAAATATGATTCCATGTATATAAACTTGAAAACAGGCAAAAGTAAACTGTATTGTCTAGGGATACACAAACAGGTGATTTATAAAAGGCAAAAGAATGATTATCACATAAAATATTCTTCGGGTTTATTCTGTTCTTTTCCTAATTTCTTTCATTGAACACAACTTATTATGCTTGATATGTCTCCTTTTCTAATATTTGTATAAAGAATATACAGTGGAGATCACAGGAAGATGGCGTAAGAGTAAGACGCGGAGATCACCTTCCTCCCCACAGATACATCAGAAATTCATCTACACGTGGAACAACTCCTACAGAACACCTACTGAATGCTGACAGAAGACCTCAGACCCCCCAAAAGGCAAGAAACTCCCCACATACCTGGGTAGGGCAAAAGAAAAAAGAATAAACAGAGACAAAAGGATAGGGACGGGACCTGCACCAGTGGGAGGGAGCCGTGAAGGCGGAAAGGTTTCCACACACTAGGAAGCCCCTTCGCGGGCGGAGACTGCGGGTGGCAGAGGGGGAAAGCTTCGGAGTAGCGGAGGAGAGCAGAGCAACAGGGGTGCGGAGGGCAAAGCGGAGAGATTCCCGCACAGAGGATCGGTGCCCTCAGGCACTCACCAGCCCGAGAGGCTTGTCTGCTCACCTGCCGGGGCGGGCGGGGCTGGGAGCTGAGGCTCGGGTATTGGGTTTCAGTCGGAGCGCACGGAGAGGACTGGGGCTAGAGGCGGGAAGAGAGCCTGAAGGGGTTAGTGCACCACGGCTAGCCCGGAGGGAGTCCGGGAAAAAGTCTGGAGCTGCCGAAGAGGCAAGAGACTTTTTCTTCCCTCTTTGTTTCCTGGTGCGTGAGGAGAGGGGATTAAGAGCGCTGCTTAAAGGAGCTCCAGAGACGGGCACGAGCCGCGGTTACAGGCGCGGACCCTGGAGACGGGCGTGGGACGCTGGGGCTGCTGCTGCCGCCGCCACGAAGCCTGTGTGCGAGCGCAAGTCACTGTCTACGCCCTGCTTCCGGGGATCCTGTGCCGCCCGCCACTTCCGGGGTCCCGGGATCCAGGGACGGCTTCCCCGGGAAAGCGCACGGAGCGCCTCAGGCTGGTGCAACGTCACGCCGGCCTCTGCCGCAGGCTCGCCCCACACTCCATGCCCCTCCCTCCCCCCCCGGGCCTGAGTGAGCCAGAGCCCCCGAATCAGCGGCTCCTTTAAACCCATCCTGTCTGAGCGAAGAACAGACGCCCTCCGGCGACCCACACGCAGAGGCGGGGCCCAATCCAAAGCTGAGACCCAGGAGCTGTGAGAACAAAGAAGAGACAGGGAAATCTCTCTGTGCAGCCTCAGAAGCAGCGGATTAAAGCTCCACAGTCAACTTGATGTACACTGCATCTGTGGAATACATGAATAGACAACAAATCATCCAAAATTGAGGAGATGGACTTTGAGGACAAGATTTAAGATTTTTTCCCCTTTTCCTCTTTTTACAACGAATTATCCCAAATTGAGGAGATGGACTTTGAGAGCAAGATTTAAGACTTTTTCCCCTTTTCCTTTTTACAACGAATTATCCCAAATTGAGGAGGTGGACTTTGAGAGCAAGATTTACGATTTTTCCCCCTGTTCTCTTCTTGTGAATGTGTATGTGTATGCTTCTGTGCGAGATTTTCTCGGTATAGCTTTGCTTCCACCATTTGTCCCAGGGTTCTATCCGTCCTTTTTTTTTAATTAATTACTTTTTTATTTGAATAACGCTACTATATTTTATCATACTTTATTCCATTTTACTTTATCTTCTCTCTTTTTTCCTACCTTCCCTTCCTCCCTCCCTCCCTCCGCCCCTCCTTTCTTTTCTTTCTTTCTTTCTTTCCTTCCTCCCTCCCTCCCTTCTTCCTTTCTCTTTTTCTTACCTTCCTCCCTCCCTCCATCCTTTCTTTCTTTCTTTCCTTCCTTCCTCCCTTTCTTTCTTTATTCCTTCCTTCCTTTCTTTCCTTCTTTCTTTCTCTCTTTCTTTCTTCTACTAATTTTTTCTTTCTACTTTTTCTCCCTTTTATTCTGAGCCGGGTAGATGAAAGGCTCTTGGTGCTGCAGCCAGGAGTCAGTGCTGTGCCTCTGAAGTGGGAGAGGCAACTTCAGGACACGGGTCCACAAGAGACCTCCCATCTCCACATAATATCAAGCAGCGAAAATGTCCCAGAGATCTCCATCTCAACACCAGCACCCAGCTTCAGTCAATGACCAGCAAGCTACAGTGCTGGTCACCCTATGCCAAGCAACTAGCAAGGCAGGAACACAACCCCACCCATTAGCAGAGAGGCTACCTAAAAACATAATAAGGCCACAGGCACCCCAAAACACACCACCAGACGTGGACCTGTCCACCAGAAAGACAAGATCGAGCCTCAACCACCAGAACACAGGCACTAGTCCCCCCCACCAGGAAGCCTACACAACCTACTAAAACAACCTTAGCCACTGGGGACAGACACCAAAAACAATGGGAACTACGAATCTGCAGCCTGCAAAAAGGAGACCCCAAACACAGTAAGATAAGCAAAATGAGAAGACAGAAAAACACACAGCAGGTGAAGGAGCAAGATAAAAAACTGCCAGACCTAACAAATGAAGAGGTAATAGGCAGTCTACCTGAAAAAGAATTCAGAATAATGATAGTAAAGATGATCCAAGATTCTATTTCCAAGATCAAAAATCTTGGAAATACAATAGACAAAATGCAAGAAACAGTTAACAAGGACCTAGAGGAACTAAAGATGAATCAAGCATCGATTATAAACACAATAGATGTAATGAAAAATACTCTAGATGGGATCAATAGCAGAATAACTGAGGCAGAAGAACAGATAAGTACCTGGAAGATAAAATAGTGGAAATAACTGCTGCAGAGCAGAATAAAGAAAAAAGAATGAAAAGAACAGAGGACAGTCTCAGAGACCTCTGGGACAACATTAAACGCACCAACATTCAAATTATAGGGGTTCCAGAAGAAGAGGAGAAAAAGAAAGGGACTGAGAAAATATTTGAAGAGATTATAGTTGAAAACTTCCCTAATATGGGAAAGGAAATAGTTAATCAAGTCCAGGAGGCACAGAGAGTCCCATACAGAATAAATCCAAGGAGAAATACGCCAAGACACATATTAATCAAACTGTCAAAAATTAAACACAAAGAAATCATATTAAAAGCAGCAAGAGGGCTTCCCTGGTGGTGCAGTGGTTGGGAGTCTGCCTGCCGATGCAGGGGACACGGGTTCGTGCCCTGGTCCGGGAGGATCCCACGTACCGAGGAGCGGCTGGGCCCGTGAGCCATGGCTGCTGGGCGTGCGCGTCCGGAGCCTGTGCTCTGCAATGGGAGAGGCCACAACAGTGAGAGGCCCGCGTACCGCAAAAAAAAAAAAAGCAGCAAGAGAAAAACAACAAATAACACACAAGGGAATCCCCATCAGGTTAACAGCTGATCTCTCAGCAGAAACTCTACAAGCTAGAAGGGAGTGGCAGGACGTAGTTAAAGTGATGAAGGAGAAAAACCTGCAACCAAGATTACTCTAACCAGTAAGGATCTCATTTAGGTTTCATGGAGAAATTAAAACCTTTACAGACAAGCAAAAGCTGAGAGAGTTCAGCACCACCAAACCAGCTTTACAACAAATGCTAAAGGAACTTCTCTAGGCAAGAAACACAACAGAAGGAAAAGACCTACAATAAGGAACCCAAAACAATTAAGGAAATGGGAATAGGAACATACATATCAATAATTACCTTAAATGTAAATGGACTAAATGCTCCCACCCAAAGACACAGATTGGCTGAATGGATACAAAAACAAGACCCATATATATGCTGTCTACAAGAGACCCACTTCAGACCTAGAGACACATACAGACTGAAAGTAAGGGGATGGAAAAAGATATTCCATGCAAATGGAAATCAAAAGAAAGCTGGAGTAGCAATTCTCATATCAGACAAAATAGACTTTAAAATAAAGACTATTAGAAGAGACAAAGAAGGACACTACATAATGATCAAGGGATCGATCCAAAAAGAAGATATAACAATTGTAAATATTTATGCACCCAACATAGGAGCACCTCAATACATGAGGCAAATACTAGCAGCTATAAAAGGGGAAATCGACAGTAACACACACATAGTAGGGCACTTTAACACCCCACTTTCACCAATGGACAGATCATCCAAAATGAAAATAAATAAGGAAACACAAGCTTTAAATGATACATTAAACAAGATGGACTTAATTGATATTTATAGGACATTCCATCCAAAAACAACAGAATACACATTTTTCTCAAGTGCTCATGGAACATTCTCCAGGATAGATCATATCTTGGGTCACAAATCAAGCCTTGGTAAATTTAAGAAAGTTGAAATTGTATCAAGTATCTTTTCCGACCACAATGCTATGAGACTAGACATCAATTACAGGAAAAGATCTGTAAAAAATACAAACACAAGGAGGCTAAACAATACACTACTTAATAATGAAGTGATCACTGAAGTAATCAAAGAGGAAATTAAAAAATACCTAGAAACAAATGACAATGGAGACACGACGACCCAAAACCTATGGGACGCAGCAAAAGCAGTTCTAAGGGGGAAGTTTATAGCAATACAATCCCACCTTAAGAAACAGGAAACATCTCGAGTAAACAACCTGACCCTGCACCTAAAGCAATTAGAGAAAGAAGAACAAAAACCCCCCAAAGTTAGCAGAAGGAAAGAAATCATAAAGATCAGATCAGAAATAAATAAAGAAACGAAGGAAATGATAGCAAAGATCAATAAAACTAAAAGCTGGTTCTTTGAGAAGATAAACAAAATTGATAAACCATTAGCCAGACTCATCAAGAAAAAAAGGGAGAAGAATCAAATCAATAGAATTAAACATGAAAAAGGAGAAGTAACAACTGACACTGCAGAAATACAAAAGATCATGAGAGATTACTACAAGCAACTCTATGCCAATAAAATGGACAACCTGGAAGAAATGGACAATTTCTTAGGAATGCACAACCTCCCAAGACTGACTCAGGAAGAAATAGAAAATATGAATAGACCAATCACAAGCACTGAAATTGAAACTGTGATTAAAAATCTTCCAACAAACAAAAGCCCAGGACCAGAAGGCTTCACAGGCGAATTCTATCAAACATTTAGAGAAGAGCTAACACCTATCCTTCTCAAACTCTTCCAAAGTAAAGCAGAGGGAGGAGCACTCCCAAACTCATTCTACGAGGCCACCATCACCTTGATACCAAAACCAGGCAAGGATGTCACAAAGAAAGAAAACTACAGGCCAATATCACTGATGAACATAGATGCAAAAATCCTCAACAAAATACTAGCAAACAGAATCCAACAGCACATTAAAAGGATCATACACCATGATCAAGTGGGGTTTATTCCAGGAATGCAAGGATTCTTCAATATATGCAAATCAATCAATGTGATACACCATATTAACAAACTGAAGCAGAAAAACCATATGATCATCTCAATAGATGCAGAGAAAGCTTTCGACAAAATTCAACACCCATTTATGATAAAAACCCTGCAGAAAGTAGGCATAGAGGGAACTTTCCTCAACATAATAAAGGCCATATATGACAAACCCACAGCCAACATCGTCCTCAATGGTGAAAAACTGAAACCATTTCCACTAAGATCAGGAACAAGACAAGGCTGCCCACTCTCACCACTCTTATTCAACTTAGTTTTGGAAGTTTTAGCCACAGCAATCAGAGAAGAAAAGGAAATAAAAGGAATTCAAATCGGAAAAGAAGAAGTAAAGCTGTCACTGTTTGCAGATGACATGATACTATACATAGAGAATCCTAAAGATGCTACCAGAAAACTAATAGAGCTAATCAATGAATTCGGTAAAGTAGCAGGATACAAAATTAATGCACAGAAATCTCTGGCATTTCTGTACACTAATGATGAAAAATCTGAAAATGAAATCAAGAAAACACTCCCATTTACCACTGCAACAAAAAGAATAAGATATCTAGGAATAAACCTACCTAAGGAGACAAAAGACCTGTATGCAGAAAATTATGACACTGATGAAAGAAATTAAAGATGATACAAATAGATGGAGAGATATACCATGTTCCTGGATTGGAAGAATCAATATTGTGAAAATGACTCTACTACCCAAAGCAATCTACAGATTCAATGCAATCCCTATCAAACTACCACTGGCATTTTTCACAGAACTGGAACAAAAAATTTCAAAGTTTGTTTGGAAAAACAAAAGACCCCGAATAGCCAAAGCAACCTTGAGAACGAAAAACGGAGCTGGAGGAATCAGGCTCCCTGACTTCAGACTATACTACAAAGCTAAAGTAATCAAGACAGTGTGGTACTGGCACAAAAACAGAAATATAGATCAATGGAACAGGATAGAAAGCCCAGAGATAAACCCACGCACATATGGTCAACTTATCTTTGATAAAGGAGGCAGGAATGTACGGTGGAGAAAGGACAGTCTCTTCAATAAGTGGTGCTGGGAAAACTGGACAGGGACATGTAAACGTATGAGATTAGATCATTCCCTAACACCATACACAAAAATAAGCTCAAAATGGATTAAAGACCTAAATGTAAGGCCAGAAACTATCAAACTCTTAGAGGAAAACATAGGCAGAACACTCTATGACATAAATCACAGCAAGATCCTTTTGGACCCACCTCCTTGAGAAATGGAAATAAAAACAAAGATAAACAAATGGGACCTAATGAAACTTCAAAGCTTTTGCACAGCAAAGGAAACCATAAACAAGACCAAAAGACAACCCTCAGAATGGGAGAAAATATTTGCAAATGAAGCAACTGACAAAGGATTAATCTCTAAAATTTATAAGCAGCTCATGCAGCTCAATAGCCAAAAAACAAACAACCCAATCCAAAAATGGGCAGAAGGCTTAAATAGGCATTTCTCCAAAGAAGATATACAGACTGCTGTCAAACACATGAAAGAATGCTCAACATCATTAATCATTAGAGAAATGCAAATCAAAACTACAATGAGATATCATCTCACACCAGTCAGAATGGCCATCATCAAAAAATCTAGAAACAATAAATGCTGGAGAGGGTGTGGAGAAAAGGGAACACTCTTGCACTGCTGGTGGGAATGTGAATTGGTACAGCCACTATGGAGAACAGTATGGAGGTTCCTTAAAAAACTAAAAATAGAACTACCATATGACCCAGCAATGCCACTACTATGCATACACCCTGAGAAAACCATAATTCAAAAAGAGGCATGTACCAAAATGTTCATTGCAGCTCTGTTCACAATAGCCCGGAGATGGAAACAACCTAAGTGTCCATCATCGGATGAATGGATAAAGAAGATGTGGCACATATATACAATGGAATATTACTCAGCCATAAAAAGAAACGAAACTGAGCTATTTGTAATGAGGTGGATGGACCTAGAGTCTGTCATACAGAGTGAAGTAAGTCAGAAAGAGAAAGACAAATACCGTATGCTAACACATATATATGGAATTTAAGGAAAAAAATGTCATGAAGAACCTAGGGGTAAAACGGGAATAAAGACACAGACGTACTTGAGAATGGACTTGAGGATATGGGGATGGGGAAGGGTAAGCTGTGACAAAGCGAGAGAGAGGCATGGACATATATACAGTACCAAACGTAAGGTAGATAGATAGTGGGAAGCAGCCGCATAGCACAGGGAGATCAGCTCGGTGCTTTGTGACCGCCTGGAGGGGTGGGATAGGGAGGGTGGGAGGGAGGGAGACGCAAGAGGGAAGGGATGTGGGAACAGATGTATATGTATGACTGATTCACTTTGTTATAAAGCAGAAACTAAAAAAAAAAAAAAAAAAAAAAAGTAGAAACTAATTGTAAAGCACACCATTGTAAAGCAATTATACTCTAATAAAGATGTTAAAAAAATATTCTGTAATTACCTAAATGGGAAAAGAATTTGAAAAAGAATAGATACATGTATGTGTATAAGTGAATCACTTTTCTGTACACCAGAAATAAACACAACATTGTTAATCAAAAAAAATAAAAGAATATACAGTGTACTTCCTTCATTCCTTCTGAGTAGTACTTTGTTGCCTCTCTCAAGCTTTGATACATAGAGTCCTGTTGTACTATTTTAAATATTTCAAAATATCCATTATAATTTAATCTGACAAATTATTCAGAATTTTTCATTTCATATGTATAGTTTGTTCTATCATTTTGTTAATTAGTCTCTAATTTTTATTGTCTTTTTGTCAGAAAACTTCAAATGTATCATATTTGTTCTTTAGTATTTGCTCTATTTAAGACTTACATTGTTGTCTACTTTTATGATCCATTTCTGTAAAGTAAATGTCCCACGTATGTGCTTGGAGAAATGCATGTTATTTTACTGATGACCAAGCTTGATATTTGTTTGTGTAATTCAAATCTTCCATATGCTTAAAATTTTCTGTTTGCTTGTGATCCATCAGTTTCTGTTATGGGATGTGCTATAATCTTCCATTGTGACTGAGTGTCTATCCATATCTCCTGGTGGTTATTAATTTTTGCTGTACATATTTTGAGGTTATGTTATTAGAGGTATGAATGTTCAAGGATTGTTATATCTTCCTAGTGTTATTTTTGTAGAGAGTAGTGTTAAGTTTTGACTCTTTTTGTACTTAATAATACTTTTTGACTTGATGTATATGATGTCTGATACTGATCTTGCTACATACCAACTTTTGGTTAGTAACTATGTGGTTTTTTCCCCCCTGTTTTACTTTCAACCTTTCTGTGTCATTCTGTTTTAGGTGTATGTTTCTTGATTTTTGTCTCTTTATCCAAGACCAGAACCTCCAAATTTCAAGAGAATGGTTTACTTATGTATTTTTTTAAGACACAGACATTTTCTGTCCCCCACCCAGCTTTTTTTTTTTAACATTTCCTATTTATCATTTTTTAATCTTATTTTTTCCTTTCTCAATTTCAAATCTAGTTTGTTTACTTGTTTGTCTTTCCTTGTTTAAAAGCTAATCATTCTATATCTATTCCATTATTGATTATCTTTATATTTGGAACATGCATTCTTGGCTTACCAAGCCTAAAGTTAATTATTTTCTATAATCTCCTTAGGAATAAACCTTAGAGCACTTATTTTTTGTACAAAAATTGTTTAATTATATTCAGAATTACAGATAAAGTTAACTGGATGTTTCAGACTGGGATTCACAGGGTTGTTGCAACTAGGTAGGGTCAGAGTGCCCCAGAAGTAGTCCAAGTTTGGCAGGCTCAAAGAGGGGTATGATTGGTGATCAGGCTATGGGGCTCTCACTAGCAGAACCCACTGGATAATCATTTATAAACTTGAATATAATTGCATTAATTCTACAATAGGTAACATAATTATTTAGGGATAAGACCTTCTCCTGTAATATTTATTACTCTTTTTGTTTTGAATTTTATTTTTTTATACAGCAGGTTCTTATTAGTCATCCATTTTATACACATCAGTGTATACATGTCAATCCCAATCTCCCAATTCATCCCACCACCACCACCACCCCACACTTTCCCCACTTTGTGTCCATATGTTTGTTCTCTACATCTGTGTCTCAATTTCTGCCCTGCAAACAGGTTCATCTGTACCATTTTTCTAGGTTCCACATATATGTGTTAATATACGATATTTGTTTTTCTCTTTCTGACTTACTTCACTCTGTATGACAGGCTCTAGGTCCATCCATGTCTCTACAAATGACCCATTTCTTTCCTTTTTATGGCTGAGTAATATTCCATTGTATATATGTACCACATCTTCTTTATCCATTCATCTGTCAATGGGCATTTAAGATGCTTCCATGACCTGGCTATTGTAAATAGTGCTGCAATGAACATTGGGGTGCATGTGTCTTTTCAAATTATCGTTTTTTCTGGGTATATGACCAGTAGTGGGATTGCTGGGTCATATGGTAATTCTGTTTTTAGTTTTTTAAGGAACCTCCATACTGTTCTCCATAGTGGCTGTATCAATTTACATTCCCACCAACAGTGCAAGAAGGTTCCCTTTTCTCCACACCCTCTCCAGCAATTTGTTTTGCAGATTTTCTGATGATGCCTATTCTAACTGGTGTGAGGTGATACCTCATTGTAGTTTGGATTGGCATTTCTCAAATAATTATTGATGTTGAGCCGCTTTTTATGTGCCTCTTGGCTATCTGTATATCTTCATTGCAGAAATTTCTATTTAGGTCTTCTGTCCATTTTTTGATTGGGTTGTTTGTTTTTTTAATACTGAGCTGCATGAGCTGTTTATATACTTTGGAGATTAATCCTTTGTCTGTTGATTCATTTGCAAATAATTTCTCCCATTCTGAGGGTTGTCTTTTAATCTTGTTCATAGTTTCCTTTGCTGTGCAAAAGCTTTTAAGATTCATTAGGTCCCATTTTTGCTTATTTTTTAATTTTATTTCCATTACTCTAGAAGGTGGGTCAAAAAAGACCTTGCTGTGATTTATGTCAAAGAGTGTTCTTCCTATGTTTTCCTCTAAGAGTTTTATAGTGTCCAGTCTTACATTTAGGTCTTTAATCCATTATATTTTGTGTATGGTATTAGGGAGTGTTCTAATTACATTATTTTACATGTAGCTGTCCAGTTTTCCCAGCACCACTTATTGAGGAGACTGTCTTTTCTCCACTGTATATCCTTGCCTCCTTTGTTATAGATTAGTTGACCAAAGGTGCATGCATTTATCTCTGAGCTTTCTATCCTGTTCCATTGATCTATATTTCTGTTTTTGTGCTAGTACCATATTGTCTTGATTACTGTAACTTTGTAGTATAGTCTGGAGTCAGGGAGTGTGATTCCTCCAGCTTTGTTTTTTTTCCCTCAGTATTGCTTTAGCTATTCGAAGTCTTTTGTGTCTCCATACAAATTTTAAGATTTTTTGTTCTAGTTCTGTAAAAGCTGCCATTGGTAATTTGATAGGGATTGCACTGAATCTGTACATTGCTTTGGGAAGTACAGTCATTTCCACAATATTGATTCTTCCAATCCAAGAACATGGTATATCTCTCCATCTGTTTGTGTCATCTTTGATTTCTTTCATCAGTGTCCTATAGTTTTCTGCATACAGGCCTTTTACCTCCTCAGGTAGGTTTATTCCTAGGTATTTTATCCTTTTTTTTGCAGTGGTGAATGGGATTGTTTCCTTAATTTCTCTTTCTGATCTTTCATTGTTAGGGTATAGGAATGCAAGAGATTTCTGTGAATTAGTTTTGTATCCTGCAACTTTTCCAAATTCATTGATTAGTTCTAGTAGTTTTCTGGTGGCATCTTTAGGATTATCTGTGTATAGTATCATGCCATCTGCAAACAGTGACAGTTTTACTTCTTCTTTTCCAATTTGTATGCATTTTATTTCTTTTTCTTCTCTGACTGCTGTGGCTAGGACTTCCAAAACGATGTTGAATAAGAGTGGTGAGAGTGGACATCCTTGTATTGTTCCTGATCTTAGAGGAAATGGTTTCAGTTTTTCACCATTGAGAATGATGTTGGCTGTGTGTTTGTCATATATGGCCTTTATTATGTTGAGGTAGGTTCCCTCTATGCTCACTTTCTGGAGCGTTTTTATCATAAATGGGTGTTGAATTTTGTCAAAAGCTTTTTGTGCAGCTATTGAGATGATCATATGGTTTTTATCCTTCAATTTTTTAATATGGTGTATCACATTGATTGATTTTCTTATACTGAGGAATCCTTGCATCCCTGGGATAAATCCCACTTGATCATGGTGTATGTTCCTTTTAATGTATTGTTGGATTCGGTTTGCTGCTGGGGTTTTTTGCATGTATATTCATCGGTGATATTGGTCTGTAATTTTCTTCTTTTGTAGTATCTTTGTCTGGTTTTGATGCCAGGGTGATGGTGGCCTCGTAGAGTGAGTGTTCCTTCCTCTGAAATTTTTGGAAGAGTTTGAGAAGGACGGGTGTTAGCTCTTCTCTAAATGTTTGATAGAATTCACCTGTGAAGCCATCTGGTCCTGGACTTCTGTTTTTTGGAAGATTTTTAATCACAGTTTCAATTTCAGTGCATGTGATTAGCTCGTTCATATTTTCTATTTCTTCCTGGTTCAGTCTTGGAAGGTTATACCTTTCTAAGAATTTGTCCATTTCTTCCAGGTTGTCCATTTTATTGGCATAGAGTTGCCTGTAGTAGTCTCTTATGATGCTCTGTATTTCTGCGGTGTCTGTTGTAACTTCTCCTTGTTCATTTCTAATCTTGATTTGAGTCCTCTCCCTTTTTTCTTGATGAGTCTCGCTAAAGGTTTATCAATATTGTATATCTTCTCAAAGAACCGGGTTTTAGTTTTATTGATCTTTGCTATTGTTTTCTTTGTTTTTATTTATTTCTGCTCTTATCTTTATGATTTCTTTAGTCTCCTTTGAAATAAATCTTAGAGGACTTTAACTCTAATCACCGCTCCATTCTCTATGTAATTACTGCCCATTATCCAGTTCTACCTTTTTTTCAACATTCATAAATAGTAATCAATATTAATGCTATTATTTTTCTCCACATGTTATTAGTTTACTCTCACAATTATTTTTGCATTCCACTCTTTCCTTCCAAATTCAATTATCTTCCTCCTGAAGTACATCTTGAGAATCGTTTTCATTCCAAGTCTCTGAGAGATAAACACTCTTGGTCTTTGTATTAAAAATACTTACTTGCCCCCCTTCTTGATTGAACTTTACTGGGTATCGATTTCCAGTTTGAAGGTTACTTTTCCATAGCACTCTTAATATTAGTACATTATTTTTTAGTTCTCACTTTTACCTAATAGTAAATCTATTACTACTCTTTTATTCTAAATGTTGTTACTTTTTAGGAAATCTTGCTTTTCTTTCTGGAATATATATTATATACACAAATATATATGTATCAACATATATTTTCATCTTTGTTTTCTGCTATTCTGCAGTTTCATCAAAAATTTTTTAAATGATTTATCTTACTTGGGATCCTATGTGGTTCTTTAACCTGAGAATTCATGCTTTTTTTTCAGTGTCTCATTTTCCCCTTTTAAACTTCTTTAAAACATTTCATACCTTTTAAAAACTTCCCTGGTGGTGCAGTGGTTAAGAATCCGCCTGCCAATGCAGGGGATATGGGTTTGAGCCCTGGTCTGGGAAGATCCCACATACCACGGAGCAACTAAGCCCATGCACCACAACTACTGAGCCTGTGCTCTAGAGCCCACGAGCCACAACTACTGAGCCTGCATGCCACAACTACTGAAGCCCACGTGCCTAGAGCCTGTGCTCCACAAGAGAAGCCACTGCAGTGAGAAGCCCACGCACCGCAACGAAGAGCAACCCCCGCTCGACACAACTAACGCCTGCGCGCAACAAAGAACCAATGCAGCCAAAAATAAATAAATAAATAGATAGATAAAATCTATACAAAAAAATCTATTAAAAATATAAATAAATAAAAACTATACTCAATGTCTCTTAATTTCCCTATTTTCTAAGCAATTAATCACTGGCTGCATTCCACATAATTTTCTTAGATTTCTTTTCCAATTCATTAGTTCTCTCTTTACTTGTGTCAAAACTGCTCTTAAAACCACCCATTGAGTTTTTAATTTCAATGTTTATATACTGAATTTCAGAAAGTTTTATCTGCTTCTTTTTCAGATCTGCCTTATCTTTTTCATATTATCCTTTTTTAGTCAAGATTTTTCTTTTTAAATGATTTTAAGTACTAATTTTATAGTTTTTCCAGATTATTCTCTTGTCACAAGTTCATAGAACTCTAATTTTTCTGAAGTTTTTTGTTTGTTTGTTTTTCTGCTGGCTCCTCCTCCTGACTTTTTTGTTTCCCTCTGTGTTATATAAATTCAATTGTGAACTCAGCATCTGTGGGGATGACTTTTCTCATGTGCATCCTGTGCACGGTGAGCTGTGAAATTAACCCTGTGGTATAATTCTTAGCTTCCAATTTCCCCTTCTGGCACATGTACAGCATTTAATATATTTCATTGTTGAACTATTTTACCCATAGTTCCTGAATGTTTTGAATGGAATAGGGTGCTAAACTCACTTGATCTGCCATGTCACTGAAAGTCAATTATTTCAGATAGATCTATCATACCACTGTAATCTTACTACCTTTATTGGCTGCCCATTTTCTATCATAGGCAATCCCAACTCCTTATCTTGGCTTGTAAGACCTTCCAAGATAAGGCCCATTCATTAGTGGTCTTGTTTTATACAGGTTACAAGTGCAGATCTAAAATTTTACCATGTATTTCAACACATAATAGTAAACAATGCCATCCTGGCTATATCCCAAGAGGTAAATTTATGTATAACATAAGCCTCATAACATTTATACAGATGTTCTGATAACATCAAATTTTAATAACAATAGTGATAATCATAATAATTATTATAACAATAATAATAATAGATAAGGTTTGAGGGTATTTGGTATGTACCAGGCATTACATGCTTTACATATGTTTTCATATTTAATTCTCACCAAAATCCGGTATTATTAATCCATTTAAGATTGTCTCATTACAGCATTACTCACTAATATCCTTGAGGTCACAGCACTTTCTAAAACGCAAAACAACCAATGTTTGTGCCACAGGCCTCAATGTCAAGCTTCTAGAAAAGCACTGAACTGTGGCTCTAACACATGCCAAGTATTACTGCTGCTCTTCTAAAGATTTCTTTTTTCCTGAACAGTGTAAAATGAAGAAAAATATATAAAGACATAAAAAACAAAGTGAATATGGTACATTGTAATATAAAGCTCTCAGTGTCTCTACTACCCTTTTCTTCTCTTTACCCCAGTCACCCCATATCATGAGAGTGAGAAATGGCACATCATGGGAAGCCAAGCACAGCAATTAGCTGCTCAGCATGCTTCTGGAATCAAAGACTTAGTCCATCCTAAGTATTTTGGTTTCTGAAATATTAATTTTTCTTTCCATAACTTTTATTTCATTTAGTGGATTATCTCAATGACTTAATCAACAGTGAGAAAAAAATGTCAGGAATAGTAACAAAATGCATATGAATATAGCTCATCAGGGCCTGAAAACAACATATTGGCTCTTAGATGTTACAATTTAGGCTTTACCCTAGAGATTATTTGCAGTTTAACAGATAGATCGATTGATCGATAGTGTAAATGTAGATATATGTAAATTTAGGTATATGGAAGTTTATACACACACACACACACACACACACACACAAGTTTACACGTTTATGTGTATCCAGTTGATTCACTTTGGATGACAGTTTATTATCTCTTCTCTCTTTAAAGCTTCAACACCACTTCCTTTTCCTCATTTTAAGCTGATTAAGTTTTTCTTATTTCATTGAAAAACAGAAGGGATGAGAAGAGAGTTTTCACATGTTCCCAGTGTCAAATTTAGTCACTTACCTGAACCTGCCCATCTATTCTGCTTATTCTCCCATTATAGTGGGTTTAGAGTGTATAAGCTCTATCTATGCCAACCCCTGCACTGTGTACTAGGTCCCAGCTCTCCCACCTACTCCAGGACCTTACTCCTGCTGTTGTCCTCTTCCTCTCATGAATCATCAATTTTTTCTTCCCTTCTGGATTATGCTCCACACACCAGATAGAGTAATCGTGCAAGAATATTCATTAAATTATTTCATCCTCCTGTTCTCTTCTATCTTATGGCATCTCATACCTAGAATCTTAAGTCCACACCACTTCCACCCCAATTTCCCATCACTTTTCCCCTTGGTTATTCTGTTCCTCACACCCTAAGCTAGTTCTCACTGTGGGGCTTTGTTCTTCTTCCTATTTGTTTCTTCAGAATTCATGTTTTACTTTCTCCTTCCATTGTAGTTATTATTCAAATGTCACCTCCTCAGAATGAGCTTCCTTGACCCTCTTATATAAAAAGGTCTCTGACCATAAACATTTACCAACCCACTTTATAAATTTTTTTGTAGCATGTATCATTTCTTGACATCATTTTGTTTATCTATTTAGTTATTTGTCTACTTATTGTTTGGCATCTATGCTAAAATGTAAGTCACTTTAGAATAGGGACTTTGCTTTTTGTTCACTACAACATCCACAGCCTAGGACAGGACAGGCACAGAGCAGGCATTCAGTGAACATTTGCTGTCAGAATAAATGAATAAACATAAAATGTATTCATACGGTACTTCATTATTATCACTTGAGGACAGATTCCATGATACATATATAGATAAAACAATCCAAATAGTATAAACACACAGTGAGAGAGTTAAGTTTCTCCATTAAAAAGTTTCTGTATATACCTTTTCACACAAAAAAATAAGATCATGAAATACATATCTTGTTAAATTATTTAAAAGTCTCTCCCACTATGCCTAGTATTAGCAGATTAAAAAAAACACTTTTTTTTAATTTAAAAAAATGTTTTTAATTTTTTGAAACTAAGAGACAAAAACATATAATACATACTATTTATTTTGTTCATGACTGCTAAAGGTTCCTCTAGCTTATACACAAATTGTTTGCTAAACAGACACAGAAGTATTTAATCAAAATGAAAAGAGAATATGATTCCTCTTTATTGTACCATTAACTAGTTTTGTAAAGTGTTGAAACAGATGCACTCTGAAGTCCCCTGTAGCTATAAGTCTTTGAGACTAGGAATTATTCATTTTTATGACACACTCAAATTGTCTAATGTCATGCAGTTAGTATCAGTAACCAAAAAGGGAAATGATAAAAGAGTGACCTATTGATTCTTTATCTCTTTGAGATGCTCAAAATGTTCTAGAAAATCTTACATTACATTCAATGAATATATAACAAACAAGCAAATAAACCCTACTGCTTCTACTGTAAAGTTCTTCATTTTGAAATGTACAAAACAGATGAAACTTATAATTGGTTTTTATAATAATACAAACATTTCCATTCAACCAAAAATTTGAAAATATTAACAAATGACAATGACATATAATGTCACTTATCAGGTCAATCACCTAATTATCTATATTATTTTCATATCTTTAACAATGAACAGTGGATCCACTCCCTTTCCATTATTGACTTAACATCACTCCAATACTTGGAAAAAGTTTACTCTCATTTCTCAGCCTGGTACACATCAATTACAAAGATAATCCTTTCTAGGACTAATGGCAATTTTAATGCTAATTGAATCCCCTATTTCCTTCCCAGAACTTCCAACCTGCAAAAACACACCTGGTCATGACAGTTTGTTAAGTTTAAGAGTTTAAGAGTACAGCAGAAATTTCCCACACTGAGACAAAATGATAACCTGTCATCTTTCCAGTCTTTTCCCAGGCAATGTAGGAGTTTGGAATCCTCCATAGTACTGGAAATGGAAATGGGCTAAATGTGTCCCCTATGCCTAAAACTTCCCTCACTATTTATTACAGATACATCATCCAGAAATTTACTCAAATACTTTAACAATATTTTTGGCCTAGATCACCTCTCTTAAAAATATGCTATTTAAATTCTGCTACCCTCTACCACAACTTACCCAAATAACACTAAGTTAACACTATAATTATGTATTATGTCTTAAAGTAATATATTTTATAACAACATGATTGATTTCCTTTTGTTATATTTTACTAAATGATACTGTATTTTGCTACTCACTGCTTTGGAGGCATCCAAGGAAGTCGTTGCTGAGAAGTATGATCTTCACAGTTTGGGGCAAATATTTATCTTGATTTTGAAGTGGGGAGAGGTCACCTCAACCAGCTTTTATTTCTTTACCTCCTGGTGGCTTGCAATAAATTCCAGCAATCTGTCTAAGTTCTGTCTGTACATCTCACTCCCTTCAACACTACTTTTCCCAAATTCACGTATATCAGGTATATTTAAATCTTTATCAAAGCATGTGTTATTCACACCTTCTGGTCTGATGATAAAAACTGAAGAAGGAACTTATCCAGTGATCTGAAACAGGTTTTCCTCCCCTATAATGGATACACACACACGTCTATGAGGAAAACCAGCACTTTATGACCTAACATTGACTTGAAGCTCAGTCAAATCAAGTCTGACCAGGGAGTATCAGAATCACATATTTACATACTTCTTCTCCAAACAACAGCTCAAATACCATTTTATTTACGGAGTTTCTCCCACATTAACCCCAGGCAGAAGAAGGAAGGGTAAGAGGTATAAACCAAAGTGGCCTACTAAAAGTGGAAGTTTCTTTGAAGACTGATGTTTTATTTTAAAAATGAATGTGAATTTATGCTCTAACCATAATGTACATATTATTTTTAACATTTAAATAATATTTTTAATTATCATCAATAAAATAGTTTGTTAATTTTGTCAACAGTCAATGGGATAAATGATGTTGTATTGAATCCATCAGTTTAGGATAACTGTGCAGAGATAAAGCAAGAAGGCATTGTTCAAAGGTTGAGCATCCAAGCACTGCTTCTCTGACTCAACATCACACTATCCTGAGATCCCAGACTCACTTAAATATGTGGACACAAATGCCAATGGTTTTCTTAATGCTTTTTGAGCTATTTCCAGGAAAACCCTGGCAGTGTTATGTCCAGAATCCTGCCTAAGATATGGCACAGTGTTTGATACTCATAGTGGGAATTTAAATAGCTGTATCTTACTACAGGGTCAGATCACATGTGCCTAATGATGAAACTGAAATTTCTATGATGCATTCTTTACCATCTTAAGAAAATATTTATCAAAGATCCTTTATTCAATTAAAAAAAGACTTATAAATACTCCCATGTTACATAATTGATGCTAAACCTGAAATTCATTTAACTCTGATTTCAATTTCAGTTCAACTATGTCAGGTAATGTAAAATCATTTAGAGTCCTACCATATGGATGTTAATTTAGAGAGTCAGCTAAACAAGTCAATGTAATCAGCAGCTTTTTATTATAAGGGTGAAAATATATTCATTCTTTCCAGGTTTTTGTCCTTTACTGTGATAGCTCACTTTCTCCAATTTCTTAAAAACACACACACACACACACACACACACACACACACAAGATCAGCTACCTTTTCTAGGACTTTCCCCATGCTAAGTAATAACAATGTTGCTGTAATAATAACGATGATAATGGCAGCAAACATTTATGGTATATTTACTATAAGCCAGTGATTTGTAATTGCTTTATATAGGTTGTCTACTTAATACTTTAAGCAACTCCACTTGGTAGGTACTATAATTATCTCCATTTTACATTAAAAAAAATGAAGATTTCACAGGTAGAAACAGGATTCTAACTCAGGCTCTCCAGGGCTCAATCTGTAACCATTATGCTACATTACATTCATCTATTTAGAAGACATTTTCCCAGTCACTTCCCATTTCATTACAAATTTACAGGGATAAAAATGATAAATGTATGAATATCCCAGGCCTTTCTTCTTTCCTCTTTCCCTGCTTGTTAGTAAGATTTCTAATTTCATTTACTTTAGCTTTTTATTTCTTCTGCCCTTGAAAGGGTTCCTTCCTCCCCGAGCGTTTCTCAGACTTTTGTGAATGAGGGAAAGAGGACAGAGGGGAAAGAAGACAGCATGGGGTTCCAAGGTGTGGTCTGGAAGGGTATCTCTAGAAATTTTGAGGAGAAAGGAAAAGGAGCAATTATGATTTATGAGAAAGAAACAAAAATTACTACACTCTATCCCTTCATTTTGTTCAACAAACACAAGAAATACTCTTTAGAAATTTATTTGCTGTGAATCTGTTCTTTGGACCACAGCGACACTGGGAGCCAACTGTGAGGGTTGGTGTTTTAAGAGGAATTTTTCTTAAAAGAAAATTATTCAAACAATTGCTTTAAACAAACCTTATCTTTTAGCACCTTATTGTATACATAAAGAAAGTCAAGAAGCTAACCACAGGCGTGGTGCTCTGATTGAAACTGTGATGGCTCCTGCTGGGGAGAGAGCACCTTGGCTTTCACAGCAGGCTTTTTATATCTTGAATTTTGCCCCATCTGGGCTCAATTGCATATGTTTTTCCCAGTCAACACTGTGATTGTGAAAATGCTTATTGACTGAGCACTTTTCTACCATTCAGTGTAACTCTAAATACTTTTCAAATTAGCATGTCTTCATGTACATCATCATTGTAGAGCATAAGAATGCATTAATATACACTTTCATGCTACATATTCAAGAACTAGGTTTAACCTTAGATTTTTAAACAGTTGTTCAGGAATATATTTGGGCCACAACAAAATACATCATTTGAACAATCAGTAACAGCAACTTTTTCAGTCTGGTTGTTTCTTTGTGATCCAAAACAGATGTGACCAGGTCTACAACAAAGAGTATCACCACACTTTTGTCCCTTATTTGAGTTTCAGTTTGGGTGATAATTCTGAAATTGCCCTTGAAGGAGGCTTAAAGCAATTTTGTTGTTGTTTACAGTGAATGTAACTCTAGCAGATTCTGGGTACCTTTCCTTCCTCTTAGGAGAAACCAACCCTGCTGACACCTGGACCTCAGACTTCTAGCCTCCACAGTTGTGAGAGAATAAATTTTTGTTTTTTTAAGTTATCTAGTTTGTGGCACTTTGTTATGACAGCCCTAGGAAATTCAGAGCGCTTCCCAATGGACTCTCTTTCTCGTTTTCTCAGAGAAAATGCGGGGAAGAACAAGTACCAGACTATGCATTTAGAGACCTGTGTTACTAAGCTGGTTGCAGGAACTTGGATATATCATTTAATTGTTCCAGGTTTCAGTTCCTTCATCTGAAAGATGAGGATACCATCCAACTCAAAATCTCTAAAGTATAAAAACCAACACAGGATGTTTCGAGAGAGGATATTTTTATATTCAATTGTGCTTCATCTGCTCTACAAAAATACAGACTTAAAAAATAGTTAGTTAATGGATAACTATACACATGGAAAAGGGGTTCTTAATATTAAAACTACATTGAATGCAACTTCGTTAATGGCAGGTTTCCTATCTCCTTCAAAGCACAACTCTATTTACTAAAATTTGAGTTACACAAATCTCTTCTAAGTATCTCTTGTAGTGAGTGATATATGATTATAGCAGTAAAATTCATTCCCATTACTTTTATAGGCAGTACTTGTGCTGCAGGATTAGCCATAATGTATCTATTCCCAAAGAATTTTCTATTACAATTTTTTGGGGGCCATGGTATCCCAGATGAGTGATGCTTAGGTGCTTTTTGAAAAAAAAAAACAAAAAAACTGAGGGGAGAAATGGTTTCCCTGAAAAAGTTTCTCGATATCCAATCATCTTATCACATGTGCCAATTTAACTCTTGTTTATGTCTAAGAATAATTGCAACCTATGCCCGGGACATGAAGTCAGTACTGACACAGATATCCTGAACCATCTTCAAGATGGTTTGGTGTAAGCCATAACCTTTAGCTGCTCTAGAGGTTAAATGATTAAGACAGGACTATCTAAATATGATGGGTTTGATACTGAAATGACCAGAATGAAGAAATCTTTCATCTCCAATCTCAGCATCATTTGCTGAATAGTCATATATAGTATATGCAGTGGGGAGAGTCATTATTTTTTTTACAAGCTCAAAAACCAGCCCACGTTACCAGGAAGTAGAGACCATGATGAGTGTGTGGAACTTTCCTTTTTTTCTGGGAACTCAAGTCTCTCCTTCAAGAAATAATAACAGAGCTCTAGTTATATATATATAATTATCTGATTAAAGTGGGACTTGCAATCACAACTGCACGTTAATTAAAATGTCTTCAGGAGAAAAAAAAAAAAACTTTAGGTGAGTACATCCATGAAATGGCTGCTAAATGAAAGGCAAATGAAGTCTTGCCTGCTTTCAGCCTGAAAGTGGCTTGTCTGGCTAAGGGCTGCATATATTTAGTTC
Source organism: Hyperoodon ampullatus (assembly GCF_949752795.1). NCBI lineage: Eukaryota > Metazoa > Chordata > Mammalia > Artiodactyla > Ziphiidae > Hyperoodon > Hyperoodon ampullatus. The sequence continues at coordinate 98,928,856 of NC_136916.1, read as the reverse complement.
AGGTAACTACTCCAGCTCAGCTCGACTGATACAGTTGTTGTTTCAGTTTGGCCAAATAGCTTTTTATGTTGCAATCAAGTAATAGATACAAGATTGACATGTAACAAAGAAAAAGAGCTTTCAGTCAACATGGACTAAAATCCATTATTGTGGTGTTTACACTGTGCCAGGGATCTGTAAACACATCTTCATTGATCTTGCAGAAAGATAGAAATATCTCTCCTTGTATGGCTCAATCAAGACCCTTTTCAGAAAAGTAAAGTGCAAACAATATTGAAGAAGCAGAAAGAGACTGACATTACAGTCAAACAGTAAATAGTGGTTGAGCTCAGGAAACCTATCTATAATATTTCAAATTCCTGTCAGCACAGATGAAATGTATAACCTCTCTATTACAACCTCAGAAAGATCAGAACATGGGAACCGTGTATTCCTGTTACTGTCATCCCCCTTTTACCAACTGACCAAATCAATAAGGAAAAAAAAACCTCATTTACAGTTTTGCATTTTCAAAGGTATCTAAGTAGATAAGCCTTTGAAAAAGATCTCATCTGTGAAGGTCAATAATTCACTCCTTCCCCTCTCCTATAATTGGGATCTGCCACAATTTATATGAAAAAATTTTGTTGACTATAAAATGGAAAAAAATAACATGTGGTGGAAGTAGAACTGGATCTTCCTGTCAATTTGAAGTTTTATTAGAATTGCCCACTGCATCAATTCTAAACTTCCACTTTCATTTATGTTTAAATACTTGCAATTAGAAGCTATTTGGGCACTGTAGACACCAATACATTGTTTGTATGGATTTCTAAAAAGGATGGCAGAATGGTCAGGAGCTCAGCATAGTTTATAAACAGATTCATCTGTTATGTAAATCTTCATCCATAATCGTTATTTATCCATTATAGCTAATCAACATTCTAAGAAAGGAAAAGTGAAAAGAATTGGTAATGTCTTAAAAACAATGGCTCTTATACCTGCAGATTCCTTAAATTTAGCCATCAACCAACTAGGCATTTAATCTTTTGTTCCTCTTTTTTTAAAATGCCTAAGAGAAATCAATACTGTACATTTAAAAACAATGTTCTCATTTAGATACAGAATAAGCAAATAAGAAACAAATTGGATTACCCTTTTACACCACTTATTATCTTGCCTCTTCCTTTTCCTCCTTTCCTTCCCAAACATAAAATTCCAAAGAAAACAAAGACTATTTAACTCAGGATGAGGTAGAGGTTATGCCTAAGTGTACGGGAACAGACGTGACATGATACTTTCAATACCTGAGATTCCTGTGTAGAGAGCGTTAATGAGGTGTTAACACAGCTCATGGCATGGTCCTTTGATGTAAGTTTATAATCAGAGTCCCAAGCAAATACTCAGCATAAGGCAATGCACGATTCTATCTTCAAGACCCCAGGAAGAAGTTTATTAGAATAAAACCAAACCCAGTCATTAGTAAACTGAATCCTCACCCCAGTGTTCCATGCTTTACCCCACATTTCAGAGAAGACTTGGGAACTTGGTGTTGCTTTATAAACAGATGCTTACTGATCTCGTATGTGTTAAGCACTGTACTATCTATGGTTAGCTTGTGCTGGAAAACACCAGTTAGAACATTTGCACAAACTTAAGTCCCTCTCTGGAATATGGGATGGATAATTTCTTTTTCAAGACCCAGGACCAGGGCTTCCCTGGTGGCGCAGTTGTTGAGAGTCCGCCTGCCGATGCAGGGGACACGGGTTCGTGCCCCGGTCTGGGAAGATCCCACATGCCGCGGAGCGGCTGGGCCCGTGAGCCATGGCCGCTGAGCCTGCGCGTCCGGAGTCTGTGCTCCACAAAGGGAGAGGCCACAACAGTGAGAGGCCCGCGTACCGCAAAAAAAAAAAAAAAAGACCCAGGACCAAAGAAAAGGAATATGCACACTCCAGAACTGACATATACTCAGCTGAAAAATGTGGTAAAATTGTACAATTGAATATTGTATTTATTATACATTTTCTTCTTACTCTCTGACTCCATTCTCTGTTAGGTGACTATATCCCCCGCCTTTACTGTCTCCAGCCTTTGGACCAACTTTCAAAATCCAACTATCCTCCAAGTCCCGGGGAAAAGCCTGTTCACTCCAAGGTTTCTTTCCATAATTCTTCAGCCAGAAATGCTCTTTTCTTCATCTGATGTCCCATCAAGAGTTGTTCCTGCCTCCCACGATGCTTGTACCATACCTGTCATTGAACAAGCTTATTTGGGCTCACAGTTCACCTTCCCTACATGCCAGAAGCTGTGTTTTATTTCTTTTTATTCCTACCCACAGCACTTAATAAGCTACCTTAAGCATAGTAGTTGTAAAATAAATACCTACTGAACTGAATCATACATGTGCAAATTGAATGCTAAACCAAAATTAAAGGGACTCCTTAATTTTAAGTAAAGCTCCAAAGCACTAGCTCAAAAAGAGGAGGGATTTCTCTGAAGGACTGTATCAATAATAGTTTTGTAAATAGCAAATAATTAGCAAAATCACCCCAATTTGTTCTCAGGGTTTCTAACGAGAATCTAATTCTGAATAGCCAAATTTTGAAGGAAGCTGAATTGAACTCTGAGATTTAAAATTCTCTAATGTCAACCATTTGTGATGGTTTTTATCATGAGTTTTAAATAACACTTTACTGAAATATTTATTGCCTATATGTATATATGTGTCATGGTTGAGAATCCAGCTCCATCTAAATTGGCCCTGGAGAATGGGATGAATTTAACTTAAAAGTGAGGCCTAAAATGTACCAATTTCAGAGAGAGTAGGAATTCAATAGCCAGAAACTATGCAGAGCCTCAAAACATAAATCCCATTTCATCACTTTTCTTCTACATGCAGCCTAAATAAATCTCTCAGCCAACTACTGTCTCATTTCTCTCTTCCACGCCAACTTGTGTGCCTTGAACAGCATCCAAGTCCTGGAACATCCAGCCATTTGCCTTCCCTCAATTTAAAACTATTTTAAAGACCATCTTTAAGAACCTTATTTCAATGAACTAGGTGGCCAACCACTAAAGATGATTTATGGCACCTATTTCCTGGACTAGTTATACTTAAGATCTAAGAATTAAAGAGGATATAAAGAGATGATGGGTTGGCTAACTCTTTCCAGTACATAGTAAAGCAGTGCAGTGGCAAGCACTGCTCTGTCATTCAGAAGATAGGGGCACTTTGGTGTCATGCTGATGGTCCAATTAGAGGCTTGGGTTCTCAGAGTAATACTAAATTAAACCAGTGTAAATTCAAAGAATAACTGGGCTTAAAACTTCTGTTTTTGTTTTTTTGGTTTCATTCTTTCTTTTCTTTTTCTTCCCAAACTTCTATGCCTTAAGATACTCCGGAAACAGTAGTCCCAAATAATACAAAACTTTGTCATTCATGTATTTAGCATTCAAGATTTCGACTACTTGTGAGCAACCCCAAAGACTCATGACACGTGGAAATATGTAATTTTGCTAAAGACTGAGGTGTGGGAATGAATCCCTTGGCTAGTGAGTGAGTCTAGCTGACTTCCTGGCAGCTTCATTCATCTTCATGTAGCTGGATGTCTGCTCCTATTATTTTGTAAAAAATTATCAGGCATATTTTATTCTACATTTTTGGTGTGATTTGAGGAAGATCATTCTATCATATTAGGTGGTCATTTCTTACTTGGATGTTTAACAAATGATCTGCTAAATTTATAAGCTGACTGGAAATATTTGGTGACCCTAAGTGCCAGGATGACATGTGTCCTACATTGCCTTATGCTCTTAAGATAGAATGCCATGAGCAACATCTTTTCTCTTATTTACTACGGTGTCTGCAAACATCTTTTTAGGAAAAGAGGCCAGCCATAAACACATTCCGGACAGTTGAAGCCTGACCTCCTCTCTTAATTCCTTCTAGCACCTTTTCTCTAGAGTCAGGAGCTGCTTCCAGTATTTCTTATATTAACTCAATGATCTATCCCTTAAAAACGTCCATGATGAGAGTGGTGAACTTCAACTTCTCAACACAATGGAGTAACAAAGAGTCACAAGGACTAGATTTATCCTCCCTTTTGAAACAACAGCAAAAAAGAAACAAAATGTATTAAACAGTGGTTTTCAGACATCAGACATCAGGCATCACAGGACAAAAGAAGGCAAGTAAATGAGATGAGTCCTAAGACTGCCCCAGTTTATCACCTGGATGGATTTTCCAGCCCACTGCAGTGGGCAGGACACCAGAACCACATAAAACCTAGCCTCATATTCATAAGTCGAGGAGACAGAGCTGGGAGGGAACAGAGTCCAAAGCAACTAGATAGAGTACACAGGGCAGAGTACCAGGAAAAAGATATCTGCATAGAGAGCATTCCAAATCTTCAGAGGGTCTCAAGTACTGATCAGTGCATGAAATGAAGGAACTAACTACCTACGGTCGGGAAATGAAGGAAATGACTACCTAAGGCTGCGAAAAGATCTACCCAAAAAGGAACTGAGAGAACAATTCTTAGAGCTCATACAGGGTCAGAACAGTTCACTTTACCACAAGGCAGAGTAGCAAAAACCTTGTCAATCACAAAGTATCAAGTAGCATACTCAGAAGTGTATTGGCTCATGGTCAGACCCTGGGTGAAAGGCAGCTATGGTTGGGCCTTAAAAAGCTTCAAAGGAAGCTTCAAAAAATCTTTTTTGAGTAATTTAACTGCATCCCATAACAAAGTTTATGACTATTTACAGAACTACAAAAACATCTGACACCCAACAGTGTAAAACTTACAATGTCTGGTCTTCGATCAAAGTTCACAGAGCACGCAAAGAACTAAGAAAATATAACCTTTAATAATCTAATCAAAACCTACCCAGAGAGCCTCATCCACCACAGGGCAGACAGCAGAAGCAAGAAGAACTACAATCCTGCAACCACTGGAACGAAAACCACATTCACAGAAAGATAGACAAAATGAAAAAGTAGAGGGCTATGTACCAGATGAAAGAACACGATACAACCCCAGAAAAGCAACTAAATGAAGTGGAGATAGGCAACCTTCCAGAAAAAGAATTCAGAATAATGATAGTGAAGATGATCCAGGACTTCGGAAACAGAATGGAGGTAAAGATCGAGAAGATGCAAGAAATATTTAACAAAGACCTAGAAGAATTAAAGAACAAACAAACAGAGATGAAAAATACAATAACTGAAATGAAAATTACACTAGAAGGAATCAATAGCAGAGTAACAGAGGCAGAAGAACGGATAAGTGACCTGGAAGACAGAATGGTGGAATTCACTGCTGTGGAACAGAATAAAGAAAAAAGAATGAAAAGAAATGAAGACAGCCTAAGAGACCTCTGGAAAAACATTAAACACAACAACATTCACATTATAGGGGTCCCAGAAGGAGAAGAGAGAGAGAGAAAGGACCAGAGAAAATATTTGAAGAGATTATAGTCGAAACTTCCCTAACATGGGAAAGGAAATAGCCACCCAAGTCCAGGAAGCACAGCGAGTCCCATACAGAATAAACCCAAGGAGAAACACACCGAGACACATAGTAATCAAATTGGCAAAAATTAAAAACAAAGAAAAATTATTGAAAGCAGCAAGGGAAAAACGACAAATAACATACAAGGGAACTCCCATAATGTTACCAGCTGATTTCTCAGCAGAAACTCTACAGGCCAGAAGGGAGTGACATGATATACTTAAAGTGATGAAAGGGAAGAAACTACAACCAAGATTACTCTACCCAGCAAGGATCTCATTCACATTCGATGGAGAAATCAAAAGCTTTACAGACAAGCAAAAGCTAAGCTCTACAACAAATGCTACACAAACTTCTCTAAGTGGGAAACACAAGAGAAGAAAAGGATCTACAAAAAACAAACCCAAAACAATTCAGAAAATGGTCATAGGAACAAACATATTGATAATTACCTTAAATGTGAATGGATTAAATGCTCCAACCAAAAGACACAGGCTTGCTGAATGGATATAAAAACAAGACCCATGTATATGCTGCCTACAAGAGACCCATTTCAAACCTAGGGACACATACACACTGAAAGTGAGGGGAAAAAGATATTCCATGCAAATGGAAATCAAGAGAAAGCTGGAGTAGCAATACTCATATCAGATAAAATAGACTTTAAAATAAAGAATGTTACAAGAGACAAGGAAGGACACTACATAATGATCAAGGGATCAATCCAAGAAGAAGATATAACAACTATAAATATATATGCACCCAACATAGGAGCACCTCAATACATAAGGCAACTGCTAACAGCTCTAAAAAAGGAAATCGACAGTAACACAATAATAGTGGGGGATTTTAACACCTCACTTACACCAATGGACAGATCATCCAAAATGAAAATAAATAAGGAAACAGAAGATTTAAATGACACAATAGACCAGAAAGATTTAATTGATATTTATAGGACATTCCATCCAAAAACAACAGATTACACTTTCTTCTCAAGTGTGCATGGAACATTCTCCAGGATAGATCATATCTTGGGTCACAAATCAAGCCTCAGTAAATTTAAGAAAACTGAAATCATATCAAGCATCTTTTCTGACCACAACGCTATGAGAATAGAAATGAATTACAGGGAAAAAAACGTAAAAAACACAAACACATGGAGGCTAAACAATACGTTACTAAATAACCAAGAGATCACTGAAGAAATCAGAGAGAAAATCAAAAAATACCTAGAGGGCTTCCCTGGTGGCGCAGTGGTTGAGAGTCCGCCTGCCGATGCAGGGAACATGGGCTCGTGCCCTGGTCTGGGAAGATCCCACATGTCGCGGAGCAGCTGGGCCTGTGAGCCATGGCCGCTGAGCCTGCACGTCCAGAGCCCGTGCACCGCAACGGGAGAGGCCACGACAGTGAGAGGCCCGAGTACCACACACACAAAAAAAAATACCTAGAGACAAATGACAATGAAAATATGACAATGCAAAACCTATGGGATGCAGCAAAAGCAGTTCTAAGAGGGAAGTTTATAGCTATACAAGCCTACCTCAAGAAACAAGAAAAATCTCAAATAAAGAATCTAACCTTACACCTAAAGGAACTAGAGAAAGAAGAACAAACAAAACCCAAAGTTAGCAGAAGGAAAGAAATCATAAAGATCAGAGCAGAAATATATGAAATAGAAACAAAGAAAATAGCAAAGATAAATAAAACTAAAAGCTGGTTCTTTGAGAAGATAAACAAAATTGATAAACCATTAGCCAGACTCATCAAGAAAAAGACAGAGAGGACTCAAATCAATAAAATTAGAAATGAAAAAGGAGAAGGTACAACAAACACCACAGTAATACAAAGCATCCTAAGAGACTACAAGAAACTCTATGCCAATAAAATGGACAACCTGGAAGAAATGGACAAATTCTTAGAAAGGTATAACCTTCCAAAACTGAGCCAGGAAGAAACAGAAAATATGAACAGACCAATAACAAGTAATGAAATTGAAACTGTGATTAAAAATCTTCCAAAAAAAAAAAAGTTGAGGACCAGATGGCTTCACAGGTGAATTCTATCAAATATTTAGAGAAGAGCTAACACCCATCCTTCTCAAACTCTTCCAAAAAATTGCAGAGGAAGGAACACTCCCAAACTCATTCTATCAGGTCACCATCACCCTGATACCAAAACCAGACAAAGATAGTACAAAAGAAGAAAATTACAGACCAGTATCACTGATGAATATACATGCAAAAATCCTCAACAAAACACTAGCAAACAGAATCCAACAACACATTAAAAGGATAATACACCATGATCAAGTGGGATTTATCCCAGCGATGCAAGGATTCTTCAATATACGCAAATCAATCAATGTGATACACCATATTAACAAATTGAAGAATAAAAACCATATGACCATCTCAATAGACGCACTAAAAGCTTTTGACAAAAATCAACACCCATTTATGATAAAAACTCTCCAGAAAGTGGGCCTATAGAGGGGAACTACCTCAACATAATAAAGGCCATATACGACAAACCCACAGCAAACCTCATTCTCAATGGTGAAAAACTGAAAGCATTTCCTCTAAGATCAGGAATGAGACAAGGATGTCCACTCTCACCACTATTATTCAACATAGTTTTGGAAGTCCTAGCCATGGCAATCAGAGAAGAAAAAGAAATAAAAGGAATGCAAACTCAAAAAGAAGAAGTAAAACTGTCACTGTTTGCAGATGACATACTATACATAGAGAATCCTAAAAATGCCACCAGGAAAATACTAGAGCTAATCAATGAATTTGGTAAAGTGGCAGGATACAAAATTAATGCACAGAAATCTCTTGCATTCCTATACACTAATGATGAAAAATCTGAAAACGAAATTATGGAAACACTCCCATTTACCATTGCAGCAAAAAGAATAAAATACCTAGGAATAAACCTACCTAGGGAGACAAAAGACCTGTTTGCAGAAAACTATAAGACACTGATTGAAAGAAATTAAAGATGATATCAACAGATGGAGAGATATACCATGTTCTTGGATTGGAAGAATCAATATTTTGAAAATGTCTATACTACCCAAAGCAATCTACAGATTCAATGCAATCCCTATCAAATTACCAATGGCATTTTTTATAGAACTAGAACAAATCATCTTAAAATTTGTATGGAGACACAAAAGACCCTGAATAGCCAAAGCAGTCTTGAGGGAAAAAAACGGAGCTGGAGGAATCAGACTCCCTGACTTCAGACTATACTACAAAGCTACAGTAATCAAGACAATATGGTACTGGCACAAAAAAAGAAACATAGATCAATGGAACAAGATAGAAAGCCCAGACATAAACCCACACACATATGGTCAACTAATCTATGACAAAGGAGGCAAAGATATACAATGGAGAAAAGACAGTCTCTTCAATAAGTGGTGCTGGGAAAACTGGACAGCTACATGTAAAAGAACGAAATTAGAACACTCCCTACCACCATACACAAAAATAAACTCAAAATGGATTCGAGACCTAAATGTAAGACCGGACACTATAAACCTCTTAGAGGAAAACATAGGAAGAACACTCTTTGACATAAATCACAGCAAGATCTTTTTTGATCCACCTCCTACAGTAATGGAAATAAAAACAAAAATAAACAAATGGGACCTAATGAAACTTAAAAGCTTTTGCACAGCAAAGGAAACCATAAACAAGACGAAAAGACAACCTTCAGAATGGGAGAAAATATTTGCAAACGAATCAATGTACAAAGGATTAATCTCCAGAAACGATAAACAGCTCTTGCAGCTCAATATTAAAGAAACAAACGACCCAATCCAAAAATGGGCAGAAGACCTAAATAGACATTTCCCCAAAGAAGTTATACAGATTGCCAACAAACACATGAAAAGCTGCTCAACATCACTATTTATTAGAGAAATGCAAACCAAAACTACAATGAGGTATCACCTCACACCAGTTAGAATGGGCATCATCAGAAAATCTACAAACAACAAATGCTGGAGAGGGTGTGGAGAAAAGGGAACCCTCTTGCACTGTTGGTGGGAATGTAAATTGATACAGCCACTATGGAGAACAGTATGGAGGTTCCTTAAAAAACTAAAAATAGAATTACCATATGATCCAACAATCCCACTACTGGCCATATACCCAGAGAAAACCATAATCCACTCTTGCACTGCTGGTGGGAATGTGAATTGGTACAGCCACTATGGAGAACATTATGGAGGTTCCTTAAAAAACTACAAATAGAACTACCATATGACCCAGCAATCCCACTACTGGGCATATACCCTGAGAAAACCATAATTCAAAAAGAGTCATATACCAAACTGTTCATTGCAGCTCTATTTACAATAGCCAGGAGATGGAAACAACCTAAGTGTCCATCATCGGATGAATGGATAAAGAAGATGTGGCACATATATACAATGGAATATTACTCAGCCATAAAAAGAAACGAAACTGAGCTATTTGTAATGAGGTGGATGGACCTAGAGTCTGTTATACAGAGTGAAGTAAGTCAGAAAACAAAAGACAAATACCGTATGCTAACACATATACATGGAATTTAAGAAAAAAAAATGTCATGAAGAACCTAGGGGTAAGATAGGAATAAAGACACAGACCTACTATAGAATGGACTTGAGGATATGGGGCGGGGGAAAGGTAAGCTGTGACAAAGCCAGAGAGTGGCATGGACATATTTACACTACCAAAAGTAAAATAGATAGCTAGTGGGAAGCAGCCGCATAGCAAAGGGAGATCAGCTCGGCACTTTGTGACCACCTAGAGGGGTGGGATAGGGAGGGTGGGAGGGAGGGAGACGCAAGAGGGAAGAGATATGGGAACATATGTATGTGTATAACTGATTCACTTTGTTATAATGCAGAAACTAACACACCACTGTAAAGCAATTATACTCCAATAAAGATGTAAAAAAAAAAAAGAGACACATGCACTCCAGTGTTCATTGCAGCACTATTTACAATAGCCAGGTCATGGAAAAAACCTAAATGCCCACCAACAGACGAATGGATAAAGAAGTTGTAGTACATATATACAATGGAATATTACTCAGCCATAAAAAGGAATGAAATTGAGTCATTTGTTGAGTCGTGGATGGGTCTAGAGACTGTCATACAGAGTGAAGTAAGTCAGAAAGAGAAAAACAAATATCGTATATTAACGCATGTATGTGCAACCTAGAAAAATGGTACAGATGAACTGGTTCGCAGGGCAGAAGTTGAGACACAGATGTAGAGAACAAATGTATGGACACCAAGGGGGGAAAACTGCGGTGGGGTGGGGATGGTGGTGTGCTGAATTGGGCGATTGGGATTGACATGTATACACTGATGTGTATAAAACTGATGACCAATAAGAACACGTACTATAAAAAAACGAACAAATAAAACAACTAATACTAAACTTTCTTTGGGTTATTTGTATGGAAATTGTTAATATAATTGTTTCAGACATTACATGAAATTTCTAAAAATCTTATATGTTCTGGTATAATGTTATAAGTCATAATTCTAGTTATTACTTTAAAATGTATATCTCAGAAATAACTAAATTTCCTTGTCAATTTCATTATTATGAACTTTCATCAAATCTTTAACTGTGGTCATTTTTAAGTCTTTTGTCATTTACAGACAGTTCTGGGTGTACTCTGATGCTTTTGCAAAAATGTTCTTATAAAAGGGTTTCATGAAAAAAAAAATAAACCTACCCAGAATTGACATAGATGTTAAGATGTCACAATTAGTAGACAAGGACATTAAAACAGTATTTTATAATTATATTTCATATGTTCAAAAAGGTAGAGAAAAAGATGAACATTTAAGAAAGTGTGTAAACAACAAAGTCAAACTTCTGGAGATGAAAATAACAATGTCTTAAATAAAAACAAGTACAGTGAATGGAATTAACAACAGATTAGACTCTACCAAAGAAAAACATTAGTGAACTTGAAGACACAGCAAAGTAGAAACTATGCAAAAGGAAACACAGAGAGAAAAAACAAAAAACAAAAGAACTGAAGAGATTATTAGTCAGCTGTGGAATAACTTCGAGTGGCCAAATGTTCTTGTAATTAGAATCACTGAAGGAAATGATAGGTGAAAGATAGAAAAAAATATTTGAAGAACTAATGACCAAAATGTTCTTCTAGCTTCTTTTAATATTTGGAGATAGGGTTTTAAAGATGTAAAATGAGGTCACATGTGTGAGCCCTAATCCAATATGACTGACGGCCTTATAAAAAGAGGAAATCTGGACACAGACACACACAGAGGGAAGAACACGTGAAGACAGGGAGAAGACAGCCATCTACAAGCCAAGGAGAGTGACCTCGGAAGAAGTATAAAGAAGGCATTCAATATTTATTTTTGAATGAATGGATTTAGCTAAAATTCGGAATCATTTTTTTTCTCCAAAATAACATGCTCTTTGACTCAATGCACCAACTTTCTCTGAGAAAATTATTTTAGAACTGTATAATGCCTACTTTATAAATCATGTAGGTTTTTATGACTCCTGAATCATTGGTTGGTGGACTAGCAATAAGTTTAGAGAAAATACATTTTATTTTGACTCATCACCATCACATTATTCTAAAATACATATGAGCTTCCTATTTACAAAAAATAATAATAATAATCTTTTCTCATTTCCTAGTTAAGATGGGGAAGAAAGCTTTTGAGAGACAAGTCTTTTTTACATTCCATGGATTTAAATAAGCTGAAATAGATTAAGTTAAAATTATGGTGCATAATATTTCTAAAAATACAGACATAATTTTATGGCAAGAGTACATAGCAAACCTCAGTTTATGCATTGTATTTTAGTATTCATATCACCCTGAAATACAAACAAGTCCCAGGCTCATCATTAAGCACAAACCCTGTGTGTGTGAGCTCCAGGCAGTGTCAGTATGTTCTTGTAATTTCTACAAAACTAGGGAAATGGATAGTGAAAAGATCAGAGCTTCAATGCTAAATTGATGAATGGTTGTGGGAATGTTAATATGGAATTACTTTTTTTAAAGAGGATTTCAATGCAAAGCAAAAGAGCATGAAAAACTTACTCATTAAAACTCAACTTAGCTAAAAGGAGAAGATTCAATTCTAAAATGGTGCCATTTTAAGGACACAGAAGATAAGGGCCATTCAACCATGGCTTTTTATCAATCTCTGACCCTCTTAAACTCCACAGAAGTGTTCAAGAGTCTAAAATGCTCAGAATAATCCACGTATATTTATTAAAAAGTGAATTTTTCAAGGGCAGCACTGTGACTTTTGTGTCTCCCCATCTTTTATCTCATTACCCTATATGTGAGCAGTGTTGGGCAAAAAGATGCACTCAATAAATGGATGTCTTTTACTCATGTTACCCTCCAACCTCAGAAAGATCTCTAGTTCCTTAATCCCTCTTCTCTCTCTTTAGCTATCAGCCGCTTCCTGCCTTCTTTCTCTGTCAGCTGAGAGCCCACGGCCCCATACTTTGAGCACTCTTTTGCCATCTTTCTCAAATCTCCTGCCACACCAATGATTTATTCTACTTGCTTGGAAAGCCTTCAAACTTGAGAAAACTCAAACATTACCAACTCTGGCCTCCATTCTGGCTACCCAATGCAGCCTAAAAAAAAGCACATGAAGCAATTGGTGCCAATATTAACATGGGGTCTTCAACCTTAGCTGGACCCTCAATGCTGCCCAATAGTCCTTGGTCAAACCATTGCACAGAAATGGTTTCAAAGCTTTCCCACTCTCCTAAAACTTCTAACCCCACCACAGACATCCTCTCTCTCAGCTGAAGACCTTACATCACAGAGAGAAGTGCTTGAAATTTCAGCAAAGGTACAAATGTGTCTGCACCTCTCCCTAGACTTCCTTTCTCTCCCCCTGGTATAATGGAAGAGGAGACTGAGCCTCCACCTAATCTCTGAAGCTCATGACTTTCAGTTGTCACAGAGACATGGCTCAATTAATGATTCCCTCTCTATCACCTCTATCTTTAAGTGGTTGAAGGTTTGTCCTTCAGAAGAAAGAAAATATGTATTCTATGTTGTTTCAGAGGGCAAAACATAGATCAAAGAATGGAAGTTTCAGGGAGTCACATTTTTTACTTGATAGAGAACCTACAACAAAAATTTAACAGGTTGCATCACAATAAGTTCCATATCATGAGAGATACTCAAAGACAAGTTGAATATGATAAAACAATAACAACAGTTATTATTTGCTGAGTACCTGTAATGTGCCAGACACTATGCTGGGCATCTGCATAAATATCTCGTTTAACACCCACCACAACTCTGTGAAACCAGTATCATTATTCCTATATCCTTCATAAATAAGCTGAAGTTCATAGAGAAAGGTCACTTACCCAAGACCACATACAGGTAAAAATTAGAGGTAGGATTTGAAGCCAGGTGTTTCTGACTCTAGATTCCTCCACCCTACCACCACCACCATTCTTTCCTTAAGTCTACTGTCCATCCCAATGGAAGGAGAAGTCTAGAGAAATGATATTTAAAGCTTGCTTTCAAATTTAAGAATCTCTAATCATCAACCCATTAGTTCAAGATGGTTAGGGTAATTTAATTATAAACATCCCACAGAAAGACAGCCTTGTGAGCTTGAACTCTGAATACTGACAGGTGAATAAAAATGTTTCTTTGCAGCAAACATAAAGCCATCAGAAAACAGCATCATAAGACTAATTCCTTTATAATTTTTTAAGAATGCTGACAAAATGAGACATATTATTTCCCATATTTTAATCACTTCTATCTTTTTTGTGTTTCTATACCCTTCATTTTCTTTTTGTGCAGAAAAAAATAAATTTTGTTTCAGATTGCTATAGGAAAGAAAGATTACAATTTGAAGAATTAATTAAATTTGAATTTATGATCTATTTTCATTCTATTAAGAGTGATTATTTAATTCCGTAAGGAATCCATAGGATTACAGTAAAAGCAAGATGCTTTCCTGGATTACAAAAAGCAAGGTGGCATTTCCCTGGGATTTGTCATACCTCAAGGTAGGTTAAGACATTCCTACTCAAATAAGCTCAGACTAAAAATGATTAGAGTGGAATTTTCTTTCTTAGAAAGTCCAATTACATGAGTATGTCCTTATTATAATAGAGAGGTTAGCATTCAGATACTTTATTAACAATTCAGTTAGAGCTCCCAAGACCCCTCTATAGTACATATCTTCAACAATACCTCTCTTTACATTCCAACAAGTTGGTTTAACCAGTGAAAAAAGGATCATTTCTTATCTGTATTCTTTTCAATCTAAGACTTTGTTTCATTCCCTGTGCCTTCCTCCCAGATCACACTTCTTTACCTCTTATCTAAACTATGATAAACACTTTTTAACTTATCTCCAGTCTCTGATATAACACTGCCAGACTCACTGTTTCCAAATAACAGCTCTTAGCTTGTCATTTCCCCCTAAAACAAACAAACAAACAAAACACCCAGTGGATTTCTACTAACTACAAAATATCGTCCAAACTTTGAGGCAAAAAATAAGATACTAATGACCTAAAAATTACACTTATGACTTCCATTTCTAACAGTACAGCAGACTAAATGCCCTGACTGACCTGCATAGCTAAAACAACTAAAATGCTAAATAAAATGTAAAAATAATCTTTTGAAACTTATTGTTGGGCTCACGTGAAGGAATATTCGAGGATCTAAAACATAAATGACAGAGGGAATCCCTAATGGTCTTGAGCTCCTCTGTAATGGCTACGTCATGCCTAAGAAGCAGTAGAAAGACCATAGTCCTCACCTAGAAGTAAGGACGGTTAACCCCAAGATGCACTTGGATCCCAAAGGCCATTACACTTAGTGTAAGAATGAACAAGAAATAAACAGAAGGAGAAAGCTGGAAAACTTATCTTAAAACTTATCCTGGTGCTGAAGTGAAAGGAGGGAAATCTGCCTTGAAAAGCATATGTGGTCTCTGCTCATGGTTTTATAGGTCTGAATTCTCAATGCCTCTATAGTCCAAAAAACTTCAAATGAATCATTTACTTAAAGTGATGTCATGTTGGTAGTACCACCACACAACTCTCAAAAGCAAAGTCAAATTCTCTCTGGAAGAACCTACTTCAAATCAGGCCTCAAAGAACTCCAATGAAAATGAATGGCTCATATTCAAAAATCTAAAAGAAAAAAACATATCAAATTATCCTGAGTGGAAGTAAGCGGAAACAGCAGATAGCAGAATCCAATATATGCAAATCTCAGATACTGTAATTATGAGACAGATTATGAAATACCATGTTTAATATAGTAAAGAATTATTAAAGCTTGAAAATAGAGCAAAGAATAACAAACTATAAAGATGGACAAAACTGATTAAAAAAAAAGAAACAGAACTTCTGTAAATAAAAATATAATTGAAATCAAATGATAATTTTCCAATCTCATCACCCATCAGATTTCTAATTGTTGGCTAAATGTTTCCTGTCCTTTCTTACCTCTGTTCTTTTGCTTCCATTACTCTCCCATTCTAAACTATATTTTTCTCTCTCTGCACTTTGAACTCATATCCATTGATTCCAATGTCAACTCTTCCATTTAGCCACATTAGACATCTTTCCAAGTGAAATTATTCTTATGTGTTTCCATGCTTTATTTATACATTATATGTGATAGTCAGAATATGTCTCTTTGCTTAGTTAGTTCCTGCTAGGCCTATTTGCCCAAATAAATTATAAACAACTTGAGGAAAAGAGGCCATGATACAAGCAACTCTGTTTGTCCCAACACACCTGGCTAAGTATCTCACCCAGAATAGACAGTCAATATATGTCGACTGAACAGAATTAGAATGAAAAAATATTTTTTTTCCTTTAGTGTACTCCCATTCGGTAGTCATAGAAACTGAAGCAATGAACAACAAAGAGACCCACTGGGGCTAATTCTCACTGCAGATTATTTACAAAAGTGAATCTAAAATTGCATCCCCCGGCTCTATATCCTGCTGTCTTTCCACTGAGCCAGATTTATGATAGCAGGAGACCTATATTCTTTCTTGCATCAAAATAAGTCTCAGTTTTTCTCAAGTTTGTTATGATATTATTATGTTAATAATTTAAAAACGTATTTAAGAGCAATTCTGTCAACCTTTCTTAGTGGGTTTTTAGGTCATTAACACAAGTTGTTGAACTGAATTAGAGCTGAAAAATCTTTTTTTGTACTTTTGAGGAGAGGTAAAGTGATACAAGGTAGATGGTAGGCATATTGGGTACTAAAAAGAGGATGACTTGGGGTGAGATCTGGCTTGGGGAACCTAAGAAACTTTAAACTAGAGTGTAGGTTGTCTATGGGTTGTACAATAATCGAGAAGGTATTAGAGAGGGAAGAAAAAGAATTAAATAGAAAACATGCATAATGATAAAAAAAGAAATAGAGAGGATGGAAAGGACACAACGGGAATTAAATATAGTGAATATCTTTGAGAGAAAGGAAAGCATTCACTGAAAAACAATGTGGATAATCTTATAAACATCAGGTAAACAGTCTACCATTCTTTAATACTCTCTTTCTCTTGGATAATACCAAAATGGTTTCAATTTTTAAAAAGGAAATTTGGCATGAAAGGTTCTGTAACATGGCCTGCCCACTTATGGGATTTAGGGTAAAAAATGTAAACCAGCTGTGATATTGAGGTTTAAGAATCATCTGTTGTCCATATTCAGTAGCTTTTCCCATGGAATTACAAAAAGAATTGTATGATAGATAGTCTACATCCTAATTATATAATTACACAGTAGAAAAGAACAGCTGAAGAGGAGCCATTTCATCCTTGTGTCCAATGTCTGCATAATCTACATCTCACATAATGGATGGAGCTCTTGCTATATAGTAAACCATAATTTTATTATGAAAGAATGAAGTGTTGGCTTTCATATGGGATTAGACTACATATGCTCAAACCAGTAGACACAAAAGTAGGACTAATCTAAAGCTTCAACCTGAACATCAACCAAATCCAAAAGAATTATTATTAAAATTTAAATGTATTTTTAGGGGAAAATGTTCCTAAGTTAGTTCCTCTGCTCTTTTCACGTGCAGCTACTCGACTCCCAAAGCAGGAATATGAGCGTATCCCAGCAGATAAAGATATTAAGGGCCAATGCCAAAATTTTCCAGGTGTAAACCTAAGGTAAGTTTCTGAACCTAATGGAAAATCTAAGTGCTGAGCTCAGTGTAGGGAATCAATCATCTATTTTAGCATCTCTGTGTCCTTGATGTCAAGAGAGGTTATATGTGCTGTAACTCTCAGAAAACTCTCTCCCTTCCAGGTCAACAGATAGCAATTCTAAGTGCAGAAAATATTATCACAACTATTAGCTATTCAAGAACGGAGGAATGTGAAGTCAAAGAAATAAGACGATTCAAAAGCCCAGCTACCCTGGAAATATGACATAATGGAAAATATTACTTACAAAGTGTTGGAGGGAAAGTAGATTGGGGAAAACTTATAATGAAAGATGCAGAAGCCTCACTGTGCAAACCCGCAGCAGGTGACTTTTTGAGACAACTGTAGCAAAACCTTTTCTGACCTTAATTCCTAATCTTTATTAAAACCATAATGAACTCGAGTTATTTTGGTAACGAACAGAGAGGGGGAAGCTGACCAAAATAAACGAAGTGAAATAATCATCGGCAAAATCTTTCACTTAAACTTTCCAGGGTAAAAATATCCTGGACCCTTCTCTACTCATTTTTCTTCACTGAGTTTTGGCCTCTCTCCATCGTGTGGGGTTTCTGGTCAGCTAGCAAAGCTCTCCTCACAGAGCCCATGTCTGCTTACTGCAGCAATATGTCTTTCACTGCTACAACATGTGACATGATCAGGCTTGGAAATGGATTCGGATCAGGCTACCGATACAAATTGCAGAGAACAGCTTGCTCAAACTCTGGGGGAAAGATGCTGACTTACAGTAATTGATAAGGTCATTCCTGCTGGATGATCCTCTAGTGGAGGAAAGGTAGCTACTCCGCTTAGGAGAGAACTGGGAACATCAGTTCCAGAAAAATGGCTTCACATTTCACATGACATCTAAGAATTATATCACTCCCTGTAGTCCACCGTATAATAAGAAGTCTGTAGCTTTCATTCTGTAAAAATTATTAATTATTTGTGGCTGAAAAATGAATCAGTGAAGTTAACCTACATTGTCAAGTTTGATTTATCTGGAGGTAAACAACATTCTAAGAGGATTTAGTGGGCTAGTGTTTAGTAAAAGGGTATGTCCAGGTCATGGCACTACATAGATTTAATGTCCAAACATTTAAAAACTCCTTCATTATTGGGCTGAATAAGAAAATGACAGCCATCATTTAGTGACCTTAGAATGTCCCGACTATTTGTAACAGACTTTCAGTAGTGAATCTAACCTCCCATCAGGCTGGGGTTAAATAAATGACAAGTTATTTTTCTGAGTTTAAGATTAATATTGAGGGGCCCTGTTATAAATCTGTTCTTCTAAATAGAGCATTAAATTACAATTATTTGGAGGAGTATGTGAGGGAGGAGAGAAGAAAGAAGTGAATAATTTTTTTGTTCTCTTTCACTTTATTTCATTTGGTTGGTATCTCTACATCCCATCATAATATTTTTCTGTCGATATAGTGATTGCTACAGTAACCACCTGTGCTAGACAAGCACCTGCCTTAAAAATGCAATTTTTAGCAAAGATTTAAATTGCAAACTAGAATTCCAAGGCCCCCTGCCAAAACAAACTCACTCTTCTTTTGAAGAGCATGTTGTCTCCCAAGGAAGGTTTTCCTGTACTGCACCCTGTATTTTGACTTATTAGTAAATCTCTATTTCTTACTCTCTCACTAAATGTTTTTCTCTCTTGTCAGCTGGTTCAAGGCAATATCTGCACCAAGATCTCAAACAGCAAAGTGGGAGGCCCTTTTCAAATTCTAAAAACAAACTTCTCTCAGTTATTAGCTCACTCATAGTTGAGGAATCACTTTGTTCCCTACACACTTTTGCAGCAATGAAGATTTCCAAGAGAAAATTATGATTGTGACAAGCTCAGAAAATGTAGAATATTTGTTTATGTTATTCAAGCATTTTGGGGGGAGCATATGAGGGCTTATTTTATAAACTGGCTCTGAAAAAAACTAAGAAGCTCTGTCCTTTACTTCTCATGTCTCCTGGTTCCCAGGGTACAGTGGTGCCAGTGGAATGAGCCCAGGCTCTCAAGAGACACCAGTTTGAATCTTTACTTAGTCAAAAGAGGTATCAACCCACCATGCTACCTCTTTTGGCATAAACCCATTAATCCAGGTAGTGCTAAGAGATGAAAATCAAATGTGAATTTTCCTAATGAAAACTCATGGAGTTTTGGCACCATTTCAACATGACGTATCAGAAAGTCAGTGTCCCTTCTTAAGGAATTTTTTGGTTTCTCCATGAGTTTTCTTTAGGAAAAGTCACATTTAATTTTAGAAAAATGGCCAATGGAGGCCCTAGGAAGTGTTTTTGAGAGATGAAGCAAATGCCAAGTGAAGACATCTCACTGAATTCAGTTATAAGACAGGAAGAAACCTTGCTGAACACTTCATAGGATTAAAATCCTTTATCACTATGACGTTCCACCATGAAACACACCCATCAGTAGGAGTTCCATAAACAGCTGGCAATAGGAATAATTAAAAGAAAAAGCAGTTGACTTTGTGTTTGACATGGAATGGGACTAAAATCCCTTACATTATTAATGAGTCTCATCACTTGCTAGTTTCTTTCTTATGACTATTGGGAGACACCCCTCTGTGTATCTCTTGTGTTTCTATGCATCTTGCTGGGTACACCAAGAGTTCAAGGCCCTGACTGCTCTTTACTGGGGCCATTTCTCAGGACTGTACTTGTAGCAGTGTTGGAAAGATGAAGTAACCTCTCCTGCAGGGCAAAGAGCAGATTTGCTTACTGTTTGCTATAAAAACTGTAGGTCCCACAAGCTCAACGTTCCTCAGCTACAAAACAAACCCTCTGCATGTACAATATCTACCCTGCATTTCTTGTTACCACCACCTGCCCCAGGACCAGAGGTAAAGGGAACCAATACAAACATGATGCTACTTGCAGTGCTGTGAATAATAAAATCCTTTGTCTTTTGGATTCTACCAACATCCATGGAATAGCAACAGGCTAAGTTATTAGTCTGTAAGTTGGGTAAAATCAAGTCCCAAACCCAACAATGATGTATTTTGTGTTTCCTATGTAGCTGTAACCTTCTTGAGGATAGTATTTGTTTTGGATTCATTTTTGTACCACCTGAACACAGTGCTTACATGGAATAAGCACTAAGAAAAATGTATTGAATAGTTAGATGATTGAATTTAAACTAACTTATTTACCAACATTACAATAGCAAATTTTGTGTTTAGGCTTACATGAAAGAACCTATGACTAACTCTAAAATAGACCTGGAATCCATGTTCAAGATAAAAAGTGGGAAAAAATGAGAAAAATATACAGTGATCCAATACAATATCAATAAGCTTAACTCTTATACCCGAACAGAAGATGATAATACCTTACATTTGAATAATGATTTATATCTTCCAAAGTTCTTCCACAGTTCTTATTTTGCACCTCAAAACACATAGGTAGGGAAAGTACTGTTACCCCCTAGTGAATAAGAAAAGTGAGTTCATAAGACAAACCCAAGATTGTCCAGCCGGTAAGTAGCTGAAAAAGTTCTACAACCCAGATTTCCACTCCTCAGACTTAGGGTTCATTTGAAAATGCAGCATTATCCATAGTATCTTAATTTATCCATATTGCTTCTTCTGAAAGCATGCACTGATTAAATTTAATAGATATAGTCCTACCAATATTTTCAAATATTTTTCTGTGTGTGTGGTTGGGAAAGAATGTAATTTCATTATTTAATAGGAAAAACAGGCCTGCAAATCTTTTCAAGTATGACCTGCTTTGAATATTACATCTTCTCACACCCCATATACTGAACTCAACAAAGCAATGAAGCTAGAAGACTGAATAGATACATCTATTTCAGTGCAAATTTCAAAAGCTAGCCAATACACTCAAGATTCTCTTTTAAAATAAAACATAAATCCCACAGTGTAGTATCTATTAAATCATATATTTGGTAATAGACTAATTTTTTATTGTTTTATTTGGGAACAGGGCCAGGCTTAAACCACCATTAACACAAAACTTCTTAGTTTTAAATTTCCCAAATCCTCTTTCTAGATGTTCTATAGTCATGTGTGAACTTTTAAAGGACTGCTTTTTTGCACTAGTTTTCCATATTTTAAAATTATCTTAATTTATGACAATATATGCTATCACATGCTAAGTGAAATAAATTGCCTAAAAGGCAAGCAAAATGTACTTAAGTGTTATACAAATCAGAAATCATTCGCATATCCATGTTTTTCCCAAAGAAAAACTATGAAATATAAGCAGTTAAAACTTTCCTTCAGGCCTCTGTGTCTCTCTACTCAGCACTATCTCCTCCAGAGTATTTGGGGCTTTTATCTGACATATGAGATAAAACAACCAGTGTTTAAATAACTGAGTAGTTCTGCTTTCAGTGACACAGCTTGTTGCAAAAAATAATCAGCTTGATATATCAAGATCATATTTCATAAAATTGATACGTAATTGATAAACTCCAAAATTCTAGGCTGGCAAAAATAACACACTTTCATGTGTTATGGGGTGGAAGGGAGAGATGAGTGAGGTCATGAAAACTCTGCCCACATAAGGCTACTAACTGCTCTCAGTGAGTCCAGTGGTGGCAGAGCATCACTGCTTTAAGTTATTGTCCATTTTCAATTTGATTTAGAAGTCCCCTGAAGAACGTCATAAATCACCCTGGATTCACCCGTTTTTAGGAAAATGCGATCCATACACTAATACAATTGTCCCTTGGCATCTGTGGGGGATTTGTTTGAGGACTCCCTGGGATACCCAAATAAAGGATGCTCAAGTCCCTTGTATAAAATGGTGTAGTATTTGCATATAACCTATGCACATATTCCCATGTCTAGATTATTTAAAATACCTAATACAACATGAATGCTATGTAAACAGTCGTAAATACAATGTAAATGCTATGTAAAGAATTGCCGGTGTGAGGCAAATTAAAGTTTTGCTTTTTGGAATTTTTTGGAATTTAAAAAATTATTTACAATCTATGGTTTGTTTGAATCCATGAATGTGGAACCTTCAGATACAGAGGGCTGACTGTACGCACAATTAACCAAATTTTTGGCTGTGTGTATTTCTTTTGTCATTCTTAGCTGTATCACATACCTAAAATAAGAAACACCTATGAATTTATGTTATTTTATGTAAACCCTAGACTAGAGGAAGACAATCTGTAATAATATACCAGTGACATAGGTAGTGAATTTTCTAAAGAAAGAGTAGGAAAAGGAAAAGAGGGAGAAAGTAAGAGAGTGAAGGAGCAAATAAGGGATAAAAGAAAGTGAACAGAGCGAAGACAGAAAAAACCTCTTTCAAGGTTGCCCAGCAAAATGACCTTGTGTTCTTATCTACATCATGTTCCTGCTTCTGCTCAATTCCAAGCTTGTTCTCAGGTTACTGGCCTGGTAGAGACCACCGAGTTAATGAACCTGCCTATCTTTTACCTAACATATAGTCACACAGGGTTTTATTTCAATTCTTATTGGAGCTACCACTCAATACATAGGCAATAAAATCAACCATATGGTAGTCCAATTTCAATTTCAGACCTTAAATGGATACTTAGGTATTACCTTCATATTAATAAAGACATAACTCATATCTGAGAAGACATAATTAACCCTCATAATTACATCAAATCTAACAAAATCTAATGGTAGAATTTTCTTAACTGAAACATCACTTAAACAGTATCAACAAGTAACAACGTACAGACTTCCAAAAAGGCTAAGCCAGTCAAAAATAATGTATTTCCTACATCAGAGAAGACTCTCTTCTTTATGCTCATTAATCTGCCATTTATAATTTCCTTAGAAGTCTACTTCTCTATTCCGAAGAATAAAGAGTTCTGAGAACATTGTTACATTGTATAATATGTAGCTACTTATCAACAATCTTGTCATTTGATAGCAAAAGGGGGAGGAAGAACTAGATGAATGGTGATTTTCCTCTTTCCAGGAACATGAACAAGCAGAGCTTCACATGTCATCTTTCCTGTGACATTGCAGAACAGAATTGTAGCTAGAAAATTTATAACTGTGAATGAGAGGAAATTAATCAAAATTAGTTGGTAACTTTGCTGTAATTCTGCTAATATCAAAAGTAAAGTAAACTCTGCTAAAGACAATGTGTCCATCATATAACATAACTGCACTTCATTTGGTCTTGTAAACCAGAGTTATCACCTTGGAACATGGGTGCTAATCCAGAAATCAGAATGTATTTCTGCTTCTGCTTCTGCTTCATATTGTGTATCCAGCCCCAAACTAGATGTTGCGGGAAACCCAAATGAAATTTAAAAAAAATAGACTTCTATTATCAAGGACTTTAAAATCTGCTTGAAAGTGCTGGGTTCTGTCTCTTCTGTTTATTCCTCTCCTTCCTACATAGCTCTGTATGTGATCCACTCCTAGGTGAGCAGCTCTCTGTTTCCTCTCTCAAAATTCAAATAGAATCTTTTATTTCCTCAGCCACATCAAGAAAATAGACTTGTTTTTTTAAGTGAATGAGGAGGTACTCTCCAACTGGCATCAGCCTTTCCCAACCATCACAGCAGAAAACCATCCTACAACTTCAGGCCCTCCTTGCTTTTCCGACTTCTTGCCACTTACTATGCTGATCTTAGCAGAGAAAATTCTCAGATAGCCCTCTTTTCTCCAGAAGAAAATAAGAGATTTGAAGAACAGCATCAGATTCAGGAGATATGACCAGCCACAAGTACAATGCCTTCACAAGACATTTTGTCCCTGAGAGTGAGTGGTATAACCCATTTTGCTATGCAGAATGAAAGTACTTTAGGACTTGTAAGCTCTCTATTCCTTATGGCATGAGCAAATGAAACACACAATAAGTGCCTAGTAGGAACATGAACCACTGAATAAACACAGAGACTATGTGACTGCCTGTGTGTTCCCTTTTAGATGTCAAGTTCACCCAACAAACACAATATGAGCTTTTGTAGACTCGTGACAAACTGGTTAAAAGTAATGGACATTTTTTCAAAAGATCTAACAACAGTGTGTCAAAAATATTTACTCAAAGTTTTCATTAATGTATTTCTTTTCAGCACTGCTGAAAATTAAGCAGTGCATTAATGACAAATTAAATCAAAGTCCACAACTCAGTTTCCTAAATTTCACAATAGGACCAAAAATAACATAGTAATTTCTGTAGGATGAGGAGAATTAACACTTAAAAACCTTCCACATTATTGATAAATTCAGTTCATTTTCACAAATGGAGTTTGTTTCAATTCTTGGCTGTTGGATGATGGTTTGACTTGGAGCAAAGGCAATGTTACTGGATAACAGCTGAGGTGCGCTTGTTTGAGTAGGGCTGAAAGATCCGATGCAGGATTTCCAAGAGTGTGAATTACAATTCCAGTGATATCAGAAGCAACTAAGTCCGTTCTTTAGAAGTGCGGACATAAAAGAAGTTTGAGGTTTTCTTATTTCGAGCTTTAATTGAGGTCTAGGTTGTAATTCATTTTCATCCCTGAGTGAGTGGTAAAAACATACACAGCAGGTAATTCACACCACCTCAAAAACTGTTGGTGCAGTCAGAAGACTAATCAGGGTAAGCTTCCAGTAGCAAATTATCAGCTACAAATTAAAACCTCGCCTCATGCTTGCTAAAAGCAACCTTCCTTTTCACCAACACACACATGTGAATATTAGTAACTGTTGGACTGCAGCAGGATAGGAAGATTAGGAATCCTACCTACTTGCATTAAAGAGAGCCTTGGAAAGGTGTGAAATAAACTAGACTTCAAACAATGTTAAATTTTTGGCTTAAAAATGAAGAGTCATCATAATCCCAGGTGGTGTGGTGTTTATTCTGAGAATGGAGATTTAATGTCACACACAAATAACATAGTAAGCTTAGATTCTGAATAGAGTTTAAAACAGTTTGCATTTAGGTCCTGGGTAAGCATCTTCTTGAACTATATTTCTCAAAATAAACACAAAAGACTGCTGACAACAATAGGAATTAATTAAATTCCTGATACTAATTAATATCAAGGAAATAGAGGATTGTCAGATAAAA